>NC_041388.1:76651809-76728103 GCF_002162155.2 Triticum dicoccoides
CCCGCTTTCTCTAGCGCGGTGTGGTCGCCATCTTCGATCTGCTCGTTGCCCTCTTTGAAGATTGAGGTATTGTGCATGTTGGGGTGCAAAGAAGCACAAGCGAGAGTGGTCGCCGTATAACCTTGGATGGGGATGAATTGTGTGCTCAAGGGAGTGTGTGTGTGTGTGTGTGTTGTGTTGCGTGTGTCTCTGTGTGTGTGTGTGTGTTTGTGTGTGTGTGTGTGTCAGATATTGAGAGAAAACAAACCTAAGGAGAGAAATGGGTATTCATGAAGAGATTCTGCGGGCCTTGAGGTGGGCAGGGGCCGGGTGAGGGTGTCAAAATGTGCGCGTTGATGCATGTGTTGCATGCAACCGTGCGAGGGATGGACGAATCGAGAGAGATGGTTGTTGTGTTACGGATGCTCCTCTCTCTGTCTCTCTCTCTCACACACACACACAAGTAAACTAGAAGACCGTTCTCTCATGTATACACAACATATCGACATCTGTCTATGTCTCACTCATGCATGATCATTTGCACATTCACACCTCTCTATGTCTGTATCACACGCACACCGTCTCCACATTGCCCTTCCGCCACAACACACATATGGACACATACACACGCTCTCTCTCAGTCACACACACAAAATCAGTATTAAAAAAAACTAGGGCGCACCTAAAACGTCCAAATCCAAATAAACACGAACTGCAGCTAAATTCAAATATATGGAAATTTTGCAGCGTCAAGAACTTTCACAGGAAAAAAAAGTTGAGTAATCCTCGAGGATTGTTTTCACACACACAAAAAGGTTCGGTGGATGTCCTTTGAGCGCAACACAGTGACGCACCGTTCGATCGACCGCGCGGCCGCGGTTCACGAGCTTGCACAGGATTCCGTATCATGGCTGTGGTACTAACTAATAAAAGCGCTGCTTAAGTCTAATGTTTACGTATACTAGTACGGTTTTCTTTTAAGTTTGACCAACCTTATATTTAAAACTAAAGTAAGCTCCCACACGCGCACTCATCAATATGCCGTCGCCGCCATTGTGCATGCCGGCGCCCGCCTGCTCCGGCCAACAATTTCTCGCCCATCACCGCCGTGTCGCCGCCATCCCTGTGCCGTGAAGCCGAAGGATCGCCCACTCACGTCGTCTGTAGTCCTTTCTCGTGATGCCGCTGTGCTGCCAAGCACGCGAGCAACTGGTGGAGCCGCATCTATGCATGCAGCGTACGAAGAGGAGGACGAGCGCGTGGTCCAGCACACCGGCGAGGAGGAACTAGCGTGTCATTGTCGTCTCCGCCCGCGCGGAGGAGGTGTGCATCGTGGCTGTCACTCCGGAAGCCGGTCGCGCGCTCGTCGAGCCCGCAAACCGGGTGCGGACGCGGAATCTACCTTCGAGACCTTGAATGCCACGTGGATCCTGCAATCTGAAGGAGCAATTTGGGTCAGTCGACTCATGTGAGCCGTTTGATGCAACATGGATGGCTAGAAGGGCTTCTTCCACCTCTTCTGCCATCTTCTTCATTCGCTCCATCGAACTTCTTTCACAAATCGACTGACCCAAATTATACTACTAGTATGAATGTATTAAGTACAGTAGGAACACGAAGATACGAGCAGTAGTACCAACTGCAAGAAGAACAGTAGTAAGACATAGTACTAGTACTACTGTAGATACTAAAGGGTTCAAATAACGAGAAAGAACATAAACATAGTTCTGCTGGGGCCTTAGCACAACACACCCTTGAAAATAAACTAATAAGCAACTAGTCCGCTTGACACTGGAGTAGAACCAGCATGAGCGATGACACTGCCACCTATTTGGAGTCCGAGTCCACGTCCTCGACTTCGTCCTCTTCCTCTTCGCCGACGCTTCTTTGTTTGAACCGGACACTGAGCTCTACTTCTTCATCCAGCCCTTGTAGATATTTAAACAAAGGTAGGCATCCATTGCTGCGTACAGGATGTGATCTTCATCTAATGTCTTCGACTCCCATGCATGATGAAACTCGTGATGAGGTTTCTTCAGTTTAGCGTACGAAGGATCAATCATGGCTTGCTACCAGGGTCTGCATTGAAGGTTGAGAGGAGGACACCAGGCTTGCCTTCTGGAGATCGAAGGGCTGGCCTACAACGAGACCTATCCGACGCAGGATGTCACTGTCGTTCTTAAAGCCTACCGTAACGAATTTCACTCTTTTGTCCTTGAGGAAGTTCTTAAAATCCTGGCACTCAATGTCGACATGGCATATGTGGTAGACCAAGCAAACATTATGTACACAAACCTGGATCACGGCGGGCTTCTTCCTCTCTTCGTCCTTTAGATCCTTCTCTCGTCCCCGGACTGTAGTGTACTCAACATCTAGCCCAGCGACCCACTCATCCGTTGAACTGTTGAACATGCGTAGGAAGTGAGCAATCCATGCTTTCACCGTCTCGGATCCACGTGTGTAGATGACGATGAACCGATCGCCGGTGATGGCTCTAACCTGGTACACAGCGGCGACCATGGAGATTTGGGAGGCCATGGATTTTGGAGGAGGGTTAGGAGAAGCTGAACTATTGTACCCCGCAAAAAAAACTGGGAGCGAACTAATGTGAAAGGATGGGACGACTAGGAGCGAACTGTTGTAAGGTAGAAGACGGGGACGAGTAGGGCATGCGAATGGCGTGGGGTTGCTGGCTTGCCCGGTGGATAAACGGCTACAAGCCCCCAAAGAGTTCTCGAGAACTATGCGGGACCCACTAGATGTCATGTCTACTAGACCCATATCGTAGGCCTGACGGTATAGCTTCTGCCTGTTCGCACGCCATGCCGGCGCGTGGATGTAACTTCACTTAATTATGTCAAACGTCGCGCCTCCCACGACCTTCGCCTCCCTCGCGCGGTCGCGCCCTTGGAGACTTCGACCGGCTATAAATGAGCAATTTTTTTTGCCTTTTTTTAGACAAGCAATTTTTTTGCCTACTCCGCATGCATGATACTCCCTCTCGTCCTTTTTACTCCCGTCAACTGTTTGCAAAGTTTTTGACCAAATTTATACTTTTTTTGAACACCACCTTATATTAATTAACCAGCCACACCAGTACACTCATTCGATACAATATTCCCAAAACACTTAGGCGCAGTGCATTAGCTTCTACCTCGTTTCTTGTTTCTTGACATATCAACCAATAGGAGATGTGGGTGTGCATGCTTTTAATGACTTGAGACTACCAAACTCGACATGCAGTGGTTAGTTCATTGCATGCAATGCTATTAATTAGCAAATAAACATTAAGATCTCTCGTTTTCCCCTCCTCCTTGGTCATAGTGCACAATCTAAGATGACTTGCTCACCTAGACGGAGGGAGTACTGATTATAATGAGTATAAGAACTACGTTTTATAATGAGTGTAAAAATATTGATTTGACATTGTGAATGTTGACACATTGTGGAATAGTTTTTGAAGTCTGCAAAAGTACTCAACTAGTGCTGTCGTTCTCCACAAAAAAATGTGTTTACCAATGCATGCATGAACACTAGTTACTCTAACCCCCCTCTCTTCTTTAATTCTTTGCCACATCAGCATGTTTGCTATTCCCGTGTGCTAAGATACCACCATTATGGCCAGCCTTAATCATCGCATGCAATAATTTAGTGCACCTTGAAATATGAACATGTGTGGGGCGTGTTTGTTTTTAATGACTTGAGACTATACCTAGCCCGGCATGCGAGATGACTTATTATGCACCGCTCCCCATACCTGCAGGAAGCCCGTTCGTCTCCAAATCTTTTCCTCCCCATGTGTGGAAATAATATGCCTGCCAAACTCTCCTTCTCCCGCCGGCAGTCCCTCCACTCCACCCCGTGTGAAAAAATCTGCATGCATGACTCTCCTCCCCCCACGCTCGTCCAATCCGTTGTGACCAGCAATATTTCCACCCCTTCGCTCCCCCGTAATTTACTCCAACAAATATGCCCACATAGTTGTTACTTAACTGCAGGTGCATTCGGTCAGTGACATATGGGCCCAACATGGGTCTGGCCCACATGTCAGTGACGCAACTGGACCTGCAGTTAAGTCAGTGCAGCTCAGTCCATATCTTACATAGGTGTGCCATTGCTCGCTATAAATACTGCGCCTCCCACAACATCTCTATCTCCTCCCCCTCACGTTCATGTTCATCGCTATCTCCTCCCCCTCCCTCTCACGTCGACCACCATGGCATCGCCCCTCCCAAGCCCTAGGAGCCCCTCGCAGCACCGCACGGACAATCACGCGTCGCTGTTCCGTTCCTCGCCGCCACTAGTCGAGGAGGACGCGTCGGTGTTCCGCTCCTCGCCGCTACGCGACGCGTCGTCGTTCCGTTCCTTGCCGCCACTAGTCGAGGAGGACGCGTCGGCGTTCCGCTCCTCGCCGTGACGCATCGTGGTGGACGCGTCGGTGTTCCCAATCTTGCCAGCACGGGTGCCGGAGGACGCGTCGGCTCCCTGCTACGAGGAGAATGCCGCGCCGCCCACCGAGGCCCCCAGCCTTGAGGAGCTTTGTAAAGAAATGGATGTCGCCTTGTGGGAGGCTTTGCCTCCAGCAGAGCGGGCCAAAATAGAGGCGGAGAAGAAGGCCGAGGAAGAGAAGTGCACCGCGGAACAAGCTTCCTCGGAGGCCTATGTCGCGTCCAAGAGAGTCAGGCAATTGGCTCTTTGGCAGAAGGCTCGTGCGAGGGCCATGAGGGTGGCGGAGGATGCCCGTGCCGACATCCTGAGTGCAGTCGGGCCCAAGTGCATCATCTACACTTGGCAGTACGTGGACCGGGTGCACGCTTCTAGCGAGGAGGAGTACCTGTTGGCGCCGGATCACCACACCGGTGAGATCGCGCTCGCCCGCCGGCAAGCCGCCAATCAGCACCTCGCGAGTTGCGAGGCTGAGGAAGAGGTGTTGTGTCAGCGCGCTGGGAAACGGTCGCGCACCAGGGCACTCGTGGCGCACCGCAAGCGCTCCTACGAGCGCCGTGGCTTTTAGGAGGAGTATATTTTGTTTCGTAAGGCGATCTCATTAGTTTTGGGACGCAAATGATAAATCCCGAACGTTCAGGAATTTTTAGCGTCCTTAATTAAGTATGTAAAAGGGAAAGTTTGGAAACCTTGTGTATTCGTACGCATTTTGCAAGTACGTGCATATAGCACAAACTTTACTATATACTATCACACTACACGTCTCTCTCGATATATGCTTGCAGACTGTGCTACTTCCTCCGTCCAGGTCAATAAGTCATCTTCGGTTGTGCACCATGACCAAGGAGGGAAGACTTATACACCTAGACGGAGGGAGTACTACTATTACTTATGTATGTGCAAATGCATGTTTTAACATTACGATGCAGTTTTTGTAAAAGTGGAAGAACAGCACTAGTCAAGCTTGTGAAACGATTCAATGCAAAACAAATGCAAATATGCTCGTTTGATTGTTTACTTTTAGCTTCCTTCTCTGTGGTTATTTCTGTGTCGTACTTTGTACGGAGTATCTGACTGGTTGGAAAGGCATGCAAATTCCCAAACAGGTTGTGCCGTGCAATTGGAATTCCAACTTGAGTACTACTACTAGTAGAAGTACCAGGGGCCAGTTCTTTTAGGATTCTGGATTAGTAATCCCATAACTACTACCTCCGTCCTGGTTTATTGGTCCCCATTGTAATCTGTGTCAAATTTTTGGTCAAAATTTAGCACAAATTACAATGGTGAGGAAAACCCAGTTAAATCTTTGGTCAAAATTTAGCACAAATTACAATGGTGAGGAATAAACCAGGACGGAATAGTAGTTTAGAAGCCCAAATAAATGAGTGAGGCGCCTTATTGTTACTCTCCACTGTGACTAGTCTTGTGGGAAAAGCTGGGGAAGCCGCCAAAAGAACTGGCCCTAGGAGTAGTAGCTAGGGATCGAGTGTGCGAGATGAACCGGAGAAAGTAAATGCAGAGAGATGAAATGCAAAAAAGACGGAGGGATGTCATGGTTGCTTGTCCGCTTATTTTACCAGGCCACTTATTACTGGGAGTGGTTGGGTTTTGTGATATGACGGCTTTACTGCAGCGCCACGAGCGGGGTGAGAGGTGAAACTCCCGTGCAGCGCCGCCCTCTACACGTACTACTACTCCCTCCATCCATTTTTACAGGGCCTAACTTGTGAATCTTTCGTACCAAGGCACGTCCGCAAAAAGAGGAACTGGTTTTGGGACTAGTATCTGGATCCCGTGTAATCTTGCATGCAGCCTCCTTTGAATGCCTAGCCGCTGGCCTCCCTTCCTTTAATCCCTCGCATGAAAATTACTCTCCTCCCTTTTTTACATGCATGCCCAACCATAATTCCTCAAATCATGCATGCCTTGGCTGAAATATAGAGCACCCTCCTCCTTTGAAAATATGGTAGTGCTATCCATGCATGCAAATCAATGCGACGGCCAGAGCATTTTCACGATGAAGGGACCACGCACGACTTGCAAGAGAAAATTAAGATGGAGATGCTCCAGTTAGTTCATTTGGATAGGTTTGTTCGGATATTATTTCATCTCTAGAGCTCACAAACATCCGGGTGAAATAGATAAAAAGTATCTTTTGCAAACAAAAGCGTTCAACTGTTCAACCTGCATCCGAAACTTGTGAAGAAATAACTCTTATTGTGCTTTGCAGGAAATGATCTTCAAGAATTAGTTTTTGAGTATCCATTGTTATACATGTTGGCTACAGATGACATGGCACTTTCTTGTAGCCAACAGTTGGCTATACTATTTAAGTATTAACCATGCCCTTATACACCTAGACGGAGGGATTAAATCAGGATGACTTGGGAGGGGCAGAGGATATGTAAGAAATGGTGCATCATAAGTCTTTCACCAGTACTGTAGTAAAAATTCATACATGGAAGACTCTAGACTAAACCATAAATGGATACACTTTTATTCATGCACGATACTCCAATAGAGCAAGATCATGCATGGAAGTCTCCACATGCTTAGACATCGGATTACATTGAGCGAAGACTAATGATGAACATTTAACTTGAAAATGTAGATGTCCAGGTGAACCTCCTTGGAGTCCCCGTGCACATTGTTGGAGTCCAAATAACACCATGGGTTTTCCATGTCCACATCGACGGGAAAGTCCCAGCTCCACAGAGTCCAAGTATGCTCGGCGTAGCCAGTGTCGCCACCCACGCGTGTAGGTCTCCTCTTCTCATGCTCATACAAGTGGTAGAAGAGCTCACCTTATAAAGTCCTACTAGCAAAATTCCAACATCGACCAGGACGTCCATGAAACGGGAGTGGCTGTAGGGGACGTTGCGCCAGTTGAATATATGAGCAAGTTACTACGAGATTTATTCCGAATAAGCACAAAATAAATCATGACGGCTATAACAGAGATGAAACTAATAATGTGGACTAGCATAGTAGTAGGATACAGAGTAGAAACATGAATTCTACCACGATTTCAAACAGGAACGACAGAAACACATACGGTGCAACGGGAGCAACGCCGTTGGCGTTGAGGTTGTCGCCCATGTCCAAACACCACGTTGACACGGTCTTTGAGCATGGTTCGTAGTCGTTCCACGCTCGGGCATTGAGGTTTGTAACTATTTTACATTAGAATATACTACTCCTGTCACGACCGGTTTTCCAATAAAAATATTTATTGAGAAACCAATCTTTTGAGTCCAGTATGAGAGAAATCCTCCTCACTGGTAGACAGATTCTTGATACAATAAGCTAGTAGCATAAAATATATTACAGGGTCGAACTACGGTTGCTCAACCAAATTATTACAAGCACGCCAATAATTATACATAATGGCGGACAAGACACAGTGGTGTGGAGGCATACTACTGACTCGAGGATAGGGCGGTGGTGGAGAAACACATCGGGGAGAGAAATACAAGACTCTAAGTCTGTCATCTCATCGAGCGTCGAGGTGAGGCTCGATGAATTTATTTGGTAGCGGAAGCGGATATAAAACAGTGACCAAATCCAGGGTCGCACGAGACTGACTGGGACTCCTCTAAGTGTCGGACTCGCTATCAAACTCTTCATCCGTGAGATCGCCTTCGTCAGCATCTGGCCAAATCAACAAGCCAGTGAGTACTTTGAAAGTACTCGCAAGACAGTTCGGACGTAAGATATAACAAATGCATGCATGGATGCGTCATGAATAATTCACCAATGTACATTCAAAAATTATCATAACAAGGTAAGTAAAAGGGAAACGGCGGTAGTCCGCCTGAAATCCCAACAAAACATAAATAACTACCGATCGGGTGTCTGAAGCGACGCCTCGAAAGGTGAACAAATAAATATAAGGAAATGATGCCACAGTCGGGCGTCTTAGCGACACCACATAAAGGGCTTTAAAAGAAATACCACAATCGGATGTCGGGGCGACATCACAGAAAGGGCTTTTAAAAGAAATGCCACAGTCGGACGTCGGGGCGACATCACAGAAAGGGCTTTAAAAGAAATGCCACAGTCGGACGTCGGGGCGACATCACAGAAAGGGCTTTAAAAGAAATGCCACAGTCGGACGTCCGGGCGACATCACAGAAAGGGCTTGAAAAGAAAGTAAAATACAACAATGCCACAGTCGGACGTCTGAGCGACATCGCAGAAAGGGATTTTATTCACAAGTAAATAATACTCATAATAAACATTTAATTCATGAGAATAAATGGGTTAGTCCATCCACAGGAATAATCATTTAACCGGAATTAGCACTCATGCAAATCACCGGAGTCTCTGCCATTAAAACTGACATTTGTTAGGACAAGATAATACGAATTTGGACATGGAATAGATGATTTGGAGGAATATATGACTCTGCAGAGTTTGTACAAAATTATTCCCACAGCCAACGGATTTCCGTAGTCACGAAGGACTAGTTCCGTTTACGGTATTTCGGAAGAAAGCACAGCTAACCAGTACACACCCATCCTACCTCTCGATGCTAGGAATCACCCTAGACATCGTCCAAGAAAAACTTTTGAGACGGGGAGATCACAATCTCAAATAGCATGGGATCAAATTTATATACGCGCGCTCTAAGGGGTGCCCCCCTCTCGGTCCCAACCGGAAACACCCATGCCCCCTAACCGGATGACTGGCTTTAATCCAGGGCCATGGAACCATCATCACGGCCTCTCCTTTTGGTGTGTACCAGAAAAGCAGTTTTGCAACTTACTAAACCATATTCCTTGCGGAAAACATGTGGTAGTACAGGGAAGGAAATGAGAGGAACTGGACCGATACGGTTTGACACTGAAGTCACATAGTCTGGCATAAGACTGGCATGCTACGACACTGCCATCTTACCCATCCTCATGCCAACACATGGCCATTCATACTCACATCCATCCACTTATGGATCATCGAACTCACTTACCTCAATATTGCATAAAATAACGTTCATCGATATGTTCCTCAACATGCCATGAAACTAACTAAATGCAAAACATGCCAAGACACTCATCATATCAAAAGTTCAGACATGCTTGCCTGGTTCAGAGTAGTCGGAGCCTAGCTCGGTGAAGTTCGCGGCTCCGTCACCTGCTTCGGTATCTACGGTATAAACAAAATATATGCGCTATCGTAAATACCAAGGAGTGCACAAAAACTATTCCAAATATTTTTCAAATAAATCTGATAAAAAACTAGACAAAATTTTAAAGAGAACAGAAAAAGAATCAATCAAAAATACTTTTCTGTTTAAAAGCTATAAGGGTTTTTGTCTAGGGACTCATCTGTAATGAAACAGAAGATTTCCAGGGGGTAGCTTATAAAAACAGAAAACGCTTCGGCAGAAACTATGCCAGCCCAAAAGGGAAAACGCATTTTGCCTGAAGGCGCTTCCAGAAAATGATTCAATAGAGAGGGCAGAGAGGCTGACGGTGGGGTCCCACCTGTCAGGTTTGAACTTTCAAAAAAGGGGGAAACGAAGCTCGTCGGCGCCCGAGAGCCGCGGTGGTCGCCGGCGGTGATCCACTGCGAGGCAAGGGGATCGGAGGGTACCTTCGTGCTCAGGGCACCATTCCGCGTCGGTTGGTGGTGGTGGTGGTCGCCGGCGAGTACCACGTCGACGGCGAGCTTTGCTCCGGCGGACGGCGGCTCGGGTGGTCGAGGGACTCGTCGGAGAGAGCTGTGAATATCAAATTAAAGAGGGGGTTAGGCTCCTGGTAGCTAGAGGGAGTAACGAACGGGGTTTGGGCGCCGGAGATGGCCTCACCGGAGCGAATCGTGGTGGAGGCCGAGGCGGATCGGGGCGGCCGGAGTTGGGGGAGGAGACCTCCTCGAGGTCCTCCTAGTGGCCTGGCGTGGCGTTGGTGAGGAGTGGTGATGATGCATGCACAAGGGTGAGCTCGGGGGCCCTTTTTATAGGCGGCCCGAGGCGGTTGCCGTGAACGGGGGTCTCCGGCGAGTGATTACGGCGGTGCTGTGGTTGGGCAGTGGGATTAGGGGTTTGGGCATCGCCGTTGAGGTCCACCGGTTCCATTTAGGTGCTAAACGGGCTGGGATTTGGTGCTATGGGCGAGCTCGACGGAACGGGGGTGGCGCGTCCCGTCGGTGGCAGGGAGCACGTTCCGTGCTTGCCGGGCCACGGCGACGGTGCCACGGGCGTGCGCTGGCATGGCAGGGACACGCGGAGAGCTAGGGGTGTTGGGCGGCGCCGGGTGGCGTGGCGAGAGGGCTCGGGCCCTTGTTGGCCGCCACGGAAGGTGCAGCCACCGTAGAAGCTTCCAACGCCGGCGAGGCTCGCCGCTACCGACGCCAGGAATCGGCCAGGCGTGCGTGCAGGGTGCTGGCCAGTGAGAAGAGGCTGCGTGCAACGCGCCAGGGCGCACTATGGCCGCGTGATCGAGTCTGACGAAGGGAAAACGACTGAATCTCTGAACTTTCTGAATTTTGAACAGCAACAGTGCATGCAAGGTGCTCGACAGAATGAATTTGGCCTCTGGTGATTTTTCCTTGAGCTGATTTTTGGTGGAGTGGCTACTCATTGCTCCAGTAGGCTGCCTGAATTTTGGTGGAATTTTTGGAGCAGTGTAGATATGAATTTCATCAAATTTGGCAAATCTGGTCCAAACTTGCAGAGACTGAATTTTGAAAAATTTGAAAAGAGGAGGAGTGGATCAAGATGGTTCTGGGTTGTGGGTACAAAGGACTATCCAGGAGAGTTGGTTTGAGGTCAAAACTCAAATGCAATAGGGTACTTGCTTTGAAAATCACCCAGGCTCCAAATAATTTTCAGAAATGATTTGAGAGGAAAAATAATTAGAATAAAATCCAAAACTTGCTTGGATTAGTTGGGACAGAGAACTTAGGTTGATCACAAGGAGTAGGGGAGGTTTTGGAGGGGTTTTACCACATGGGCAAAATGCCAAGTCATGGGTGGTTTTTAAGATATGAAAATCCCAAATTTTCATAGAGTTTCTTTTTAAAAGAAAAAGATTAAACTCCCAAAATAAATTTGAGAGGGAACCAACAGAGAAGAAGTTTCAAAAGACACCTACCCCCTTAGGAAAAATCTCGTCCCCGAGATTTCAGCTGATCCTTAAATAAGTGTGGGTGCTCTGTCCGAAGAAAATGCTCGCTTTCCCAAGTTGCTTCACTGTCGGTGTGATTGCTCCACTGGACTTTGAAAAACTTGATGGTCTTCTGTCGGGTCCTCCTTTCAGACTCTTCTAATATTCTTACGGGACGTTCCCGATAAGTGAGGTCTGGCTGCACGTCAATGTTTTCATGGGATACTTGTTTCTCTGGGTTGCTTACGCACTTCCTTAATTGAGAGACGTGGAACACGTCATGAATGTCGGACAAGTCTTCGGGTAAGTCTAGCTGGTAGGCTACAGTGCCTCTTCATGCCACTATGCAGAATGGTCCAATGAATCTTGGTGCTAACTTTCCTTTAATCTTAAACCGTTGCAGTCCTCGCATAGGGGATACTCTCAAGTATACGAACTCACCGGATTCGAAGCTGACCCTACGATGTTTCTGATCATAATAACTCTTCTGTCGACTTTGAGCGGTCTTAAGTCGGTCTCTGATTAGCTTGACCTTTTCCTCGGCTTCTCTGAGCATATCTGGTCCGAAGATGCGGCTGTCTCCGGTCTCTGACCAATTTAACGGGGTACGACATCTTCGTCCGTATAAAGCCTCAAATGGTGCCATTTGTAGGCTGGCCTGGTAGCTATTGTTATACGCGAACTCGGCGTATGGCAGGCTTTCTTCCCAACTGGTTCCATATGTGAGGACACATGCTCTCAGCATGTCTTCTAAAATTTGGTTTACGCGTTCAGTCTGTCCATCAGTCTGTGGGTGGTATGCGGTACTGAAGGCTAGTTGGGTTCCCAGAGCCTGTTGTAAATGCTCCCAAAATCTTGAGACGAATTGAGTGCCTCTGTCGGATATTATAGTCTTCGGGACCCCATGCAGACATACTATACGGGAGAGATAAATCCTAGCAAGCCTCTGAGTGTTGTAGGTCGTCTTCACTGGAATAAAGTGTGCCACTTTGGTCAACCTGTCAGTGATGACCCATATGGCATCATTCCCGTGTCGCGACCGAGGTAGTCCGACAATAAAATCCATCCCTATTTCATCCCATTTTCACTCAGGTATTTTGTTAGGTTGCAGTAGTCCGGCTGGTCTCTGATGCTCAGCTTTTATGCGTTGACATGAGTCGCAACATGCAATGAAGGTGGCTATGTCCCTCTTCATACCGTGCCACCAAAATCTTTCCTGAATATCTTTATACATTTTGGTTCCTCCAGGGTGAATTGAATATGGAGTGGTGTGTGCTTCAGCTAAAATTTGCTGCTTAAGGTCTTCTATGTTTGGCACGCAGAGCCTTTCTCCATACCATAATATTCCTTCATTGTCTATTACGAATTCCGAGGCCTTGCCCATACTCAACTTTCTTTTGATGCCTTCGATGCTGGTGTGACCGGGCTGAGCTTCTTTAATTTTCTCCACAAGGTTGGGTTGTATTTCCAAGTCTGATATGGTGCCTTCTGCTACCATTATCAAGTTGAGCTTGGCAAATTCTTGTTGGAATTCGGGCCTCAAGCTGTGCAGATTGTTTTCGTCGGAGCTGGGGTTCCGACTAAGGGCATCGGCCACTACATTTGTTTTCCCTGGATGGTAATGGATACCAACATCATAATCCTTTACCAACTCCAACCAACGTCATTGCCGTAAGTTTAGTTCTGGCTGTGTGAAAATATATTTGAGACTTTTGTGATCCGTATATATTTCACATCGATTCCCAAGTAAGAAATGCCTCCATTCCTTGAGTGCATGAATAACTGCTGCCATTTCTAAGTCATGAGTGGGATAATTTTCCTCATGCTTGCGAAGTTGCCTTGAAGCGTAGGCGACAACCTTGCCTTCCTGCATCAACACGCATCCGAGACCCTTTCTGGACGCGTCACAATATACTTCAAAATTCTTGTGTATGTCGGGTACAATTAATACCGGTGCTGTCATTAACTTCCGCTTTAGCTCTTGGAAACTTTTCTCGCAGGCTTCTGTCCATTCAAACTTCTTATCTTTCTTGAGCAACTGTGTCATAGGCTTGGCTATGGTGGAAAATCCTTCAATAAATCTGCGGTAATATCCTGCCATTCCCAAGAAACTTCGTATGTCTGTTACGCTGGCTGGTGACTTCCAGCCAAGTACGGCCTTGACTTTCTCTGGGTCCATTGCGATACCGTCTTGGGTCAGTACGTGGCCTAGAAAGCCTACTTGTCTTAGCCAAAATTCGCACTTGCTGAACTTGGCATACAATTGGTGTTTTCTTAGCTCTCCTAGCATAATCCTGAGATGTTCTGCGTGCTCTTCTGGTGTCTTGGAGTATACCAGAATATCGTCGATGAATACCACGACGAACTTGTCCATAAACTTCATAAATACTTTGTTCATGAGGTGAACAAAATATGCTGGGGCGTTAGTTAATCCAAATGGCATCACTGTGAACTTGTACAGTCCATATCTGGAGGTGAAGGCTGTTTTGGGGATATCTTCCGTTCGTACCTTCAATTGATGGTATCCTGACCTTAAGTCAATTTTTGAGAATACCTTGGCCTGAGCGAGTTGATCAAACAAATCGTTTATCCTTGGCATCGGGTATTTATTTTTGACTGTGACCATGTTAAGTGCTCGATAGTCAATACACAATCTCAGCGTTCCATCCTTCTTTTTGGCAAATAAAATTGGTGATCCCCAAGGTGAGGAGCTGGCTCGAATGTATCCCTTGTCCAGTAATTCCTTTATTTGCTTCTTCAACTCGATCAACTCGGATGGTGCCATTCTATATGGTTTCTTGTATATGGGGGTGGTTCCTACTGCTAGCTCAATGCGGAATTCTATTTCTCGGTCTGGTGGCATGCCTGGTAGTTCTTCAGGGAATACATCTGGAAATTCACACACTACTGGAACCTTGTTTAGCTCAGAAACGTCCACCTTATTTAATCTCGGTTGCCGGGGTATTTTTCCTTCCTTGGCTGATACTCTTATTGTCTTCCCTTGGTGGTGTGTGAGAATTACGGTCCTGTTGAAACAGTCGATAAAACCCTTATTGGTGGTTAGCCAATCCATCCCTAGGATAACATCCAGTCCTTTATTTTCCAACACAATAAGATTTGCGTGAACCTCCAATCCTTCGAACTCAATGACCACATTCTGACAGTAATTCTGAGTAACTTGCTGAATCCCAGGGGACTTGATGGTCATGGATTTCTCCAAAGGAAGCATCGAAAAATTATTTTGCAAAGCAAAAACTTTCGAAATGAAAGAGTGAGAAGCTCCAGAATCAAACAAAACCATTGCAGGTATTGTGTTGACAGGAAATGTACCGAGTAAGATATCCGGAGCATTTTGTGCCTCCTCTTTGGTTACGTGGTTCAGATGACCCTTCCTGTGGTTATTGTTGGGATTGAAATTGTTTCGTTTGGGCCCGGAATTGTTGCCGCTGTTGTTCGGCTTTGGGGTTGAATTCCTTGGCTTGGGGCACTGTTTGGCATAGTGCCCTTCTTCTCCACAAGCGTAACAAGTAACACCGGGGCGATAGGTGAATTCCTTGTCCCTTGCATGAAAATTCTTGATTGGGCGTGAGACATTGGATAAGGATTTGTGTGTCCCACCCTTTTGAAAATCTGTCTTGCTTCGGTGATTGCGAGCATGATTAGTCTAGTCCCTTTTTCGCTTGCGGATATCTTCCAGACTGCGTCTCTCATTTTCCAGAGTAATGGCTTTGTCCACCAGTGTTTTAAAATCAGGAAAGGTGTGCACGACCAGTTGGCATTTAAGCGCGGGCGCCAGACCGTCAAGGAATTTCTCCATCTTCTTGATTTCAGTCATACGCTCTTCATTGGCGTAGCGGGACAATAGAGTAAATTGACTGTTGTAATCTGACACTGTCATGTTCCTTTGTTTGAGGTCATCGAACTCTCTCTTTTTGATTTTCATAATACTCTTAGGAATGTGTGCACCACGGAAACCTTCCTTGAAATCATCCCAGGTTATGTCATTTTCGTGGGGATGCATGTGCAGAAAATTCTCCCACCACGATGCGGCTGCTCCTGTGAGATAGTGCGGAGCATACAATACCTTCTCGGGGTCTAAACATTTTGCAATAATTAATTTTCTCTCCATATCTCGAAGCCAGTCCTCGGCTTCAAGAGGTTTGTCAGTGTGAGAAAATGTTTGAGGACGTGTCTTCTGTAGCTCAGATAACTTGGAATGCTGCTGATACTGTCCATGGTGATTTCCCATGTTGATGACTTGGTTCATCATTTCCCGATGTTGTTGCTGACTCTGCTCATAAAGGCGGCACATTTGTGAAAGTGTCGATTCACTGCCCTGTTGGCTTGACTGTCCCTGAGTGAACTCGTTGCTGGGTTGTGCATCAAAATTTTCCTCTGGTGGAGTTGGCATGGAGCGAGTCCAAGGACGAGACATTTTTCACTCTGGGGAAATATTTTTGTAAAACTCATAAGAAAAGCGGAAAGAGTCGCAAAAACAATTCCAAAAAAAATGCATAAAGCTGGCAAATAAAACTAAATAACCCAGCTTACTTAAGAAAAACAAATCGACTTGCGCACGGAGAAGGACTGCTCATTACATATCTTACACGCGGGCGGTAATTATACAATACATCACTCAGGATATGCGTACATAATCCTGACATGTTATTATGGCTAGTGCACTTCTCCAGATCCTACATGATGCGCAAACAGGCTACTTCTCACAACCTATGTACATATCTTACAAAGCGGTACATTACATGGCAGCTAGGCGTACTTAGGCAGAGATGTTGACGACCTCCTTTGCCCTGCCGAGGGCGAGGCGTAGCGAGGTTGGGGACTCGACTTCCTCCTCGCTAATGGGCTCCATACGTGCAGTGTTGCGCAGAGTGGACGGAGCGGTTGCCAGGGGCGGAGCAACACGTACAGGAGTGGGCGCGAAGGGTGGTGCAGTGCGCGCAGAAGTGGGTGCAATGACTTGATTGAATTCTTCGGTAGAAGGCAGGCGACGAGTAGGCGTAAAAGATGCTGAGGACGAGACCAAAGTCAGTGGCGGTGCGATGGGTAGGAGCTCCCTCCTGTTGGCAGCACAGCCATGAACTGAGTCCATGCGGGTAGCTACGAAGTCGTCCACCAGGTTGTCGAAGGCTGCCTCCAGGGCCCGGAGATACTCAATGACCATCTCAAAAGCTTCGTCTCGTTCTCCTCTGGGGCAGGACTATGCATAGTGACAGGTGTAAGGCACATGGCACGGAAGATAACGGTAACGACGAGTCTTCATCACGGGGAGGACATCCCTGAGACGAGCTATCGCCTCGCGGGCTGCCATCTGCATAGCATGCCTCTCCGTAGGCATGGCTCTTCCCACGAACCGGAAGCGGCGTAACTCACCACGCCCTCCCTTGAACTGCACTGCGGCCTGGTGCATGGTCAGACTGTCGTTGACTCGGTGCTGGCAGAGTGTGAAGACTGGGGGCACAGATGGCCCCATCGCGACCTGAACGATGAAGGAAAGAAGCTTGACGAACCCATCGGGCACGTTGGCGAAGGTCTGAGACTCGCAGCTGTTGTCGGCCATCTACAAAAGTAGGCAAAAATTCTGCATGGTCAGATCATAAATTTATGCTGACTGACAGAAAATGACTACAATTGCAAAAATATAAATTAGCTCTATCATGCTAATAACCAATTAGCGATCGCACCTAGTGGCTTCCTACAGTCAGCCTGGCTCTGGTACCAAGCTTGTCACGACCGGTTTTCCAATAAAAATATTTATTGAGAAACCAATCTTTTGAGTCCAGTATGAGAGAAATCCTCCTCACTGGTAGACAGATTCTTGATACAATAAGCCAGTAGCATAAAATATATTACAGGGTCGAACTACGGTTGCTCAACCAAATTATTACAAGCACGCCAATAATTATACATAATGGCGGACAAGACATAGTGGTGTGGAGGCATACTACTGACTCGAGGATAGGGCGGTGGTGGAGAAACACAGCCGGGAGAGAAATACAAGACTCTAAGTCTGTCATCTCATCGAGCGTCGAGGTGAGGCTCGATGAATTTATTTGGTAGCGGAAGCGGATATAAAACAGTGACCAAATCCAGGGTCGCACGAGACTGACTGGGACTCCTCTAAGTGTCGGACTCGCTATCAAACTCTTCATCCATGAGATCGCCTTCGTCAGCATCTGGCCAAATCAACAAGCCAGTGAGTACTTTGAAAGTACTCGCAAGACAGTTCGGACGTATGATATAACAAATGCATGCATGGATGCATCATGAATAATTCACCAATGTACATTCAAAAATTAGCATAACAAGGTAAATAAAAGGGAAATGGCGGTAGTCCGCCTGAAATCCCAACAAAACATAAATAACTACCGATCGGGTGTCTGAAGCGACGCCTCGAAAGGTGAACAAATAAATATAAGGAAATGATGCCACAGTCGGGCGTCTTAGCGACACCACATAAAGGGCTTTAAAAGAAATACCACAATCGGATGTCGGGGCGACATCACAGAAAGGGCTTTTAAAAGAAATGCCGCAGTCGGACGTCGGGGCGACATCACAGAAAGGGCTTTAAAAGAAATGCCACAGTCGGACGTCGGGGCGACATCACAGAAAGGGCTTTAAAAGAAATGCCACAGTCGGGCGTCGGGGCGACATCACAGAAAGGGCTTGAAAAGAAAGTAAAATACAACAATGCCACAGTCGGACGTCTGAGCGACATCGCAGAAAGGGCTTTTATTCACAAGTAAATAATACTCATAATAAACATTTAATTCATGAGAATAAATGGGTTAGTCCATCCACAGGAATAATCATTTAACCGGAATTAGCACTCATGCGAATCACCGGAGTCTCTGCCATTAAAACTGACATTTGTTTGGACAAGATAATACGAATTTGGACATGGAATAGATGATTTGGAGGAATATATGACTCTGCAGAGTTTGTACAAAATTATTCCCACAGCCAACGGATTTCCGTAGTCACGAAGGACTAGTTCCGTTTACGGTATTTCGGAAGAAAACACAGCTAACCAGTACACACCCATCCTACCTCTCGATGCTAGGAATCACCCTAGACATCGTCCACGAAAAACTTTTGAGACGGGGAGATCACAATCTCGAATAGCATGGGATCAAATTTATATACGCGCGCTCTAAGGGGTGCCCCCCTCTCGGTCCCAACCGGAAACACCCATGCCCCCTGATCGGATGACTGGCTTTAATCCAGGGCCATGGAACCATCATCACGGCCTCTCCTTTTGGTGTGTACCAGAAAAGCGGTTTTGCAACTTACTAAACCATATTCCTTGCGGAAAACATGTGGTAGTACAGGGAAGGAAATGAGAGGAACTAGACCGATACGGTTTGACACTGAAGTCACATAGTCTGGCATAAGATTGGCATGCTACTCACTTACCTCAATATTGCATAAAATAACGTTCATCGATATGTTCCTCAACATGCCATGAAACTAACTAAATGCAAAACATGCCAAGACACTCATCATATCAAAAGTTCAAACATGCTTGCCTGGTTCAGAGTAGTCGGAGCCTAGCTCGGTGAAGTTCGCGGCTCCGTCACCTCCTTCGGTATCTACGGTATAAAGAAAATATATGCGCTATCGTAAATACCAAGGAGTGCACAAAAAATATTCCAAATATTTTTCAAATAAATCTGATAAAAAACTAGACAAAATTTTAAAGAGAACAGAAAAATAATCAATCAAAAATACATTTCTGTTTAAAAGTTATAAGGGTTTTTGTCCAGGGACTCATCTGTAATGAAACAGAAGATTTCCAGGGGGTAGCTTATAAAAATAGAAAATGCTTCGGCAGAAACTACGCCAGCCCAAAAGGGAAAACGTATTTTGCCCGAAGGCGCTTCCAGAAAACGATTCAATAGAGAGGGCAGAGAGGCTGACGGTGGGGTCCCACCTGTCAGGTTTGAACTTTCAAAAAAGGGGGAAACGAAGCTCGTTGGCACCCGAGAGCCGCGGTGGTCGCCGGCGGCGATCCACTGCGAGGCAGGGGGATCGGAGGGTACCTCCGTGCTTAGGGCGCCATTCCGCGTCGGTTGGTGGTGGTGGTGGTCGCCGGCGAGTACCACGTCGACGGCGAGCTTTGCTCCGGCGGACGGCGGCTCGGGTGGTCGAGGGACTCGTCGGAGAGAGCTGTGAAGATCAAATTAAAGAGGGGGTTAGGCTCCTGGTAGCTAGAGGGAGTAACGGACGGGGTTTGGGCGCCGGAGATGGCCTCACCGGAGCGAATCGTGGTGGAGGCCGAGGCGGATCGGGGCGGCCGGAGTTGGGGGAGGAGACCTCCTCGAGGTCCTCCTAGTGGCCTGGCGTGGCGTTGGTGAGGAGTGGTGATGATGCGTGCACGAGGGTGAGCTCGGGGGCCCTTTTTATAGGCGGCCCGAGGCGGTTGCCGTGAACGGGGGTCTCCGGCGAGTGATTACGGCGGTGCTGTGGTTGGGCAGTGGGATTAGGGGTTTGGGCATCGCCGTTGAGGTCCACCGGTTCCATTTAGGTGCTAAACGGGCTGGGATTGGATTTGGTGCTATGGGCGAGCTCGACGGAACGGGGGTGGCGCGGCCCGTCGGCGGCAGGGAGCACGTTCCGTGCTTGCCGGGCCACGACGACGGTGCCACGGGCGTGCGCTGGCATGGCAGGGACACGCGGAGAGCTAGGGGGTGTTGGGCGGCGCCGGGTGGCGTGGCGAGAGGGCTCGGGCCCTTGTTGGCCGCCACGGAAGGTGCAGCCACCGCAGAAGCTTCCAACGCCGGCGAGGCTCGCCGCTACCGACGCCAGGAATCAGCCAGGCGTGCGTGCGGGGTGCTGGCCAGTGAGAAGAGGCTGCGTGCAACACGCCAGGGCGCACTGTGGCCGCGTGATCGAGTCTGACGAAGGGAAAACGACTGAATCTCTGAACTTTCTGAATTTTGAACAGCAACAGCGCATGCAAGGTGCTCGACAGAATGAATTTGGCCTCTGGTGATTTTTCCTTGAGCTGATTTTTGGTGGAGTGGCTACTCATTGCTCCAGTAGGCTACCTGAATTTTGGTGGAATTTTTGGAGTAGTGTAGATATGAATTTCATCAAATTTGGCAAATCTGGTCCAAACTTGCAGAGACTAAATTTTGAAAAATTTGAAAAGAGGAGGAGTGGATCAAGATGGTTCTGGGTTGTGGGTACAAAGGACTATCCAGGAGAGTTGGTTTGAGGTCAAAACTCAAATGCAATAGGGTACTTGCTATGAAAATCACTCAGGCTCCAAATAATTTTCAGTAATGATTTGAGAGGAAAAATAATTAGAATAAAATCCAAAACTTGCTTGGATTAGTTGGGACAGAGAACTTAGGTTGATCACAAGGAGTAGGGGAGGTTTTGGAGGGGTTTTACCACATGGGCAAAATGCCAAGTCATGGGTGGTTTTTAAGATATGAAAATCCCAAATTTTCATAGAGTTTCTTTTTAAAAGAAAAAGATTAAACTCCCAAAATAAATTTGAGAGGGAACCAACAGAGAAGAAGTTTCAAAAGATTCAAACACCAAAGTTTGAAAAAATAAAATCCTTGCCAAAGCAAAGGAAGTTTTTAAGAGGAAGGTTTTCTGAAAGAAAATTTAAATGGCCTCTTTTTTCCAAAGAAAACCACAAGTTTTTTGATAAAAACCAAATTAAAATTTTGGAGTGTCACAACTCCTCCGGTGCTAGTTGTCCGTGCGGAACGACACCTATGGGATCACAAGAATCCCTACTACGGTTGGCGGGGTGTGGGGTCGTGAGAAGAGCGGATCTAACATGTAGCACAAGGTTCGTTTATCCAGGTTCGGGCCGCGAGGATGCGTAAAACCCTACTCCTGCTGTGGTGGATTGTATATCTGTGTTCTTGAGCTAGCTATGGGGCGTGAGGAGCTCCAAAAAGCCTAATCCTTCTCCTGGTCGCCTCGGGCCTCCTTTTATAGAAAAAGGGGTCGCCACAGTGGCACACAGGAGGTGGAAAGGGAACAGTGATGCGAGGTTATCCCTCGCATTACATGACAAGGCACATTTAATGCGTCTTGCTTAGGTGTCCTTGCTTTATCGAGGACGGGGGAGAAACCTATCTCGTCTATCGCCGCTCCTTCTTGTGTCGACACGCGCCCTGGCCAGCGATGCCCGAGATGCCACGTAGGTAGGTAGGCAGCTGAGGTGGCGCAGTGGTGGGTCTTCACGAAGATCTGCATGCCGCCACGCAAGTGCCTGTCCAGCTGGTTGGGTCGGCAACTGCATGCGAACAGCGGTGGAGGTTTAGTCGGCGTGGGCCTGATGGTGGCCCCGCGGGTGTCCTCGCGAAGGGCCTTGCCGGGGCCCCGACAAGGGTCTTGCCGAGGCGCCTGCTGTCATCCCCGACAAGGCGCTTGTCGGGGGCCTTGTGGTCTTCCTCGGCTGGGATCCCGCCAAGGGTTGTCGTCTCCTTAGTGCGTATCTGATCTTGAATGTCTTCACGAAGATCTGCATGCCGCCACGGGGATGTCTCCCGAATCCTTGCCCTTTGGGGGCAGTTGACTCAAGGGTGATTCGCTCCGTAGGCACGGGACGAGTTGCCGCGGCAAGGGTCTTGCCGGGGCTGCTAGAACTGTCTCCCGGCAAGGATCTTGCCGGGGGGATCCGCTTCATCCCCTTTGCTCTTCGTGGTCTTGGCCTTGGCGTCGTAGTTCTCTTGAGCTTCGGTCTTACCCAGGCTCACCTCCCTTGCCTTGCTTGGTGTGGTGGTGCCCGTGGCTCAGACTGCCCGTGCACAGTTATAGGGGTACAAAAAGTGTACCCCTCTTTTTGTACACCGACAGGAGCCCCCGGGCCTGGGCCACACATAAGCGCAACGTTTTGTTGGGCTAGGCCCAAAAACAATGCGCGGGCAGGCGTGGCTGTTTTTACCGTGGTAAGATTCTTCACGCACTGCGCTTCCCACGATTCCCGTGCGAGGCGCGACGTGGGGAGGCGCGGGTGACGTGGGCAGCATGCGTGGCGTTGGTTCCCGCAGGAATGCGTCACATCATAGTGAAGGGGCGGTTCACGCCTTCCCATAAACGGAGGGAGGCGTGGAGGCGCGGCCCATTTACTGAATGGGGCTGAGGCGCGGTCTTCAAGGCATCCACTCCCCACGATCACGGGGTGGGGAGTGGTCGTCTCACCCGTCCCCTTGGTTCTACACGTCCGCCACGTGTCTCCCATGCGCCTGGGGTGGCGAACGGTCGAGTCGGGAAACCAGGCCATCGCTGGTTGGGGCGGCGGGTCGGTCCTGGCTCCCTGCACCTTCCGTATCTTGATTGGCCGAGCGGGGCGGCCGAGCCCCAACCCCGATCCTTTATAAAGAGCGGGAGGGGGGATGGCGTCCCGCATTCTTTCATCTTCTTCTTCCTTCAGCTTCTGCTCCTCCCTTCCATCCTTCATGGAGAGAGGGAATCCCGGTCCTTCGACAGTGGCGGCGAGGGTCGCCGCTCGACAACGCGTCCCTCCTTCTCCTGCGCCTGCGGTGGCAGAGCCAGCCGCGAGGGGAAGGGGCAGGGGGCAAGGCCGTGGGCGAGGCCGGGGTGCTCGGGGAAGAGGAGGACGGGGTGGCGCGCCGGCCTCGCCTCCGCCGGCAGCTCCTCCTCCAATGTAGGGCCACATTGGGGATGACCCATGTGAGTTCTTCATCAGGCTGCGCCGGCCGCTGCTCCGTCGCCTTCGTGTCCCGACTCCATTTGTGTGGGAGATGGAGCTGGATCCGCCGTAGTCGTTGTGGCTGCACATGAGGGGCTGCGGGATCAGTGGCACGCGGGCCCGCGTCGACTTCCCCGCCCCTCACATGATGTATCTTGGTCAGGGGTGGAAGACGTTCACTCATATCCACCGCTTGACGGAGGGGCTCACTCTCCATTTTAAGATGATGGAGGGTGGCCTTCTCTCCGTCAAGGTCTTCGGGTGCTTTGGGACCTGTGCAAGGTGCTGCGTGGAGAGCTCTTCTGATAGTGAAGACTCCTCCTCGGGCGAGAGTGACGAGGAGGACAGCGGCAGCGACAACGAGGGTAGTAGGCAGCAGGATGACGGGTCCGATTAGGTGTCGGGTGCCGCTCCGTGCGGCACCGGCGACCCCATCATCCGCGTCGCCGGCTCCCTGAACTTCTCGGGGTCGTCTCCTCGGGCGGCTGGCGTTGGGAGGCTGCGGAAGAGGAAGATGGCGGGCGGCAAGGCCGTCAAGTCGGAGTATGCGGGCACTGACGCCTCCGACGCGTGCTGACGTCCTGCCGCCTCGTCTTCGAGCTCTGCTTCCGATGCCGCCATCACCATCCAGCCTTTGGACGGCCACCAAGATGTTCTCTTGGTGTCTTTTGCCACTCGTAGCTCGCCTAGGCACTCCTTTCGTCCCTTTCGCCTCCTTGACCTGCCTCCTGAGGAGAGGGACAAGAAAGGGATTACAGGCACCTTATCACTTTTTAGTTGGTAAGCCTTCGGGCCCTTGTGGAATTTAAAACTTGTAATCCCATCATTCATGTTTTTCATTCCCTATGGGCTGTAACTAAGTGGAATGTTTTTTAATGAAAAAGGGATGCTTGCCGGGTCATTTGTTTGCGGGTGGAACCCACGACAAGGAGTAAATCCTTGATATCTTCAAGATAAACATTTCCTTGCCCGGCAACAGGCCTTGTCGTCTCCCACTTCGCTCGACCTTCCTCACGCCTTTGGCGGAGGCAGGGATGAGGCGGGTTCAGGCTCCTTGTTTCATCCTTTCGCTTCCGCGACTACGACCCAACTTGGTCCCAGGAACGAGCCTTAGGGCCTAGAGTTAGGGGAGCACGGTAGCTTAGGGGAAAATGAGGTTTCACATACCTCAGTCCATAATGGAATGCATGATAAGGGATGAAGAACTTATCTGAAGCTGCAGTCCCCGGCAACCCTGGTTCGCCGTGGGTGAACCTTTGCTCTTGCAGCCCCCGGCAATACTGGCTTGTCGGGGGCTAGATGCTGGCCTGTTCCTCTTTTTTTCCTCCCCGAGCGGTTCGGCACGGATATCTGTGTGTCCTGTGAACCAAAGGAGACAAAAGAATGACAAAGAGACGCACACTCGACCTCTGAGCTAGGGGTTAGTCGCCGCTAAGCACTATCAACCCTAACCAAGGAAGAGAATCGACCTAGCATGCATGCTATAACTTAGGGCGCCAGCGCTTCATTTACTTATGCTCAGGGTCTGTGCCTGGCTTTGTACAAAGGGTTACATGCGTCATCGGCAAGGCTCGTACGAAAGGTGGCTTGCTGGGGGGCCCGGCAAGCCGCGCCTCACGGGTAAAACTTGCGAAGATGCTCAATGTTCCAGGAGTTACTCACCGGAACGGCATCTTCGCTCTCCAGGAAGACTGCGCCGGGCCTGGTGACTCGTATTACCCGATAAGGGCCTTCCCACTTTGGCGTCAACTTGCTGGAATTCTTGGCCGATTGAACGCGCCGAAGAACAAGGTCGCCTTCGTCAAAGCTTCGGGCATGAACCTTGCGGCTATGGTAGCGGCGCAAGGCTTGCTGTTGGCGCGCTGCTCTCACAGCCGCCCGAAGACGATCTTCCTCAAGGAGCGTTGCCCGAGATGCCACGTAGGTAGGTAGGCAGCTGAGGTGGCGCAGTGGTGGGTCTTCACGAAGAGCTGCATGCCGCCACGCAAGTGCCTGTCCAGCTGGTTGGGTCGGCAGCTGCATGCGAACAGCGGTGGAGGTTTAATCGTCGTGGGCCTGATGGTGGCGCCGCAGGTGTCCTCGTGAAGGGCCTTGCCGGGGCCCCGGCAAGGGTCTTGCCGTGGCGCCTGCTGTCATCCCCGACAAGGCACTTGTCGGGGGCCTTGTGGTCTTCCTCGGCTGGGATCCCGCCAAGGGTTGTTGTCTCCTTAGTGCGTATCTGATCTTCAATGTCTTCATGAAGATCTGCATGCCACCACGGGAATGTCTCCCGAATCCTTGCCCTTTGGGGGCAGTTGACTCAAGGGTGATTCGCTCTGTAGGCGCGGGACAAGTCGCCGCGGCAAGGGTCTTGCCGGGGCTGCTAGAACTGTCTCCCGACAAGGATCTTGCCGGGGGGATCCGCTTCGTCCCCTTTGCTCTTCGTGGTCTTGGCCTTGGCGTCGTAGTTCTCTTGAGCTTCGGTCTTACCGAGGCTCACCTCCCTTGCCTTGCTTGGTGTGGTGGTGCCCATGGCTCAGACTGCCCGTGCACAGTTATAGGGGTACAAAAAGTGTACCCCTCTTTTTGTACACCGACAGGAGCCCCCGGGCCTGGGCCACACATAAGCGCAACGTTTTGTTGGGCTAGGCCCAAAAATGGTGCGCGGGCAGGCGGGGCTGTTTTTACCGCGGTAAGGTTCTTCGCGCACTGCGCTTCCCACGATTCCCGTGCGAGGCGCCGCGTGGGGAGGCGCGGGTGACATGAGCAGCATGCGTGGGGCTGGTTCCCGCAGGCATGCGTCACATCATAGTGAAGGGGCGGTTCACGCCTTCCCATAAACGGAGGGAGGCGTGGAGGCGCGGCCCATTTACTGAATGGGGCTGAGGCGCGGTCTTCAAAGCATCCACTCTCCACGATAACGGGGTGGGGAGTGGTCATCTCACCCGTCCCCTTGGTTCTACACGTCCGCCATGTGTCTCTTCCATGCGCCTAGGGTGGCGAACGGTCGAGTCGGGAAACCGGGCCATCGCTGGTTGGGGCGGCGGGTCGGTCCTGGCTCCCTGCGCCTTCCGTATCTTGATTGGCCGAGCGGGGCGGCCGAGCCCTAACCCCGATCCTTTATAAAGAGCGGGAGGGGGGATGGCGTCCCGCATTCTTTCATCTTCTTCTTCCTTCAGCTTCTGCTCCTCCTTTCCATCCGTCATGGAGAGAGGGAATCCCGGTCCTTCGACAGTGGCGGCGAGGGTCGCTGCTCGACAACGCGTCCCTCCTTCTCCTGCGCCTGCGGTGGCAGAGCCAGCCGCGAGGGGAAGGGGGAGGGGGCGAGGCCGTGGGCGAGGCCGGGGCGCTCGGGGAAGAGGAGGATGGGGTGGCGCGCCGGCCTCGCCTCCGCCGGAAGCTCCTCCTCCAATGTAGGGCCACATTGGGGATGACCCTTGTGAGTTCTTCGTCAGGCTGCGCCGGCCGCTGCGCCGTCGCCTTCGTGTCCCGACTCCATTTGCGCAGGAGATGGAGCTGGATCCGCCGGACTCGTTGTGGCTGCACATGAGGGGCTGCGGGATCAGTGGCATGCGGGCCCGCGTCGACTTCCCCGCCCCTCACGTGATGTATCTTGGTCGGGGATGGAAGACGTTCGCTCATATCCACCGCTTGACGGAGGGGCTGACTCTCCATTTTAAGCTGATGGAGGGTGGCCTTCTCTCCGTCAAGGTCTTCAGGTGCTTTGGGACCCGTGCAAGGTGCTGTGTGGAGAGCTCTTCTGATAGTGAAGACTCCTCCTCGGGCGGGAGTGACGAGGAGGACAGCGGCAGCGACAACGAGGGTAGTAGGCAGCAGGATGACGGGATCCGATTAGGTGTCGGGTGCCGCTCCGTGCGGTACCGGCGACCCCATCATCCCTGTCGCCGGCTCCCTAAACTTCTCGGGGTCGTCTCCTCGGGCGGCTACCGTTGGGAGGCTGTGGAAGAGGAAGAGGGCGGGCGGCAAGGCCGTCAAGTTGGAGTACGCGGGCACTGACGCCTCCCACGCGTGCTGATGTCCTGCCGCCTCGTCTTCGAGCTCTGCTTCCGGCGCCGCCATCACCATCCAGCCTTTGGACGGCCACCAAGATGTTCTCTTGGTGTCTTCTGCCACCCGTAGCTCGCCTAGGCACTCCTTTCGTCCCTTTCGCCTCCTTGACCTGCCTCCTGAGGAGAGGGACAAGAAAGGGATTACGGGCACCTTATCTCTTTTTAGTTTGTAAGCCTTCGGGCCCTTGTGGAATTTAAAACTTGTAATCCCATCATTCATGTTTTTCATTCCCTATGGGCTGTACCTGAGTGGAATGTTTTTTTAATGAAAAAGGGATGCTTGCCGGGTCATTTGTTTGCGGGTGGAACCCACGACAAGGAGTAAATCCTTGATATCTTCAAGATAAACATTTCCTTGCCCAGCAACAGGCCTTGCCGTCTCCCACTTCGCTCGACCTTCCTCACGCCTTTGGCGGAGGCAGGGATGAGGCGGGTTCAGGCTCCTTGTTTCATCCTTTCGCTTCCGCGACTACGACCCAACTTGGTCCCAGGAACGAGCCTTAGGGCCTAGAGTTATGGGAGCACGGTAGCTTAGGGGAAAATGAGGTTTCACATACCTCAGTCCATAATGGAATGCATGATAAGGGATGAAGAACTTATCTGAAGCTGCAGTCCCCGGCAACACTGGTTCGCCGTGGGTGAACCTTTGCTCTTGCAGCCCCCGGCAGTACTGGCTTGCCGGGGGCTAGATGCTGGCTTGTTCCTCTTTTTTTCCTCCCCAAGCGGTTCGGCATGGATATCTATGTGTCCTGTGAACCAAAGGAGACAAAAGAATGACAAAGAGACGCACACTCGACCTCTAAGCTAGGGGTTAGTCGCCGCTAAGCACTATCAACCCTAACCAAGGAAGAGACTCGACCTAGCATGCATGCTATAACTTAGGGCACCAGCGCTTCATTTACTTATGCTCAGGGTCTGCACCTGGCTTTGTACAAAGGGTTACATGCGTCATCGGCAAGGCTCATACAAAAGGTGGCTTGCTGGGGGGCCCGGCAAGCCGCGCCTCACGGGTAAAACTTGCGAAGATGCTCAGTGTTTCAGTAGTTACTCACCGGAACGGCATCTTCGGTCTCCAGGCGGACTGCGCCGGGCCTGGTGACTCGTATTACCCGATAAGGGCCTTCCCACTTTGGTGTCAACTTGTTGGAATTCTTGGCCGATTGAACGCGCCGAAGAACAAGGTCGCCTTCGTCAAAGCTTCGGGCATGAACCTTGCGGCTATGGTAGCGGCGCAAGGCTTGCTGGTAGCGCGCTGCTCTCACAGCCGCCCGAAGACGATCTTCCTCAAGGAGCGTTGCGTCATCTTGCCGCAACTGCTCTTGCTCAAGCTCATCATAAGAGAGTACTCGAGGTGCCCCATATATGAGTTCAGTGGGGAGAACTGCTTCTGCCCCGTATACCAGGGCAAAGGGTGTCTGGCCGGTGGCTCGATTTGGTGTCGTTCTGATTGACCAAAGAACCGCCGGCAATTCATCAATCCAGCGCCTTCCACTCTGGTGCAGCCTGTCAAAGGTCTTTGTCCTTAAGCCTCACAGTACTTCAGTGTTTTCCCTCTCAGCTTGACCATTGCTTTGTGGGTGAGCAACGGAAGCGAAACAGACTTTGCTGCCGAGGTCTTGGGTATATTGCAAGAACTATGTACCGTTGTCGGTGATGACCCTGTTGCGTACACCAAAACGACACACTAGTCCCTTGAAGAATTTGACGGCTGACTGAGCTGTGACCTTCCTCACTGCTTCCACCTCTGGCCACTTTGTGAACTTGTCGATTGCAACGTACAAGTACTCAAAGCCCCCGATAGCGCGGGGGAAAGGGCCTAGTATGTCGAGCCCCCAGACCGAGAAAGGCTAGGAGAGAGGAATGGTTTGAAGGGCTTGAGCTGGCTGATGAAGTTTCTTTGAATGGAACTGACATGCTTCACACCTGGTGACTAGTGTCGTCGCATCCTGGAGGGCGATGGGCCAGAAGAAGCCTTGCCGAAACGCTTTGCCGGCAAGGGCCCTTGACCCGATGTGGGATCCACATATGCCTCCATGTGTCTCCGCCAACAGCCCAAGTCCTTCCTCTCGAGGGATACCCTTCAATTTCACGCCGTTCGGCCTCTTTCTGTACAGGACGTCATCGACGAAGTGGTACATAGTAGAGCAACAGGCTACTTTTTCTGCTTCTTCCTGCTCCTCAGGAAGTTCCCCTGTTTGGAGGAATCAGACGGTATGTTGTGCCCATGCTAGAGCCTGGGGCTCGACGGCGAGGACTAAAGGCATTTCCTCTGCTAAAGGAGCGGCTGTCTCGACAGCAAGAGCTTGATGCTCCACCGGAGCTAGCCGTCCCGTGGCGGGCTCAGTATCTCCGGCAACATCCTTGCCGGCGGCTCCGGGGAGCTCGGTGGAAAAGTACTTGCCGGGCCCTGATTTCCTCCTCTTGTTTTGCTATGTTGATGGATCAACGGATGGTTGAGTTAGCTGGAGCACAAAGGTACCTGGTTCCACAGGTAGCTTGAGAGCAGCGCGCTTTGACAGGTAAACAGCGATGTCGTTCTCCGCTCGGGGAATGTGCTCCGCCTTTATACCATCAAAACGCTCTTCCAGCTTTCTCACTTCATCGACGTAGGCCTTCATCAACGGGCTCTGGTAATCTTTGTTGACTTGTTTGACGACAAGTTGCGAGTCGCCCCTGACGATGAGTTTCTTGATTCCGAGGTCTACCGCGATCCTAAGACTAGCAAGCAGCCCCTCGTATTCAGCAGTTTTGTTTGTTGACACCTCCCTGGGGAAGTGCATCTGGATCACGTACTTGATGTGCTCTCCGGTGGGCGCGACAAGCAATACGCCAGCCCCGGCGCCCTGTAAGGAGAAAGCTCCATCAAAGTACATGATCCAGTCGCAACTTGCCTCCTTGCCGGGGAGAAAAGTCTCTTGGGTTTCTTCGTCGGGCGTCGCGGTCCATTCTGCAACGAACTCCGCCAGGACTTGGCTTTGAATCGTCGAGGTACTCTCAAACTTGAGGCCAAAGCTGGACAGTTCCAGTGCCCACTCTACGATCCTTCCCGTTGCGTCCAGATTGTGCAATGTCCGTTGTAGAGGGAGGCGAGTGACGACAGTGATTTCGTGTGCCTGGAAGCAGTGACGCAGCTTCCTCGAGGCCATAAGAAGGCCGAAGAGCAGTTTCTGCACACCGGAGTACCTTGATCTAGCCCCCTGCAGAAGGGAGCTAACAAAGTAGACCGGGTGCTGCATCATCTTCTTCCTTGGTAGCACTCCAACCGGCTGTGTCGTCTCAGCATCGATGGCATCGGGCTCTGTCGCTGCTATTACCTCATCATCAATTTCTCTCTGCGCCACTAGTGCGGCGCTGACTGCCTGGTTCGTTGCCGCCAGGTACAGCAGCAACGGTTCCTGTGGCCTAGGCGCAACTAGTATTGGCGCGGAGGAGAGGTACCTCTTCAAATCTTGCAATGCTGCTTCGGCTTCTGGCATCCACTCCATCGGGCCCGCCTTTTTCAAAATCTTGAAAAAGGGAAGGGCGCGCTCGGTGGACTTGGAAATGAACATGCTCATGGCGGCAATGCAACCAGCAAGGTGACGCACATCCTTGACTCTCTTGGGCGCTTCAATCTACTCTATAGCTTTGATCTTGTCCGGATTGGCCTCTATCCCATGCTGTGACACAAAGAACCCGAGAAGCTTGCCAGACGGGATGCCGAAGACGCACTTCTCAGGGTTCAGCTTGAGATTGATCTTGCGTAGGTTTGCAAATGTTTCTTGTAAATCTGATATGAGGTTTGCCCTGTTCTTGGTTTTGACCACTATATCATCCATATAAGCTTCCATATTTCCATGGAGCTGGGGTTCAAAACCATTCTGGACCGCCCTCGCAAACGTTGAACCATCACTCTTCAACCCGAAAGGCATCCGTATAAAGCAATACGTAGCACATGGGGTGATGAATGCCGTTTTCTCTTCATCTTTCCTTGTCATGAAGATCCGGTGGTAGCCGGAGTAGGCATCAAGGAATGACAACAGATCACACCCAGCTGTGGAGTCAACAATCTAGTCGATGTGTGGCAACGGGAAGGGGTCTTTGGGACAAGCCTTATTAATATATGTGTAATCAATACACAGCCTCCACTTCCCATTTGCCTTGCGCACTACCACCGGATTGGCCAACCACGTTGGATGGAGCACTCCTCTTACCAAACCCGCTGCTTCCAGTTTCCGGATCTCCTCTGTGATGAATTCTTGTCGTTCCAAAGCTTGCTTTCTGACCTTCTTCTTGACGGGCCACGCATGAGGACAGACAGCAAGGTGGCGCTCAATCACCTCCCTAGGAACGCCGGGGATGTCGGATGCTTGCCATGCAAACATATCGACATTCGCCCGCAGGAAGGTGACGAGCGCGTCTTCCTATTTGTCGTCAAGGGTGGAGCTTATGGTAAAAGCTCCTCCCGTGCTGTCCTCCTTGACAGAAACCTTCTTGGTTCTCAGTGGTGTGGCCCTGGACTTCTTGTTTCTGTCGGCGGAGCTCTCTGGCACGTCCTCGACGGGAGCGCTACACTCCGAAGAGGTGCGCTTGCCGGAGTGGGTGCCTGAGGTCTCACCGGTCTTCTTCTTTCGCCTTCCCGGGGCTCCAGCGGCAGGAGCAAGCGCCTTAGCTGTGACGGCTGCTGCAACTGCTTGTTGGTAGAGTTGGTCAGCGCAAATTAGTGCATCCCTCTTGTCTGATGGGACGGTGATGATCGTCACAGGCCCCAGCATCTTCAGGGTGTTGTAGGCGTAATGTGGCGCCGCCATGATCTTGGCCAGCGCTGGGCGGCCAAGGATCCCGTTGTAAGGCAAGGGGATCTTGGCAACGTCGAACACTATCCTTTCTGTCCAGTAGTTCAGATCACTTCCAAAAGTCACGGGCAACGTGACCTTTCCCTTTGGTTGACTTCTTCCCGGGTTAACCCCCTGAAACGTGCCCGTCCCTTCGAGGTCTTCATCAGGAATTTGCAATTTCTCGATCACGGTAGGCGAGATTAAGTTCAGACCGGCCCCGCCATCGACTAGCATCTTTGTCACCTTGAGGTTGCGTATTGTTGGTGAAACCAACAATGGCAAGCACCCGACTGCAGTAGTGCGATCAGGGTGATACTCAGTGTCAAAAATGATAGGTGTGCTGGACCACTTCAGCGGCCTTTGGGCATCAAATGACGGTTCCGCCGCTGTAATCTCACACGCCCAATGTTTAAGCCGGCTGTGAGAGGTATGCAGCAAGGCGCCGCCATCGACGCACATGGCCTCTGTAGCTTTCTGAAATTCTTGGTCACCAGACTCGTCATCCTCTTCGTGATCATCGTCTTCTGGCTTTTTGTCACGGCCCCGGGCGGGCCTCTCTTGCTGTTTATCTTTGCCGCGACGGCCCGCCTGGCCGCCATGCTTCTTGCCGGACCCCTCAGCACCGTCCTAGCCTTTCTCCTTGTCCTGCCTCTCATATTCAGCCCTCTGCTTCTCAGCAAGGAGCTCAACCTGTCGGTCGTTCTGGAGATCATGGCCTTTGGTGCGATGGATCTTGTAGTATTGCTTGTCGGAGTTTCCTGGCTTCTCGACAGCCGCCAAGGCCCGGCAGGCGACACATCCGGCAATCTCCTTGCCGGGGTCATCTGCCTTGGTTTTCTAGGTGGAGCCGGTGTCGTCAGATCCCTCGACGACAAGCACAACTTTACCTTTGCGCTTCCTGTTGCGGCGCCAGCCTTTCTTCGCCGGGGCAGCAGTATCCTCATCTGAGGAGTCGGTTTCCATGCGGGCATCTTCGCCGGGGTACTTCCTTCCCTCTTCAGCTCGGGCACATCTTTCAGCAAGAACATAGAGTTCTACCACATCTTTCACCTTGTTCATTGCCAGTTCTTCGCGCATCTTGCAGTTACGCACGTTCTGATGGAACGCGCTGATGATGGCGGCAGGGTGAACATCAGGGATATTGTACTATACTCGGCTGAACCTCTGTATATACTTGCGCAGACTCTCGCCTCCCTTCTGGGGAATGACATGCAGGTCGCTTGCTTGGCCATGAGCTTGGTGACCTGCAGTAAAGGCGCCCACAAACTCATGGCACAAATCCGACTAGGAGGAAATGGAGTCTACCAGCAAGTGCATCAACCACGACATGGCGTTGGGTTTAAGAGCCAATGGAAAGTAGTTCGCAAGCACCTTATCGTCGCGGGCTCCGGCGGCTTGCATCACGATGGTGTAGATGCTGAGGAACTCAGACGGGTGAGTCTTGCCGTTGTACTTTTCGCCAACGTCAGGTTTGAAGGTGCGGTGAGTGGGCCACTGGAACTGCCGCAGCTCATGGGTAAAAGCCGGACAGCCTACCTCGTAAGGTAGGCCTCCAGGGCTCTCCGGGGCCGGGTGGTTCACAGCAGGCCCTGCTCGCCTGTCTGACTGGTGGCGCGCTCCGCGCCAGTGCTCGATAGTGGTTCGAGCGTCTTCATGAGCTTGTTCCCAAAGAACTTGGCGCTGGTCACAGTGGGTCCGCGGGTCAGACGATGCTATGGAGATGGCGTCGCCCGCGACATCGCGACGAGCCGGCGTCCGCGGCACCGGATGGGGAAGAGGTGAATGCACTGTGGTCGCGGCGCCGCCGGCTTTTCCGCCACTGGTCCGCGGGACTCCATCGGAGCATCGACTCGGGGGCCCCACCGGACTTGGTTCGTCTTTGTTGGCCACCGCGACAAGGCTTCGGATAGTGGCTATCCATTCGTCGAGTTTCCCCGTAGTGGGAGGACAGTCGAGGAGCAACTATGCATGCGCCAGGGCCTTTGCTGGTGTCGGTGGCAGTGAAACCTGCACGGATCGCGACGCGCTTCGACTTCTGACCATGTCAGAAGGAGCTCTATCACGACCCCGCGGTCACATGCCGTTTTCACCAGCGCCTCGGCGAGTGGGAAGGTCTTCTACGTCCCGGGAGTGGCGCTCGGGGCTCTTCCCACGGTGACGCCCGGGATCTTCGGCGTGATTACGCTGTTCGTCGCACGCTGCCCGGGAGGAGCGCGCTGTTGACGCCGGCGTGGGAGTCTTGGAGGCCCTCGCGTCGCCTTCGGGCGGGGCGGCGATGACCTTGGAAGGCCCCGCTCCACCTGTGAAGGACTTGGCTCCGCCTTTCGATTTGGCGACGTGTGGCCCGTTACCAGGCGCACAAACATCGCCGCCTCCCAAACTCCGGCTGCTGGGATGGTGTTGGTGTTTGCGAGAAGCACCCCGGGTCCTCTCTACAACCGGTCCGCTGCTCACCCACGTCGGGACGGGCCGTCTAGCTTCCGAATGGCCAACCGCCACTGCCGTCTTCTTCTTGGGCGCCATGATGATGAAGAAGCGCCGAACTACTACTAAAGCCGATTCTCACAACTGCGCCCCCTACCTGGCGCGCCAGAGATGTCGGTGCGGAACGACACCTATGGGATCACAAGAATTCCTACTACGGTTGGCGGGGCGCGGCATCGTGAGAAGAGCGGATCTAACAGGTAGCACACGGTTTGTTTATCCAGGTTCGGGCCGCGAGGATGCGTAAAACCCTACTCCTGCTTTGGTGGATTGTATATCTGTGTTCTTGAGCTAGCTATGGGGCGTGAGGAGCTCAAAAAAGCCGAATCCTTCTCCTGGTCGCCTCGGGCCTCCTTTATAGAAAAAGGGGTCGCCACAGTGGCACACAGGAGGTGGAAAGGGAACAGTGATGCGAGGTTATCCCTCGCATTACATGACAAGGCGCATTTAATGCGTCTTGCTTAGGTGTCCTTGCTTTATCGGGGACAGGGGAGAAACCTGTCTCGTCCATCGCCGCTCCTTCTTGTGTTGACACGCGCCCTGGCCAGCGATGCCTGAGATGCCACGTAGGTAGGCATGCAGCTGATGTGGCACAGTGGTCGGTCTTCACGAAGATCTGCATGCCGCCACGCAGGTGCCTGCCCAGCTGGTTGGGTCGGCAGCTGCATGTGAACGGCGGTGGAGGTTTAGTCGGCGTGGGCCTAATGGTGGCCCCGCGGGTGTCCTCGGGAAGGGCCTTGCCGGGGCCACGACAAGGGTCTTGCCGAGGCGCCTGCTGTCATCCCCGTCTAGGCGCTTGCCGGGGGCCTTGTGGATCCCGCCAAGGGTTGTCGTCTCCTTAGTGCGTATCTGATCTTGAATGTCTTCAAGAAGATCTGCATGCCGCCACGGGGATGTCTCCCGAATCCTTGCCCTCTGGGGTCAGTGTTCTCAAGGGTGATTTGCTCCGTAGGCGCGTGACAAGTCGTCGCGGCAAGGGTCTTGACAGGGCTCCTAGAACTGTCTCCCAGCAAGGATCTTGCCGGGGGGATCCGCTTCGTCCCCTTTGCTCTTCATGGTCTTGGCCTTGGCGTCGTAGTTCTCTTGAGCTTCGGTCTTACCCTGGCTCACCTCCCTTGCCTTGCTTGGTGTGGTGGTGCCCGTGGCTCAGACTGCCCGTGCACAGTTATAGGGGTACAAAAAGTGCACCCCTCTTTTTGTACACCGACACTAGTAGTAGAGCAGAGTCCTACTCTACTACTCTACTCAAGCAAGTTAGGGCATAGCACTGCAGGGAGTACCAGTACTGTGATCACTCAAGCAAGTTGTCTGGCATCGACATGACCCTACGCTACTGGTATGTGTCTCGTAAGTCAAGCGGCGTGCTATAATCATCATCACCTGTCCACTTCCCGCAACACATATTCGCTTCTCCACCTTTGTCCGCACATAATCTCGTCCAATGTTCCATCCCCGCTAAGGCGCCTCCCCCCTCATCCGAAACCCAAGCACTAACAATGGCAGAACCGAGCAGCGTCCACCGAAAGAGTGGCTGGAATTTGCTCCCCACAGAGGTAATCAAGCTCATTGTTTCGCGTGTGGACAATCTCAGTACCATGCCGCTCGCCGCGTGCTCGTCGGGGCTGTACCGTTTACTCAAAGCCCTCAGGCTGGAGCTTTTCAAGCCAGCTCCTTGCTTGCTGATGCCGCCTGATCTTCAGAAACGGCGTGTCATGCAGCATAACGATCATAGGGTGGCGAGCATCAACCCCCTTGACTACGATCCGATCCCCGTCAGCCTCAACTACATTAACGGTATGTACTGGGTCGGCATGAAGACTTCTTGGATGGTGCTCATCGACGGTCGCGGCAGCTGGATGCTCCTGGAGGTATATCCCCGGCGATTGATCCCCCTTCCTTCGATTAACACTGCACTGCTTTGGCACCGTGGGCCAGAATACTCGGAATCTTACAGTAGCCAACATGATACCAAGTTTGATTTGCTCAAGGTTGTAATCTGCCAAGTGCCCACAAGATCTACAAATTATAAAGACTTCAGGCTAATTGCGTTCTTCAACCGCGGTCTCGCCTATCTGATAGGTCACTGCGGTAAGTGGCTAAATCTGCACGTCCATCGCAGGATCATACATCCTCCATGGTTCTCTGATGCAATTGAACACAAGGGCTTCATTTACGCTGTCGACTCCTTCTATGGCTGGACGTATTGCTAGCCTACTCCAGTCATTGCTACAAACAGCTGTTACAGTAGTATGTTATTTTCCTATGATATCATGATGGCTTGCTTATATTACTGTCAATATTTGCTGAAAAAATATTCATGCTCATAAGATGCTGTTCTTAAGATTAACTAAGCCAAGAGCGCTTTTTTATTTGACTCCAACTTCATATGATGTTGTAGGACGCATGGTGTCCCTACCCTTCCTAATCCCAGAACCTTTCAAAGAAAAGCAGCATGGCAGTTGCAGGTGGTTCCTGGCTCGATCAGACGACGGCGAAAGATTGATGATCGTTCGCATGTACCGGACATGTTGTTTCGCGGAATACAATCACAGTCACTACAAGGTCTTTGAGCAGGATCCCAGCTTCTCTAGGCCTTCAGGAATTTTTGACTGGAGGCTGGTAAGTAGCCTTGGTACACACTCTCTGTTTGTCGGACTGAATTATCCGATTAACCAGGAGATAACTGACGGCAAGGATCATGATGGCAGCACGGTTTCGTTCATCAGGCAAAACTGTGTGTACATAGCGTACCATGCGTCTCTGGATGCACCATACCCTGATATGTGCCGCCGCGCTCTGCAGCCCAAAGTAGGAGAGAGGGTCGCAAGTATCAGACTTCGACCTACTGGCTGGAGTTTCCCCCGTCATGAACCCATCTGGTTCAAGCCGTCAGCCAATCTCCACAGCATAATAAATAGTAACGTCTAACTGAGCTAGTTAGTTAGATGCATACACTTGGTGTAGTAGGAACTTTATTTAGTTTGATGCATACACTTGTTCTTTTTTGGTAGCCCTTTTGTAATGATGGCTGATGTTTGGTTTGGAAGAGAGAGCTGCGTCTTCACTCTTCTGGCCTGCTTACTGCTTCTGTTGCACCCCCAGCCCTGGTTGCTGCGGCTCCTGTTTTCAATGTACAATCAGTAGTATATTTCATCTGTTGGTTGAATAAATGTGTTGTTAGAATGACAAACACAATGTTTTGGATGTCGTTGCACGGTTCGATCCTTTAGTGCCCCGTACCGTACGTAGTGCATACTATTTATCATACGGAACACATTTTTTTGAAACTCGGAACACATTTTCCACTTGTTGATAACATGCAGCCCACTGATGAAGGCCCAATAGAGAATCCCATAATTAACTGGAACGGAGGCTCTCACATGAATCCGGCCCAGGTACATGCTCATGGTCCCCTAAACATAAATAAGTAAATAAATAAATAAAGCTAAATGCTCATGCACCAGTTCTTTGGGAAAATAGCTAGCCCAATATTTCTTTTTGAAGAATACCCAAGCTAGGCCTATTTGTTTTCTCCGAATTACTGGACTGTAAATCTTTCAAGACGAGGAGGGATGCATTCCGGCCTGGCTTAAGAGTATGGTCAATGTCTGTTAAAAGTAATATCCAAAGCGGTTGAAAATTCCAAAAGAATTATAGCAAATGGGATATAAGTTTCTTTTTTTGTTTTTGTTCTTCACTAATTTCTTATATGTATTTCATTGGATTTAACATGACATAGTACTAATTTATTTTTAAATTTGTTTTACTATGGCTATTAATTTTTGGATTAAGAATATTTCGTTCCCCAGCAAAAATTTGCGAATTTTCAAAATTTCCCACATATTTAGTTAATTTTTTGACCCTGGTACTGACCAGAAAATGGCCAGCAATTCTAAAAATGGAAAAAGGGCTGCAATAAATTCCATATGAATTAGAAAATTAGTAAAAAATATAAAAATAATAGAAAATGGGATGTACATGCCACAGATTTCGAGGCTGACTTGTATACGAAAGGCTTTGTCAGTGAACACATGATTTTAGCAGCAGTTAGTGTTGGATGTCCATCCAACGGCCGACGTGCTTCTTTAATCTCTGATCTTCCTGCTCCAGCCGCCTAAACTAGCACCGGCGGGACTGCCTGCTCCCTCCTCTTGTGGCCCGCTGTGATGCCGCGCAGGCTTCCTCGGCCCACCCTACTCCCTCCGCTGGCCTGGCCGCACGCAATCAACTACCTCCTTATTATGCGAAAAAATGATTCCTCCCACTGACATCTCGGGCGCACCGGTTGGGAGGCTAACCTGTGGGCCTACTAAGTTGACGCGTACGTAGGGCTTGTCAACTTAGTCAACAAACGATTCTAGCAGCAGTAACCATCGGGTTTGAATCGAACGGTCCTGCTGCTTCTTCAATCGCTGCTCTTCTTGCACCAGCCGCCCAAACTAGCGCCGGGGAGACCGCCTGCTCCTGCCTCCAGCAGCCAGCTGTACTGCCGATGAGGCCTCATCGCCCCCTACTACTCCCACCGCTAGCCAGGCCCTGCGGCGACGGCAGCCTCACACCGCAGCCAAACCAGTGAACCCTCGTACTCCTCTCCGTGTGGGCATCCACTGCCGCGTCCACTGCCTTGGTGCTCTCGGCGCGGCGTGGTCAACATGGTCAACGACATTCCATCAGAAGAGTACTGTAGGTGGAGAGGCTGACAGCTGGGCCCACAGCCACAGCCCAGTTTTTTTGTGATTTGCCAAGTAAGTCGCTTTGTCAGGCCTGTTGGGCTGCAAATCTTTCAAGACGAGGAGGAGAGCTTTCATTCGGCTGGCCGAGAAAATGGCCCATCAGTAATGAGAAATGGGTTGCACATTTTAAAACACATCAAACCGGCAATTAGTTTCAAATATCTTTTTTTCATTTCGAGATTTGAAATTACATTAATTTTTATGCGTGGAGAATTTGTTGGATTTTATATTGATATACATTTATTTTTAAAATCAGTTCGAATATGAGTCGAAATTTCGGGATTAAAAACAGTTCGGACCGCACCTAAATATGCCAAATTTCGCATATTTTTTTAACCGTGGCCACAATATGGACTGTAATGCTAACAAAAAGAATATGGGCTCCAAAAAAACCTTAATAATTAGCAAATGGGCTGTAAATTATTAGAAATAATGGCAGATGGGCTGTATGCTATTTCCCACAGATTTGAGGCTTTCCTAAAAAAAAGGTTGACGCACAAGCAGTGACTGTTGGATGGCCATCCAACGGCCATCGTGCTTCTTCAATCTCTGCTCTTCCTGCTCCAGCCGCTCAAACAGGCGCCGGCGGGACTGCCTGCTCCCTCCTCAACGCGGCCGTCTCTGCTGCTGCACAGGCCTCATCGCCCCACTGTACTCCCATCGCTGGCCTAGCCATCCCTCTACTCACCCACACTTGTTGTTATTCTCCAGCGACCGTGAGGCTTTGTACAGTCGAAACGTTCCCCCCGCTGCCAGCTCGGACCCACCGGAAGTGCCTCCGTATTACGCACAAAAAATGAATACTCCCCCGGCTAGCTGGGACCCACCTTGGTGGGAGGCTGACTTGTGGGCCTACTAAGTTGACGGGGACGAAGGGCTTTGTCAACTTAGTCAATATGAATGATTCTAGCTCCAGTGACCGTACGATGTCCATCCAACGGCTGTAGTGCTTCTTCAACCTCTGATCTTCTTGCTCCAGCCGCCCAAAGCAGCGCCGGTCGTGCCGCCTGCGCCTCCCGTGGCCGGCTGTGCTACCGCGGAGGCCCCACCGCCCCCTACTATTCCCACCGCTGGCCAGGCCCTGCGGGGAGGGTAGCCTCACACCGCAGCCGAACGAGTGAACCCTCATACTCCTCTTCGCGTGGGCATCCACTGCCGTGTCTTCACCGGCTCCGCGTCGTCCCCTTCCTAGGCCTCGCCGTCGTCCACTGCCCTGGTGCTCTCGGCGTGGCGTGGTCAATGTGGTCAAGGAACGACTTCCATCGGACGTGGACTTTATGTGGAGAGGCTGACAGCTGGGTCCACGGCGGCACCAAGGAAGTGCCTCCTTATTACGTGGAAAATAATGATTCCCCCACCTGACAGCAGGGACCCAGCGGACGGGCCACCATATTTCACGAAAAAAACGTTTCCCCCTGAGTGTTGGGACCCACCAGCTACACCTTCGCACGCAAGGAAGTGCGTCTGGGCAAAAAAAATGATTCGCCCCCCTGACTGCTGGGACCCACCAGCTACATCTTTGCAGGCAAGGAAGTGCCTGACAGTCAGGACCCACCTGGTCGAAGCGTACGTAGCGTTGTCATTATGGTCGTGAACGTGTACGTACATCTATACTGGTGGATGTAGAGGCGCGCACGTGTCGTAGTAGAGGCGGCCAGGGTGCAAGAAAGAAAATACGGCCACGTATGTGTACATACGGGAGGGGTCTCGAACGCCTACTCGCGCATACGTACGGCGAGGGCTCGTGTACATGGCTGGGTCGGAACGGAGAAACAACGTCGTCGCCGTGTTCATGGGTCGGAACGGAATGCGCGGTCGTGTTCATCAGGAGGGCTTGGACAGAAGAGGCGATGGAAACGAGGCCTGGCGTACCGCAAAACGGAGTAAACGGACCTCCTACGTCGAAACGGGGGTCATGTTGATCGAGAGGGGTGTCGCGTACCACAAAACGGAGGAAACGGACCTCCTACGGTCGAAACGAGGGTCGTGTTGATCAGGAGGGCTGTGGTGTACCAGAAAACGGAGGAAACAAACTTGTGTTGGAGCGCTACGGTCGAAACGGGGGTCCTGTTCATCGGGAGGGGTGTGGCGTACCGCAAAACGGGACTCCACGGGATACTGTTCATCTCCACCGTCGACCCCCTCGAGCCTCCACGAGCTACTGTTTATCCACCGTCGACCTCCTCCAGCCTCCATGGGCTCATGTTCATCCAGCCTCCACCACGCGCTACTCCACCGGCTACTGTTCAACCACCCCTCCACAGGCACCCCTCTACCGTCTACTGTTCATCCTACCCTCCACGGGGTGGTCCTATTCATCCAGCCCTCCACGGGGTCCTGTTCATCCAGCCACAACTGACTCGATCGATCGGGGTCCTGTTCATCCAGAGGCAACACCACGGGGTCCTGTTCATCCACCCCCACCGGGAACTGTTCATCCAACCCCCCCGGAACACTCACTGTTCATCCAGAGGCAGCATTGATCGGCTTCAGTTAGCAGCAGTAGCCAACGAATCGCTCGATCGGGTTCAGTTAACAGCCATCGATCGATCGCTCGGTTTAGTAATGCGTAGCCTGTAGTGCAATCGCTCGGGTTCAGTTAGAGCCCAACGCCTCGCTCGGGTTCAGTTAGAGCCAACGCCTCGCACACACGCGCGTACGGGTACGAGAGAAACGCGCATCGCTCGGCCCCCGACCTCCCACCGTAACCGGGAACTCCCTGAAATTTTCCTCCCCCTCGCTTCTACCATGGTTTTTTCCGTCATGGACGGCCCAAAGAATGTCATGCAGCTGCATCTCCGGCCCGCCCAGGACGAAAAGCCCATTTTCTGTCATGATTTTTTGTCATAAAAGTAGGAGCCCACCACATCTATGATGATACCGGGTTTTGTCACAATTATCGTCATAGAAGTGTCATGTGTATGACAGAAAAAAATTTCGTTCGGCCCAAAATGTCACGGATGTGTCTTTTTTTTGTAGTGTACACAACCCCTAGTGGCGTCGGGGATGACACCACTGATGGTGCCGCCGAGGATGCCACCACTGATGATGGCAGTGCACACATAGATGGCAGCCAACCAAAGAGGCAACAGAAGGACCGGCGCCCAAACGTGCTCGGCACCGTCAAGGAGGAATTTACTGAAGTGTCCTCCGAGGGGCATCCAACGGCGCCCAAAGAATTAGTCAAGGGGTACGCGGGACATCTCGGGTGCATTCTTCGGAGCACCATCTCGATTAACACCGAGAACCTAAGGCATCGTGGCCGAGGGAATTTGCGCAACCTCCTCTTCACGAAGTTGCACGAACGATACCAGTTCCCCGGTGACTTCGCAAACACAAGCCTCATAGGGAATAAAGTGAACAGTGCCGCCCTCACGAAGATGAGGACGGCCCTGGCTACTTGGAGAGCCGCGGTGAAGAGAATGATTGAAAAAGGTGATAGTTATGAGAAGATCAAGGAGAAACATCCTTTGATCAGCGAAGATGACTACTTGGAGTTCAAGATCAAGTGCGGGAGCGATGCAACCGTGGAATCAAGTCCGTGGGGGAAAGAGATGCGGGACTTTAACTTAGGGGTCCACAAACTCGGTCCCGGCGGTTACAGAGTGGCGAACCTATATGGGACAAGGAGGACGCAGAGCGTGCCGAGCAAGGCCTACCGCCCCTCTTCGAGAAATACCGTGACAAGCAGACCAGGAACTATGTCAGGGCCTGGTACAAGGTGGACCAGTAACCAAGGAGGTTACCACGGATCCGAAGACCAAGGCGCTTGAGAGTGTTCTGGTAAGGAATACACCCCCGCGTAATTAGCTCCATATGGTTGCATTCTAATTAATGAAGCCAATTTTCTAAATGGTTCACGTTCCTTCCACAGGACCCTGAAAGCAGTAGCGCGGGGTCATCTCAGAGCTCCCCTTTTGACACCCCTTTAAATAGGGCGTTGAACGAAATGAAAAACAAGGATAAGCTCATTAAGCCCTCGTCAGCTGGTTGTGTGGCCGGCAAAGGCTTGTCCACGGAATGGTCGGAGTACTATACCGTTGGGCGAAAGGAGAGAAAGACCAGCTCGGAAAGCCAGGAGCGCGAGGTTCAACAACTCAAGGCACAAGTGGCGCCGATTCCAGAGATCATCGAAGAGCAAGTGCGAGACCAACTGGGAGCGACGATCACCACCATTATGCCTACCTTGGTTTCTAGGCTGTAGGCGTGGATTGCGGGCGGCCAATAGGGCCCACCCTCGATTCCCATCTTCACGGGCAGCAACTCACGCAACGCGCCGACGGCGCCATTGGTGTCTCCGGCGGAGGCGGAATTGGTGTCTCCCGCAGCGGCGCTGACATTGCAGCTTAATGCACCCGGGTGTGGGAAGAATACGGCGGCCGGCACCTTAGTAGCAAGCGCCCCCTCCGTCACTTGCACGCCCGCCATTGGCGGTGCCTCGACATTAGTCGAGCTCGACGCCATCATGGTAACTAATTAAGCTTCTCGGCCGATGACTTCATCTCCTTGCCTTTGACTGGGCATCCCTGACGCCCTACATGTTTTCGCAGGGCGCCGCCGACGTTCCATGCACTCTCCTGCACTTCATGGACGATGAGTTGATCGATGTCGCCAAGGCCAGAATCGTTCAACTAGGCAACCGTCTGTTCCACGGTAATTTGATGCCACCCAATGTGTATAGGGTTCAACTGGTTCGGGTGCTGCGGGGCTGCGATGACTTGTTACCTCCGTTTCGACCCGCTGGGGCCGACGAAGATGATGTGATGACCCTCAGCACCTGCTTAAGCTGGCCCCTGCTTGGGCCAAAGAGCCAGATTCATTTTGGGACGGGGGACACCACTCCACAGACAACACCGCCAATCATGCCGGCGCCAAGCCATGGTAAGACCGCCACAACGCTACCAGACATGCCGGACATGCATATGGCACAGGATCCGGACATGATGCATATGGTACAGGATCCGGACGACGACGACAACGACGGTACATTTACCAACGTCGATAAGTACTTCAACGAACACGGCTACGGTGACGAATTCTTGGGGCCTCCTTCTCACGAACCCAACCCTGCAAAAGACGATCTAGCTGGTACCACGGAGAAACCCAGTTGCAACAGGCGTCATCTGGCGTTCAGTTCTCAGGAGACGCCTCCAGCTGCCGCCTTCACCGAGCCTCAGATAGCCAAGGTGTGAAATATTATCAGCCCCAACACACTCAAGAAGGCTGTCTGTGAGCAGAACTCGATCCCATTACAGCAGAAGAAGAAGGGACGGAAAAGAAAGAATAACAAGGGTGCGAGCCAGCAGGCACCGAGTATGATCCGTGCTCAGGACGGGCCACCTTCACCTAAGGATATCTCGAGGAGGGTGCGTGTGGCAAGTAGGCCGATGCTACCGACTAAACTGCTCAATGCTACAACCGGTGCTATGCGGAGTCTGCATGACCGTGCTCTTTCTTTGGAGAAATGACATCTCCGAGAGAATATTGTGGCATACCTGGTTTTCTTGGCCAGGGTGCCAAAGGGCAAGGGCTTTGTGGATAGCGCCATCGGGGGTATGATCGTCCTGCGGTTTGATGACATCTTCTCTATGTTTAACCTTCATCTGCTGCATTACACCTTCGTTCGGCTATTTTCGCTAAGTATGGAGATGCGGATCATTAGAGACAAGACCCCGGACATCATGATAGTCGACCCCTTCTACATGTGTGCCAAGATCTTGGGCAGCGCTGGGGACCGGAAACTCGCGAGTTCATACCTCGAAGGCGTCATTCTGGCAAACCCAGATAAGGATAACTTCCTCATGCCTTACTTTCCTGAGTAAGTCATCCCCTCACTGCCCCGTAACATATGATTTCCTAGATTTTGATCATTCTTTTTTTTCTAACATTTTGTGTTTTGTGCAGTGACACACATTGCACACTCATCCTCTTAAGCCCGAAATATTCCATGGCCACGTATTTCGACTCGGACCGTCAGTTGAAGAAAGACTACACAAATACCAAGAGAGTTCTTGATGATGTTCTCCCCGGCTACGCCAGATCTGGAGGCACCTTCAGCAGGCCAGTTCGTAGGTACGGTAAGCATGTGTTCACCCACAATACAACGTTCCCCTGCGTTAAGTAGCCGCCTGGTGGTCAGAAGGATGCCTACTACGCCCTCCATCACATGCGGGCGATCGTACGGGACCATAATCACCTTCTGCTACCAAATAATCTCAAAGATTGGGCCGCAAGCTTGTCGGCAATCCAGGATGCGGACATCAGATAAGAATTCTTTCGCATCCAGCCGGAGTTTGTGGAAATCATCCATCAAGATGTCCTTCGTACCTCAGGGCAGTTCTACCTCAGATATCAACTGTCCAACAGTGAGATAGAAACAACACTACAAATGCAGGCTGACAACGCCCATGATTTCATGACAATCACGACAGACGGTGGCTTCATCAACGCTCCGGTCCCTGAGTCGAGTCGAAAGTAGTGATGCTATGTAGTTCTGAAATATCGATTAGCCCATGTTGTAATTAAACTTTAATGAACTTGTATGTCTGTTTGGTTTGTACAGTCGTTCAACTTATATGTAATTGATGCTATTTATTAGTAGGACCACGAATCATGCTATTAATTTGTTACTTTTCTCTTCTAATCCTTTTGTTGCATACTTATATATTGCTTATGTATTGTCTGTCAATTGCTACTAAAGTTTTGTTTGGCTAGTGCATAGAGATGCCGTCGTATGTCGTGTACAAGGGTAAGGTTCCCGGAGTCTATGACGACTGGGAGGAGTGTCGGAGATAGGTTCACCGTTTCGGCGGTAACAGTTACAAAGGGTACACCACTAGGGCGGAGGCGGAAGCTAGATACGCGCGCTATCTAGTGGGAGAGAGGAGGGAGCGAAGGAGGAACCGGATGAAGACCAATTTCATCGCGATGATGCTCATTGTGATGACCGCAGCTCTCTTCTATGTGATGGTAGTTTAGATGATCGATATCGACTTGTAATGTGAAGACAAACTCGCTACTCGCGGTCTCGAGACGTGTAATGTTCTAACTTTGTTCGGTCTTTTGAATTCAGAGACTAATATGATGGATTGTATTCGGAGACTAATCTTCTATTGTATTCGATGAATCTGCTATTTATTTGTTGTGTTGTCTATATTTTGTGCAGTAATATATTTTGTAACCTGTGCAAATATCAGAAAAAAAATTCCTAATATTCATACTAGTGGCGCACCACACTACACTTTAGTGGCGCACTGCAATAAACACACTAGTGGCACATTATCTGGCAGTGCGCTATTAGTAACCCAGAGCTCAAGGTAAATATGCCCCCCTGGGAGGCATAGTAATGGCGCACCATGGGGACATATTAATGGCGCACTACCTGGTGCGCCACTATTGTCTGGTATACTAATGGCGCACCAGGGGTGCACCATTAGTATTAGTTACTAGTGGCGTGATGATAGTGGCGCACCTGTAGTGCGCCATTAATGGCACAAACAGGTGCGCCACTAATTAGCCTTTTCCTAGTAGTGCTTTAATCAATGTGTACATCAGTCTTGTACGTGTAGTTTCACTCTCCATCGGTGGTCTCTCACACATGCTCACACACACTATCCCGAGGTGTCTTTCTCGCACACATGCTCTCGATATAACCCTCCCTCCCTCTCATAACCATTTACAACTGTGTTCACTAACCTTTATCACAAGCACTCTTCCTCTCGCAAGCATACACACGCACAATCCCCATCGACCCTTTCTATATACATAGACCTGCCTACGTGTCTCCTGTATGCATATTATCTTTAGGCCTGTCTCTCATGCATTGTCTCACACCTCTCTTCCTAATCGACGAGTATGATTCTTTTTTTTGCGAAAATACGAGTATGATTCTAGCAGAGCATTCTGTAGGATGCCCCTTAAAGTTAGGTTGGATGAATAGTAATATCAGAGATAAAGGGGTTACCTTAGTCCGAGAACCTAGGGTTACAAATCCTAGCCGACTTTGTCAGTGTACATAGAGTCCTTCACAATTATGCTATCTTTGTCTTGTACAACTAGTCATCCATGGGTCTCCCTAAATGCGTCACGGGCCAACCAATGTGGCGCAGGACGGAACCGAATGAAGGGCCTCACCTCTACCCACCGGACCTCACGCGGTGACACACTCTCTGCCCCCACGTCTCGTTATCTTCTCACACCCACACATACCACCACAAACACCACACACAAAAAATATATTCTCCTGGTGCCTGTATCCACTCCCCCTTGCATATACACAGTCAAGGGAATCTCTCGCCGTGACGTCATATTCGTCTCTCTCTCTAGACCACTCTCATTTCTCGTGCTATCTCTCCCATGCCCCCCCCCCCTGTCGGCCCCTCTGTCCATGCGTCTCTCGGATACGTAATACACACACACACACACACCTCTCTAGGCCCTGCCAAATGCATCAACTACACATTCACACATGTTACATCACGTACCCCACTGATCTAAAAAGCCCTCTCTTCACTTTTATTTCGCATACAACATTCCTTTTGAATAAAGTGTGGCCAAAAAATGTTTTAGAATTTCTACATATATACAACATTACAAAGTTATATGGAGGAGTATGAACGCTTGCATTGCATGGTGCCCACAATGATATTTATTCCGCACTGTGAATTTGTATATTTTTATACTATATATAAAGTTAGTCATAATAAAGAGAAATGAAGAGCATCTCTCTCTCCATCGCATACCCCCCCATCTATGCCCCTTTCACGTACGCACACAAACTATCTCCAGGTCCTCTAAAAGTAAGCCCCCAACACATTCACTCATGTTTCATCTTTCTCTCGCGATATATATAGTGACAATCATTGTATTTGAAGCGAAATCACGATATGTACATTGGACTTCAGAATCCACTCATTGCGGTCACCATTTACATTTTGTGGTTATTATACAGTCACGGGCTCACCGTACAACTCTGTATTTGCTCAAGACACGACTAGTTGACCAGTTAAACGCTCCACGTGGCACCTCTAGTGTTGCATCACATTATCTCACTACCATCGGGCCCACCTGTCGGCTTGTATCTACTCTACATCTACACTCTTATAAAATACTAGCAAGATGCCCATGCGTTGCATGGAACATCAAGATGCATTTGTATGAGTAGTTTATCTTGTGGGAGAAAAGGATGAACAAGGGAAGGCCTTATTTGCAAGTGTGGAGAGGGGTGTGGGTATCTTTTTGCAAAATTGCCATAGTTTCCTTCCTATCCGTCAGATATAGATCGAACGACCTATATTGCAGGATGGCAGGCACACAATCATCACCGACTATGCTTTTTATAAGAGTAGGGATAAAATATACTCTTAAAAAATAGAGTTGGTGATGATGGTGTGCCTGCCATCCTGCAATATAGCCTGTCCGATTTATATCTGACGGATAGGAAAGAAACTATGACAATTTTGCAAAAAGGTACCCACACACCTCTCCACATTTGCAAATAAGGCCTTCCCTCATTCATTCTTTTCTCTCACAAGATAAACTAGTCATACAAATGCATCTTGATGTTACGTGCAACGCACGGGCATCTTGCTAGTAAGAATGAAAACAAAGATAAAAAATATTGGACGGTTGTTCAAAGTCATGACCGCGGGCACAGCGGACAAGGTGACCTTGTATTGGTATGCTGAGCCGTCTGTTTTAACACACAGGAGCTGGTGTGGTGATTATACACACAAACACATGCACATGAACTGCATGCACGCAACACTCACACGAACACATGCACCCACGCACGCACGCAACACTCACACGTACACACGCAGCCACGCACGCATGCAACACTCACACGCACACACGCACGCATGCATGCACACACCAGTACACCACACGACCAACACACACTCTCACGCTCAAGTGCTCAACCTACACGTGCATGCGCACACATCAGGCCATGACAAACACATACACAACCAGGTGATTCCCAATCACGGGGTGGAGTCTTGTCGCGCCTGCGTAAATTTGTGTTTATCTGACCTTTTCCCTATGTGAACTGACAGGTGGAACCCACAAGGAACATGGTCAATTTAACTAGTCAACATGGTGCCACACAAACTATTTGGCCGGTCAACAGAGTGCAATCCGATGCTGAACCATGAGCAAGTGACCGTATAATCACCGCAAAACATATATAGTGACCGTACTCAGCTTATTCTGAAGTTCGATGAACATATTACGCTTTTCTCTCTGTAGGCCCTCCAAAACTACATCTCTACATGTTCTCGCATGTTACGTCTAACAACTATGCAATACAGCACTACTACTACACTCTAACACATTAAATCATATGTGTTTTTAGTTTTACTAGATATCATATTGTTACTTCATTTTTCAGTTTGCATATATTAAAATTGCCTTTGAAATGTATGGCCAGTATCATATACTGCGGGAGAAAATCCCACCCTTTCCTATTTAATTAGGTTTGTATCGATGGATCGTGCGAAACAGCGAAACTATAGTACTATATACAGTACAAGTGACAGTTCACTGGGCCGTCGTGTCGTGTACTCCTCCGTCGTAAGAGTGGAGAGCTTGCTTTCATAAATCTTCTAGCCCCTTTCGCTGACATGTGGGGCATTAAGCTATCGGTTCCACGTGCCATACCGGAATACAGTGCAGAGCAGCCGGGGTGAACCACCCAGTCATGGCGCCGGCGTAGTTATGAGCAATGAGGCGTCAAATCACAAAGATGCACCTTTCCTGCAGTTAAGTTGGAGGGACGAAGTAATAATTCTAGAAAAGAAGTTGGAGGGATGAAGCAACAATCATTTCACTCATTGCTGAATCCGCTTCTCCCTCATCTTCTTCAAGTTAACCACGTGTTGCTTCTGCCGTTGTTCTGCCTCATGTGGGAAGCGGATTGGCTTGGTAAAGCACTGACACGTGGGACCGCATGTTAGCAAACCGCCAGGACAACGTCCCCTAAAAATAAGAAACCTCCCCCGCCATCCGCGCGGCAAAATCACCTCCTTTTTACTAATCTTGACTCTATAATTTTTTAGATCAATATAATTGAGATTTGTATAGATAGCACACAGGAGCAAAACCAATTGGTATGGTTAAGGGCATCCACAATGTGTAGCCAAATTGAAAATAGCTTTTAGCATCGTGGGAACCATTGTGGACGGTGTTTCCAAAGCCAAAAGGATGGAACTGAAGCTCCCTGGTTGATTCATTGAAGGAATAGAAAAATGCAACGTCTCTCCTCTTTCTCCCGTGCTTGGACGCATGTACAGTATAGAGAATAGAGTCTACACCCCTGTCCCTTCTATCACAAATCACAAAGCAGTGAGGTGTAAAATCACAAAGCACGGACAAAGCAACCATCATTTCACTCTTTGCTGACTCCGCTTCTCCATCGTCTTCTTCGAGAAACCATCTCACCACACTAAGCTGGACGGATGACGCTATTGTGTACGAGTAGTACTGGTACATTTGCGCGTCCTTTGGTTCAACGGACTTCCTGGATGCAAATAAGGCGGTTTGTCTCGGCTTGCAGGCGGCACTTGCGAACGACTTACCGTGGTCTCCCTCAATGATGTTCTCCGTCGAACGCTAATACGTCTCCAATGTATCTATAATTTTTTATTGTTCCATGCTATTATATTATAAACCTTGGATGTTTTATATGAATTTATATGCTATTTTATATGATTTTTGGGACTAACCTACTAACCGAGAGCCCAGTGCTAGTTTCTGTTTTTTCCATGTTTTAGAGTATCGCAGAAAAGGAAAATCAAATGGAGTCCAATTGACCTGAAACTTCACGGAACTTATTTTTGGACCAGAAGAAGCCCACAGAGTATCAGAGTTGGACCAGAAGAGTCTCGGGCTGCCCACGAGGGTGGAGGGCGTGCCCCCTGCCTCGTGGACAGCCCGGAGGTCCACCAACGTACTTCTTCCTCCCATATATACCCATATACCCAAAAAACTTCAGGGAGCAGAATAGATCGGGAGTTCCGCCGCCAGAAGCCTTCGTAGCCACCGAAAGCCAATCTAGACCCGTTCCGGCACCCTGCCGGAGGGGGAATCCTTCTCCGGTGGCTATCTTCATCATCCCGGTGCTCTCCATGACAAGGAGGGAGTAGTTCTCCCTCGAGGCTGAGGGTATGTACCAGTAGCTATGTGTTTGATCTCTCTCTTGTGTTCTTGATTTGGCACGATCTTGATGTATCGCGAGCTTTGCTATTATAGTTGGATCTTATGTTTCTCCTCCCCCTCTACTCTCTTGTAATGGATTGAGTTTCCCCCTTGAAGTTATCTTATCGGATTGAGTCTTTAAAGATTTGAGAACACTTGATGTATGTCTTGTCGTGCGTATCTATGGTGACAATGGTATATCACGTGATTCACTTGATGTATGTTTTGGTGATCAACTTGCGGGTTCCGCCCATGAACCTATGCATAGGGGTTGGCACACGTTTTCATCGTGATTCTCCGGTAGAAACTTTGGGGCACTCTTTGAGGTTCTACGTGTTGGTTGAATAGATGAATCTGAGATTGTGTGATCCATATCGTATAATCATACCCATGGATACTTGAGGTGACATTGGAGTATCTAGGTGACATTAGGGTTTTGGTTGATTTGTGTCTTAAGGTAGTACAAACTCTCGGGCTGTTTGTGACAATTATAGGAATAGCCCAACGGGTTGATTGGAAAGAATAACTTTGAGGTGGTTTCGTACCCTACCATAATCTCTTCGTTTCTTCTCCGCTATTAGTGACTTTGGAGTGACTCTTTGTTGCATGTTGAGGGATAGTTATGTGATCCAATTATGTTATTATTGTTGAGAGGACTTGCACTAGTGAAAGTATGAACCCTAGGCCTTGTTTCCTATCATTGCAATACCGTTTATGCTAACTTTTACTATTAGTTACCTTGCTGTTTTTATATTTTCAGATTACAAAAACTATTATCTTCTATCCATATTGCACTTGTATCACCATATCTTCGCCGAACTAGTGCACCTATACAATTTACCATTGTATTGGGTGTGTTGGGGACACAAGAGACTCTTTGTTATTTGGTTGCAGGGTTGCTTGAGAGAGACCATCTTCATCCTACGCCTCCTACGTATTGATAAACCTTGGGTCATCCACTTGAGGGAAATTTGCTACTTTCCTACAAACCTCTGCACCTGGAGGCCCAACAACGTCTACAATAAGAAGGTTGTGTATTAGACATCAAGCTCTTTTCTGGCACCGTTCCCGGGGAGGTGAGTGCTTGAAGGTATATTTTTAGATCTTGCAATCGAATCTTTTTGTTTCTTGTTTTAGCACTAGTTTAGTTTATAAAAGAAAACTATAAAAAATGGAATTGAGTTTGTCTCATACGCTTCATCTTTTTAATATCTTTCGTGAGAATGATGGAAAGGAATATTGTGTCAAAGTGTTAGAAGAAGAATGTATTAAAATGTTTGGCACTAAATCTTTGAATAATGAGCATGATTGCAATGTTTTTAGTATGAACTCCTTGAATATCCATGGTACTAATGATGATTGCACTAGTCATGATGAACATATCTCTTATGAGCATGTCGATTTTTGTGGAGTATATTGGGTTTGCAAGTACACACCAAATAGGGAAGATAGATATTGCAAGAGGCATAAGTACTTGGAAACTAAATGGTTGCAAGAAAGGCTAGATGCTTGTGCTGAAAATTTAAATTTTCTTAGCCGTACTTGTGAACTTTGTAATGAACATGATCATTTCAGTACCCAATGCAAATTTTTTTCATGATCGTATCGTATACAAAAATTGTGATGACTTTATTTCCCTTGCACATCATAATGAACTTAGTTTTCTCTTGGGTTATGAAGAAATGAAACGTATAACTAAGGATATTCCAAAATTTGACCTTGATAGAGTTCTTCATTTTGATATAGAGGAAATTTATATGTATTGTATGGTGAATTGCATTGAAAATCCTTATATTGCCAATTACATAAAGAAAACAAAACGAATAGAAGATGAAGAGAATGCTAATGAAAGGGAAGAGACTTCCCAATATTCTCCTATTATTTCTTATGATGAATCAGGTAACGAGGAGGAGCCTTCTATTCAACCAATCTCATTAATAAGGAGCTCCAAAAAGAGGATTGAACCCACACATGAGGTGAAGAAGAAGAAAAGAAAAAGGAAGAGAGGTAAAAAGATATCTCTCCCAAATAATGTTGCTCCTATTATTGTCGTGCCTCATGAAAATGAAGATGATGCAACTTGATGATGATCTCGTTATGCCTATTGCTTGTTGTGATGATTATGATTGGGAAGATAATGATACTTCTTATGATCTTGAAAATATTTTTGGCACTTGCTTGGAAGAATATGATAATAATGTTTGCTATACTATTGGTGCTATCCATACTATTAATGATGAGAGTGATTATGCTTATGATATGAAAAGGCCCAAGCTTGGGGATGCTATGTTTGATGAGGATGACATATTTCAGAATATATTTGCTGAAATTAATGTCTGTCCCAAGCTTGGGGATTCTATGTTTAATAATGATGATATTTTAGCCTCTCAAGTTTTGATATGCAAAGTTGTTATGATGATAGCATGCCTTCTACCTATGATGATTATATTGATGAAAGTGGGTTTGGAAGAGTGTCAACTTTAGGAAGTAATGATCCCACTATTTTGGAGGATGTTGAATCTTATAATATTTATGAAAGTGGATTTGGAGAGGTCATGACTTTATTTAGTGATGTATCCACTATTTCAGAAGAGGTTTCAATCGATTATGATGAGAACAAAGTTGCTACTTATGATGATTATTGTGATAAAACTTATGCTATAAAGAGTAGTGATGATTATATTTATAAAACTTGTCATGATTATGAGTACCCTTTCTATGAAAATTACTCCTTTAACATGGAAACAATTTATAGTATCCAAGCCTCTTATGATACTCCTACTATTCCGAACGAGAAGAAATTTCCTAATGTGGAGAGTAGTAAATTTTTTATGCTTGTAGATCATCAAAAAGAATGCTTTAGGTGCTGGTTATATTGTTGAATTCATTCATGTATACTGAAAATTATTATGAGGGAGGAACATATGCCTGCAGGAATTGCAATAATATCAAGTTTCCTCTCTATGTGCTTAAAGTTTTGAAGTTATGCTTGTTTTGCCTTCGTATGCTAGTTGATTATTGTTCCCATAAGTTGTTTGCTCACAAAATCCCTATGCATAGGAAGTGGGTTAGACTTAAATGTGCTAGTCATATTCTTCATGATGCTCTCTTTATGTTTCAATTCTTATCTTTTAGGTGAGCATCATTGAAATCATCATGCCTAGCCTCTGTTTAGGTGAGCATCATTGAAAGCATCATTAAACGATAGCGCTTGTTGCGAGGCAACCCAATTTTATTTTTGTTGCTTTCTTTTTGCTCCTGTTTTGTAATAAATAATTCATCTAGCCTCTGTTTAGATGTGGTTTTATGTCTTAATTAGTGTTTGTGCCAAGTAGAACCTTTGGGAAGACTTGGGTGAAGTCTTTATGATCATGCTGTAAAAAACATAAACTTTAGCACTCACGAGAATTGCTGCCATTTTTTATTGGAGAGAGATATTTAGTTAATTATTTTTGAAGATGATTAATAGACAAATTCCTCAGGTCCACCGATTTATTTGAGAATTTTATGAGTTTCAGAAGTGGTCTAAACCTACAGATTACTACAGACTGTTCTGTTTTTGACAGATTCTGTTTTCATTGTGTTGTTTGCTTATTTTGATGAGTCTATGAGTAGTATCGGAGGGTATGAACCATAGGGAAGTTGGAATACAGTAGATATTACACCAATATGAATTTAGAATGAGTTCATTACAGTACCTTATGATGGTGATTTGCTTTCTTATACTAACGGAGCTTAGGAGTTTTCTGTTAAGTTTTGTGTTGTGAAGTTTTCAAGTTTTGGGTAAAGATTCGATGGACTATGGAATAAGGAGTGGCAAGAGACTAAGCTTGGGTATGCCCAAGGAAACCCAAGGTAATATTAAAGGACAACCAAGAGCGTAAGCTTGGGGATGCCCCGGAAGGCATCCCCTCTTTCGTCCTAGTTCATCGGTAACTTTACTTGGAGCTATATTGTTATTCACCACATGATACGTGTTTTGCTTGGAGAATCAATTTATTTTGTTAGGATTTGCTTGCTGTTATTTAGAACAATGTTTTGCATCTTTTATTTCAATAAAAGTGGCATTGATAGCCTTTACTATGCCTATTTTACAAGTCTTCATGTTACTGTTTGAAAACAGAAAGTTTACCGCTGTTGCAATAATTCCCTAGAAAAGTCAGAATGTGATAAAATGTTGAAACCTTTTGCATAATAAGCTCTGATAAATTTACTACAGTGGAAATTTTCTTTCATAATTTTTGGAGTTAGGGAAGTATGGATGTTGCTGCACTCTTTACAGACTGTCCTGTTTAGGCAGATTGCTGTTATGTTTGCATTGTTTGCATATGTTTGCTTCTTTAATGATTCTATTTGAGGGTAGGACTATTAAATATGCAGAGGCATTTAGTATGCAATGTTGAATAATAGATTTAGTGATTTGCTATAGTAGAGTATGATAAGGTTTTTGCAATGGTTTATACTAACTTATCTCACGAGTCCTTGTTGAGTTTTGTGTGGATGGAGCTTTTGAGATTTAGGGAGACCGTGATATGAGAGGAATTAAAGAGACACAAAAGCTCAAGCTTGAGGATGCCCAAGGCACCCCAAGATAATATTTCAAGAAGTCTCAAGCGTCTAAGCTTGGGGATGCCCCGGTTGGCATCCCACCTTTCTTATTCAACAACTGTCAAGACCCCGATTCTAAGTCACACCGATCTAGCCTGTAACACCTCATATCACTTTGCGGCCTCACGCACGGTATTTGTCATGGATTTGTCACGGCAGATGTCCTAGCGAAAGGACTTAGTCGTGGAGCCATCGCTACGAGTTTACTTGAAGGGGTTAAAGCGGACACAAAGACACGAAGGTTTTATACTAGTTCGGCCCCTTCGATGAAGGTAAAAGCCTATGTCTAGTTGTGATGGAATTGATATGATCTCGATGGCTAGGGAGCAAACAAGCTTCGCCTAGGCTCGAGTTGTGGTTGTCTGTCCTGAACCGCCACCGGGTCGTCCCCTTATATACACGGGTGACGCTCGTCGGTCCATAGAGTCCTAACCGGTTCATACTCGTATTCCGGTTGGTATCTCTCTATTCCTTACCTACAATACAAGTCATACATCAGGCCGGTTTACGGCTACATGTTCTAACCGACTACAGGCCTTGGGCCTTCATCTGTTTATGCCACTAATGAAGTTAACTCGGCCCAAGTAGGCCGGTTTACGCCTAGTGGTAATATCCCCAACATTAGGCCCCAGATTGATTTGAACTGGTTCATGTCAATCCTTCACACCATCTTGCGTCTTGGATATCTTCTGTTAATTGGCAAATCTCCATGTCGTCATTATTTTTAGCTGCTGTAAACCGGCATGACGTCATCAGTTTTGGTTACTGTAAACCGGCATGGCGTCATTATGAAGTTCATAACGCCCTCTTAATGACAGCTCCTGGATTCGCGCGTTTGACCTAGCTCGGTTGCCTTATAAATAAGACCGAAGGGTCATTTCCTTTCTCTTCCCCTTCGTCCCTTCTTCTTCTTCTTCCTCACATCACCGGCTTTGGAGCTCCGCCACCACCGTCGACCTCTGCCTCGTCTCGGGCTGCTGCATCAACCTGAACGTACCAGAGTGTTGCGGCGTCTTTCCGCATCTTCTCCGTTCCCGGTAAGTCCTCTCTCCTTCTTAACCTAGATCTATTCTTAGGGTTCCATGTTCTTGCTATGTTCATTGCGCGTTCATAGCTGTTCTCTGACCTTGGATGCATCTGTGAACTCTTGCTGTGCTTAGTAGCGATCCCTTTAACATCCGCCTGATATTTCTCATCCAAGCGCATAGATCTCCCGCACATATCCGCTCAATGGTTCACTTCTGTTTCCGCCTTAGTCTTCGAAATATTTCCTGTTTTTGTGAGCTTGCTGTAGATCCGCGGCTGTAACACGATTTTGTGAAATTTGTTTCTACATAACTAGTTATCCATAGTTTCAATTGCTTCCGATGCTTAGGCTAGGCGGTTTAACTTCACCATAGAGAAAAAATTGCTAAACCGGTATATATGTCATTAGTCCCCTAGTTGAACCGCTAGAATCCATCTGATGCCGCGTTGTAGAAGACCGGTTTATGGGTACTGCCTCCGGTTTACCATAATTAGATCAACACCTTTTTATCTGGCATGTCCTTGAACCGGATCACTTATTTCTTGTAGATCTCGTCATGGCCAAACAAGTGTACGAGTGCAACTGGGTTCCCTCCCGTGTCACAGAATCACAGCTGAACGATCTAGTCCTGATCGGCGCTTTGGATAGCAAAGATACGATTCACTGGAGGGTTCCTGGAGATGAATGTCCTCCTACGCCCCAGGAAGGAGAGGTCGTGGTCTTCGTAGATCATATGGCCCAGGGCTTCAAACCGCCCGGCTCTAAATTTTATCGGGATGTGTTAGCCAACTTTCAACTCCGTCCACAGGATATTGGCCCAACTCCGTCACCAATCTATGTCACTTTCAAGTACTTTCTGAGGCATACCTTCAAGAGGAGCCTTCAGTCAAATTATTTAGAGATCTCTTTCATCTGAACCGCCGTACTGAATTCACTGACGGCCCTAATACCGAACTGGGCGGTATGGCCATTCAGAAAAGGAAAGAAATCACCTATCCCCACGTCAAACTCCATACTCACCCCAAGGAATGGAATGCAACTTGGTTTTATTGCAAGGATACCTCTCCTGACAATGAAAATCCCTTGCCTGGCTTCCGTCCGGAACGGCTCAGCAACACTCACCCTTTTCCACAAAGGTTAAGCGTCAAGGAGAGAATTAAATATGCTCCTCAACTGTCCAAGCTCCGGGCCTTCATGGCCAATGGTTTAACAGGAATAGACCTTGCACGCTGCTGGGTATCATGGAGCATTTTGCCTCTAAGCCGGCGCCCAAATTTGATGTGCGAATATACTGATAGTGTCGATGACCCACTCCGACACACTAAAATCCAACTCCCTGATGACGAAGTCACAGAATCTGTGAAAAAGATGCTGAATGAACCGGAGCACCTCTGTGCTCAAACCGGTCTGCCTCCTTACTGCACCACCAACAAACCGCCAGCGGTAATATTTTAATTGCTCTATTGTTGAACCGGTTACTATTTTATATGTTCAACATTTAATTACTGCTGATCCAGGGTGATAATCCGTTTTGGAGTAAGAAACTTCCTCAAGACAAAACGGAGAAGGCAGGACGGCCAACCCGGCCCAAGACCAAGGTTATCAAGAAACCAGCTCATAAGAGAAAAACCACCGCTTCATTTGACCCAACCATTGATGACGATGTGGGTAATCCGGATCTTGAGGTAGAACTTGATTCACCTGGCTTGCTTTTTACACGCCTTATTGATGATAATGCTTGTCAGGATGACGCTGAAGCCAGCAATGCGGGTTTCGTTGAGGTAACCATTCTCTCTTCCGATTCAGAAATCCTGCCTTTGCCAAAATTTCGCCGGGCAAACCGGTAAATTAAATTTTCTCATCCTCTTGCTTATCTGGATTCCCAATTTCTTATGAAGACCCAGCAACACGAAGCTCGCCGCACAACCCGGCACAGTGGCCAGGTAGTTACCTCTACCGGTTTACCAAACAGTCCGGTTCGAAAACGCCGCTCCGAGGTCTCCGACCTTTTTATTGATTTAAATCATAAAGCGGGTTTCTTCCGTCAACCTCTTAATCCATCCGACTCCGATTATCAGGTCACTTCTCATTCATCATCTGGTGAATCGTCAGCCACTCAGCTACCACCTTTGAAAACAGTTGTTGGGTAAGTTAAACTGAACATATGCTTCCAGTATACCGCATAATAGCTTATGCTTTTTCTTGATTTTTTGTTTTCCTTTCAGGGCTAAACCGAAACCAAGCAAGAAGGCCCGCCTGGATAAAACGGCTGAAGAGGATGTAGCCCCAGAACATGACCAAGCACCGGATCATGAAGTGTTTACTTGTGAAGATATCCCCAATGATCCTCCTCTGCAAGACGACGTTATCCCTGAAGAAGGTCTTATTCATACTCCAGCCTCTGCTGATCCGCCTGCCAGCTCTGTCCAGATTGAGAAATCCCATACTCCTGCTGACAAAACGGCCGCGCCAACCCAAACTGGCGAGTCAAAAGATGATGATGTTGTGATTACCGGCGTAAGCCGCTCTGAACCCGGGAATCCTGCCACCCTTACCAGGCATACCATCAAAGAGGATTCTTCCCCTTTAAACAAAGGAAAATGGGATGTTGAATTAGAGACATACGCCGCTCTGAATGCTCAAGATCTTCACTCTGGCTATTTAAACCGGCTTTACACTAGCCGTGACTGTGAAGCTGGCCTGGTCAAAATGATGAGGGATAAATTTGAGGTAAATTCCTTCTTTCCTTTCTGCCATTGCATTCATCCTTGTAGCCCCCAAGGGCCGGTTTGTGACCTTGGTCAAACCGGGACTTGATCCTGAACATTTTTTGAAATCCGTCGGCATAACCCTCGAGGGCCGGTCTAACTTAGCATAAGTAAACCGGGGCTCAAAAATAAAAAGCTGTCCTTAGAACATAACTTGATCAAATAGCCATTAGCCCCCAAGTGCCAAGTAGAATACTTGTATTGAGCTTGGGACTTTGTAATCTAGCAATACACAAAAAATTGAAGGTGCATTAGCCCCCAAGTATCAGGCATATAACTTTGTTATGTGGTTGATACTTCCATTTCTTGGATCGCCTGTGCAAAGCTTAAAATGCCATCCGTATGCAGGCTGAGGTGAAAATCAAGGAGGACCAGATTGCCGATTTGCAGGAGGCCCTGAAGACCCAGCATGCTGAGACAGATAAGGCCAAGCAAGAATTAACCAGCGCTTTGAGCACTTCTGAACGGCTGAAAGAAGGCTTCAAGAAAGAGCGGGCTGACTGGGCCACTGAAAAGGCCGGTTTAACCAAAAGAGCGGAAAATGCTGAAGCGGCCCTTAAACCGGTGGTGGATGAACTAACGGCCGTACAACGACAAATACACTCCATGACTGCTGCAATCTTTGGTAAGCTCCTTGTAACTTCTATGATAAATTTTAATCTGCTGTATCGTAAATCCGGTTTGAGACCATGCCAATCTTGTTGTAGGCACACGTATTGGGCACTTAGGAAATGATGTGCGGAAGAAATTGAAAGCTGCCTACACCTTGGTGGAACAATTGTATACCGGAGCCCAACAGATCATCACCACAGCTTCTCACAACAACCCGGCGCCCTCTTTAATCCAGGACACTCTTAGCAAGTTGTCAATGCTTCCAGCCCGGATTGAGGAGCTGAAAAAATCCGCTGCCTGAACCGGAGCCATCAATGCCTTAATCCGGGCAAAGGCATGGGTGCCTGACTTTGATCCTGCGGAAGCAGCTCAAGGCTATCCCAGTCTGAAAGAAGATGGCTCTGAATTCAACGAAGAAGATTTAAAGTCCATAAACCGTGCAGTGCGCCCTCTGGCTTGCCAGCTAGCTGAAGAAGCAGATTTGACGCATTATCAAGCGCAATATAATAATCAAAACAAGCGAGTGCCTGCCCCAACTGTTGAAGCGGAGAATCTGATTCCTCCAATCCGTAAGCACACTTACGCCCCTGATACTGAACCGTCTTCCCTGATCCATGAAGAGGTTGTTTTCCAAGCTTTAATGGGAATCGACTGGACCACTGTTGATTTCCAGCCAATGGGTAGAGACGAGGAAGCTGAAGCGGCAGAGGATGAGGAGCAGGCTTGAATCGGAAGCCGGTTTGAAGAGCTGTTTGCAACATCCTTCCACAAAAACAATGATTTTGTTTGAGCACCATGCTGCCTTGTAATAGGATAGTTAAAACTTCTGCCTGGAATATGCCTTCGTGCATAAGTACTGAAGCTTTTGCTTGAAAAACTTTAATTCATATTTCCTGCAATCAGAAAAATTTGAACTTCGGTGGCAGTTATACCGTCAGCCGGATTATGATCTTGATATGTGTATCAGTAATACAACAAATAGATGATACATAAATACCTGCCATGTTTGATCATAAAGCTGGCTTTAGCCAAGCCTGAAGCGGTGGTTTTATAAACCATTACCGTCAAAAAGGGAGAAAGTAGCTCCCGTACAGACCGTACTGACTTAATACGAGCCCCCTGGTTACTCCACGATGTTAACAGGGAAAAGGTAAACCAGGCAGACTCCTCCGGATTTAAAGGGGGATCAAAAATCATTGGCTGAACCGGAAAAAATATGCTTGTTGACATAAAAGAAATCCAACAAAAGCAAAGAACGAACAAACCATGAAAACAACATGGAAGCAAAAGCAATGATAAAAACCATTTGCAAAAATATGCTATACTGAGCTGTTTAGATGGTATTACCATGGTCAGACAGGATCAAGGCCCCCAATAGGAGTGAAAATGATTCAAGTCAGCCAGGTCCCCAAATGACTCGTGGCATATATGCCAGATCAAGAGGCGTGGCAATGGTTCGGGTTCGACCATGCCCCCAAGTGATTTTGTGGCCTTAGGCCGACCAAGAGGCGTGACTGGTTCAGACTTGACCAAGTCCCCAAATGATCTGGTGGCTGTCGCCTATCAAAGGGTGTTCGTTGGTTCGGACACGACCAAGGCCCCCAGTGATATATAAGAAACAAATGTCAAGGGGTAAACCGGAGGCCGCTTTAAACAGAACCACTCCGTGTAACCTCGCATGATGAGAAAGACAGAGACCCCGCTTTAGCTGAGGCTCCGGTTTGATATATCAAAGATAATATATACATTGTCATGATATGTACATAGATAGAGCCGATGGCTCAAGTATAGTAAGGCCGAAGATGAGCTATATCCCACGGCCTGTTGGTCTCCTCCTCTGATGTACGTGAGTCTTGATGTCCTCGAATATCAATCAGATAGTACGACCCGTTGTGCAAATTTTTGCTGACCACGAATGGTCCTTCCCAAGGTGGGGATAACTTGTGCATATCCGTTTGATCTTGGATGAGTAGAAGCACCAAATCTCCTTCTTGAAAAGTTCTGGTTCTAACCCGGCGACTGTGATAGCGACGAAGATCTTGCTGGTAAATCTCCGAACGGGCAGCCTCTATATCACGCTCCTCGTCCAATAGGTCCAAAGCATCTTGCCATGCTGTCTCATTGTCTACTTCAACATAAGCTGCCACACGAGGCGAATCGTGCCGGATGTCACTAGGAAGAACTGCCTCTGCTCCATAGACCATGAAAAATGGCGTGTATCCTGTGGACCGGTTTGGCGTAGTATTGATACTCCATAATACAGATGGTAGCTCTTCAACCCAACATCCTGGTGTTCTTTGCAATGGGACCAAAAGCCGGGGTTTGATGCCTCGTAAGATTTCCTGATTAGCTCGTTCTGCCTGTCCATTGGACTGGGGGTGCGCCACTGATGACACGTCAAGCCAGATGTGCTCACGTTCACAGAACTCCTTCATAGCGCCTTTGGATAAATTGGTACCATTGTCAGTAATGATACTGTGTGGAAAACCAAACCGGAAAATCACCTTCTTGATAAACTGCACCGCTGTTGCTGCATCACACTTGCTGACAGGCTCCGCTTCAACCCACTTGGTAAATTTGTCAACTTCCACCAAAAGGTGGGTTTTCTTATCCTTGGATCTTTTAAAAGGCCCAACCATATCCAGCCCCCAAGTTGCAAACGGCCATGTTATTGGGATCATCCTCAATTCTTGAGCCGGCACATGAGCACGCCTTGAAAATTTCTGACATCCATCACACCATTTAACCAAGTCCTCCGCATCAGCATGCGCTGTCAACCAGTAGAACCCGTGATGAAACGCCTTTGCCACCAGAGACTTTGAACCGGCGTGGTGTCCACAATCCCCTTCATAGATTTCTCTTAAGATTTCACAGCCTTCCTCAGGAGAAACACAACGTTGAAACGCCCCTGATACACTGCAATGATGTAATTCACCATTGACAATCGTCATAGACTTGGATCGCCGGACTATCTGCCTGGCCAGAATCTCATCCTCTGGTAACTCCCCTCGGTTCATGTACGCAAGATAAGGAACTGTCCAATCCGGAATAACATGCAGGGCTGCCACCAATTGAGCCTCCGGATCAAGGATAGCCAAATCCACCTCACCTGGGAGCTTGACTGACGGGTTGTGCAACACGTCCAAAAAGACGTTAGGCGGGACCGGTTTACGCTGACAGCCCAACCGGCTTAAAGCATCCGCCGCTTCATTCTTCCGACGGTCCACATGATCCACTTGATAACCCTTGAAACAACCTGCAATATTATCCACTTCCCGACGATATGCAGCCATGAGCGGGTCCTTAGAATCCCAAGTGCCAGACACCTGTTGAGCCACTAGGTCCGAGTCACCAAAGCACTTAACCCGGCTTAAATTCATCTCTTTAGCCATCCAGAGACCATGGAGCAAGGCTTCGTACTCAGCTGCATTATTAGTACAAGGGAACATTAAGCGGAGAACATAACAAAACTTATCACCTCGTGGGGAAGTTAATACGACTCCAGCCCCCGAGCCTTCCAATTGCCTGGATCCGTCAAAATGAATAGTACAATATGTGTGATCCGGCTTCTCCTCTGGTGCTTGTAACTCCGTCCAATCATTGATGAAATCAACAAGTGCTTGAGACTTCACTGCCGTCCGAGGCACGTACTTCAGTCCGTGTGGCCCAAGCTCTATAGCCCACTTGGCAATCTGGCCAGTCGCCTCCCGATTCTGTATAATATCACCCAAGGGAGCTGAACTGACCACTGTGATGGGGTGCCCTTGAAAATACTGCTTCAACTTCCGACTGGCCATAAAAACACCATAGACCAGCTTCTGCCAATGCGGATACCTTTGCTTGGATTCAATAAGCACCTCGCTGATATAATAAACCGGCCGCTGAACCGGATATTCCTTGCCTGCCTCTTTGCGTTCCACCACAATAGCCACGCTAACTGCCCGAGCATTGGCCGCTACGTATAATAATAGTGGCTTCTTGTCGACCGGAGCTGCAAGAACAGGCGGATTGGCTAACTGCCGCTTCAGGTCCTCAAATGCCTCATCAGCAGCTGGACTCCAGACGAAATTGTCTGTCTTCCTCAGCATTTGGTACAAAGGGATAGCCTTCTCCCCGAGGCGGCTGATAAACCGGCTCAGCGCAGCGATTCGGCCCGCCAAACGCTGAACATCGTTGATACACTTCGGTTTAGCTAGGGATGTAATAGCCGTAATCTTCTCCGGATTAGCCTCAATTCCTCTGTTAGACACTAGGAAACCCAGTAACTTGCCTGCCGGAACACCAAAAACACCCTTGGCCGGATTAAGCATCATCCTGTAAGCTCGCAAGTTGTCAAAGGTCTCCTTCAAATCATCCACCAGCGTCTCCTTCTGTCTTGATTTTACTACAATATCATTCACATAGGCGTGCACATTGCGGTCGATCTGCTCATGTAGGCAATTCTGTACACACTGTTGATAGGTGGCTTGGGCACTCTTGAGCCCGAAGGGCATAGATACATAGCAGAAGGCTCCAAAGGGAGTAATAAATGCTGTTTTCTCCTGGTCCTTAACCGCCATCTTGATCTGATGATATCCAGAGTATGCATCCAAAAAACTCAAATGCTCACAACCCGCCGTGGCATCAATGATCTGGTCAATACGGGGGAGGGCAAAAGGATCTGCCGGACAGGCTTTGTTAAGATCTGTGTAATCCACACACATACGCCAAGTGCCGTTTTTCTTAAGAACCAGCACCGGATTAGCAAGCCACTCTGGATGGAACACCTCAATAATAAAACCAGCTGCTAAAAGCCTGGCCACTTCCTCTCCAATGGCTTTGCGTCTTTCTTCGTTAAACCGGCGGAGGAACTGTTTCATCGGTTTATACTTAGGATCCACATTAAGAGTGTGCTCAGCGAGTTCCCTCGGTACACCTGGCATGTCACACGGCTTCCATGCAAAAATGTCCCGATTCTCACGGATGAACTCGATGAGCGTGCTTTCCTATTTGGGATCCAGGTTGGCACTGATAGTGAACTGCTTGGACGAATCGCCGGGCACGAAGTCAACAAGCTTGGTCTCAGCTGCCGATTTGAACTTCAGATCTGAATCATGCTCTATAGTTGGCTTCTTTGAAGGGGTCATATCCGCCGGATCAACATTGTCCTTATAATACTTCAACTCCTCCGTGGCAAAGACTGACTCCTCATAAGCCGCATCACCTTCCTCACATTCCAAAGCGACCCTACGGCTCCCATGAACCGTTATGGTCCCCTTGTAACCCGGCATCTTGAGCTGCAAGTAGATATAACAAGGCCGCGCCATGAACTTGGCGTAAGCCGGCCGGCCAAATAAGGCGTGATACGGGCTCCGGATCTTCACCACCTCAAATGTTAGCTTTTCCGACCGGGAGTCGTGCTCGTCCCCAAAGGCCACATCCAGGGCTATCTTACCAACAGGATATGCAGATTTGCCAGGCACCACACCATGGAACACCGTATTCGACGGTCTGAGATCTTTGTCTGTTAAACCCATGCGGCGAAATGTCTCATAGTACAATATGTTAATACTGCTTCCTCCATCCATGAGTACCTTGGTGAATTTATAACCCCCCACTTGAGGGTCTACCACTAATGCTAGCTGGCCTGGATTATCAATCCGGGGCGGGTGATCTTCTCTGCTCCACACGATAGGCTGCTCCGACCAGCGCAAGTAACATGGTAAGGCCGGTTCAACAGAATTCACCGCTTGCCTGTGGAGCTTTCGGTCGCGTTTATCCAAACTAGTTGTGAAAACATGATATTGCCCATTGCTCAACTGCTTTGGCTGGCTCTGATAACCTGACTGCTGCTGCTGCTGGCCGCTCCGATTATTCTGGCCATTGTGACCGCCCTGATTGAAACCTGAACCGGAAGCTCCATCGTGACCCGGACCGTGTAAACCGGATCCTGAACCACCACCTGACCCATGGTCATACCGGAAGGCATTAGAGTTTTTAAACTCCTGCATGATATAACAATCTTTCCAAAGATGGTTAGCCGGCGCCTCCTTCGTCCCGTGCTTCGGGCAAGGCTGATTCAACAAATAGTTCAAACGGCTTGCCTTAGGATTGGGAGCCCCATTACGATTTGCCGCTTTACCTCTGCGCTGCTGCCCCCCGTCCTGTGCGTTAGTGTTGTCCACAAAGTCCATGCTGCCATCCGCTTTGCGCTTGCCTCCGTTTCCATGACCCGCTAGTTTGTACTGCTGCTGCTTGGAGTTGTTGTTCTTCTTTCCCTTCCCTGCTTCATCATCATTAGGCTCGGGATCCTTGGTACTGTCCGAATCGGCATACTTCACTAAAGCGGCCATGAGGGTTCCCATGTCATTACAGAACCGCTTCATGCGTCCCAACTTCAATTTTAGAGGCTCAAACCGGCAGTTGCCCTCCAGAGTTAAGATCGCAGAGTCGGCATTAATCCTGTCAGACGAGTGCAAAATTTCCGAAACGCGGCGCACCCAACGGGTCGTTGATTCTCCTTCCTCCTGGACACAAGCTGCCAGATCTACTATGGACTTGGGCTGCTTACAGGTATCCTTAAAATTCTGTATAAACCGGGCCCGCAACTGGGCCCATGAGCTGATAGAATTGGGTGGCAGGCTCTTTAACCAAGTACGAGCCGTGCCCTCAAGCATCATGGTGAAGTATTTTGCACATGCGGCCTCATCCACGTCCAGCATTTCCATGGCCATCTCATAACTCTACCCATGCATCAGGGGGTAAATCAGCGGTGTAATTCGGCACCTTGCGTGGACCCTTGAAATCTTTGGGCAGGCGCACATTACGTAAAGCTGGGATTAAGCAAGGCACTCCCAAAGCGGATGTGATTCCTGGTCCGGCAAAGGTTGTAGAACGAACCGGTGTAAGTTGGCCCGCATTATCCTATGCTGCTAACTCGGCCTCCCTTTGTGCCCGGGACCGGTCCACCATATCCCGAGCATCGCCAACACCACCTGCCGGGTCATTACCATGGGCCGCTTCACGGCCTCACGCATTGCTTGATATGGCCGGTTCATCCATGCGCCTGCTATAGCTCCGGCTTGGACGGGGCGTAGAATGAATCCGATCACGGCTGTACGAGTATGCCTCCTGCTGAATCAGTGCAGTCCGGAGAAGCTCCTTAACCCGGCACGTCTCTATCGCTTGCGAAGAATCCCCTTCGACTGGGATGGCCTCTAGCCGTGCAGCGGCCGCAACAAGGTTGTCCATAGGATTTGAATAATGACCCGGGGGTGTCTGGACCGGCGGAGGAACCGCAATGTTTTGGTGAGGAGGTTCCATCAGGCGAGGTTGGACCGTTGCTCCTGGCCCTGGTGCCTCAATCCGGTTTGTCTCTGGGTACCGCGGCGGATTACTGGGTCCAGCTCCTGGAGTGTGAAAGAGATTTCGGGGGTCAAACCCTAACGGCAGGCGTGATCTGTGCTTCCGCTTCAAAACCTCCTGTGATGCATTCTGGTCAAGCATGAGTTTATAGGCCTGGGCATCCAAAGCGGCCCGCTCTGTAGCCATCCGGTCTTTTTCTGCTGCCAGATCCGCTTTGGCTTGCACGATCTGCTCTCTCACCTTCGCAATTTCTGCATTATGGGCCTCCTGATCTGCCGGATTGTCCTCTGCCATAAGCGCGGCTAGTGCATCAAACAGCTCACACAGAACTTGAACCGGCGGGCGCACAAGGCCTCCTGCCCCTGCTGCGGCTGCCGCTGCTAATCCGGAGAGCATTGCTGCGGCAGTCGAAGAGTGATTCGCCGCCTGTGTGCCGGCGATGAATATTCCAACCCGGTTGACCTGGCCCGGGGGGTCCGGAATACTGTCGCCATCAGAACAGCCCCTAATCTGGTCGTCTTGCAACTGGTACAGTGATTCGGTCTCTCCGGTCGAGGACTCATCGTCGGAATAGACGACGGTCTCGCTACCGTGCTCTGATTTGTCCTCACGCTCTCCTTTGTGGACGACTCCAACGAAGACACGCTTTACGGCCGGTTTAACCCAGGTAGATCTCGCGCGCTGAGCCGTCTCGATGAGGTTGGTGCAGATGTCCGGCTCAGGCCCAGGCTCACCGATTTTGCCAATGAAAACGTGTATGCCACCAAAGGGGACCCGGTACCCGTGCTCGATCGAATCGGCCTCGGGACCCCATCCTGCGTCGTCGATGTAGATCCTGTCCCGACGACTCTTGGTCATCCGGCCCACAACATAGCCTTCGAGTCCCTTGAGCTTGCCCTCCAAGATCGTCAAACCATCATGCGATAGCCCCATGGTGGGCGCCAACTGTCGTGGATTTGTCACGGCAGATGTCCTAGCGAAAGGACTTAGTCGTGGAGCCATCGCTACGAGTTTACTTGAAGGGGTTAAAGCGGACACAAAGACACGAAGGTTTTATACTAGTTCGGCCCCTTCGATGAAGGTAAAAGCCTACGTCTAGTTGTGATGGAATTGATATGATCTCGTTGGCTAGGGAGCAAACAAGCTTCGCCTAGGCTCGAGTTGTGGTTGTCTGTCCTGAACCGCCACCGGGTCGTCCCCTTATATACACGGGTGACGCCCGTCGGTCCATAGAGTCCTAACCGGTTCATACTCGTATTCCGGTTGGTATCTCTCTATTCCTTACCTACAATACAAGTCATACATCAGGCCGGTTTACGGCTACATGTTCTAACCGACTACAGGCCTTGGGCCTTCATCTGTTTACGCCACTAATGAAGTTAACCCGGCCCAAGTAGGCCGGTTTACGCCTAGTGGTAATATCCCCAATAGTATTCCCACGGGTGTCGCCTTACCATGGCCCGGGACCATTTGCGCCTTTTGGCTCACGTATATGATAGTGACACTAGCATCCATATGACAGAGAACCCGGGCCGACATGACTAGTCGTGAACCCAAAGTGGCACTAACTTACGGAGACATGCATACATGAATCAACATCGAGCATGTCGGTCAGCCACGTGTGAATCCGGGCTGTAGCACTGGGCTAACAGGACTCTGGGAACCCGGGCTGTAGCAGGCTAGGCAGGACTCCAAATGTCACCGCGTGACATTTCCCCGAAGGGATAGACACAGGAACGAAGTGAATCACATGCCGGCTAGTCAAGTGTTCCGGAGAAGTAGTGCTGGGCTAGCAGGACTCCGGTGAATCGGGCTGTAGCGGACTACTATGGCTCATGGAAGCACAAGACTACATTTCCCCATAAGAGAGGCTATCAAGGATAAACAACTAGGTTGTTGGATCCCACACATACCATGAATTTCAATCATACACATAATATGCTCGATATGTGTAAATACAACATGGCTTCACAACATAACTCTACGACTCAAGTATTTATTCATTAGGCTCCGAGGAGCCAAGTATTACAAACATGGGTCTCATGACCAAACATACAGAGCATACAAGCAACAAGCACATGCGGAAGCTTAACTTGTCTGAATACAGACAACTACAAATGAAGAAGGCTCAGAAGCCTGACTATCTACAAGACCCTCCCAAGGTTACAAGATCGTAGCTGAGGTAACAAGCTAAACGTCGAAGTCCACACGGAACTACTAGCGAGACTGAAGTCTCTCTGCAAAACATAAAATAAGCAAACATGAGTACAAATGTACCCAGCAAGACTTACATCAGAACTATCTACATATGCATCTGTATCAACAAAGGGGGGTGGTGGAGTTTAACTGCAGCAAGCCAGTGTTGACTCGGTGGTTATCCTAAACTACGACTGCAAGTAACTCTTTTGAGGTGGCGCACACGAGTCCACATATTCACCATATCAATACGCCACTATGGATCCGCTCCCGTCTTCCTACGAGAACGCCATCCATAGAACTCACGCTTATCTTGCGCATTTTAGAGTATCCACTTTCACTTGTCTATGAACTATGCAAGGGGTCCAAGTTTCCATATCCGAGGAATCCGGCTATTCGAATAGATAATGATAACCCTGCAGGGGTGTACTTCTTCACACACGCTCTTGCCACTTACCACCATGTACACATCGTGTATCTCGGCAACCTTCAAGCTGAAGCCTGGCGAGGGAGTCGGCCAAGACCTTACTAACCAACAAGTCTCTAGTCCAGGTTTATCGTGTATTCGGGTTCCATCCGCAAGGAGATCCGGCCGGGTGTCGCTCACGGCCCCAAACGATGTGAGCAGGGTTCCCAAGCCCACCATCCGGGTGCCACTTGGTAAACCGGGCCACTGTGCCTAGTCTGTCCCAAGCCCACCTGTACCGGGTGCCACCTGGTAGACTACTAACACTACCTACAAACACCAGAAACTAGTTGCAACTCCTGGACAGAGATCAGGTTGATTAATAAGTTGAGAGAGCTTGGAGCGCCTGGAGCCCAATGTGTGGTAGTAATTGTTCATGGATCACAAACACAGAACTCAATTCTTGATGACGGCTGCAATGAGACAACCCACCATTGTCGGTGTACAAAAAGAGGGGTACCCTTTTTGTACCCCTATAACTGTGCACGGGCAGTCTGAGCCACGGGCACCACCACACTGAGAAAGGCAAGGAAGGTGAGCCAAGGTAAGGCCGAAGCTCGAGAGAAGCAGAATGACGCCAAGACCAAGCCCACAAAGAGCAAAGGAGACGACGCGGACAAGCAAGATCCTTGCCTGGAGGCGGTTTTACCAAACCCGGCAAGACCCTTGCCGTGGGAGCTCGCCCCACACCTACGGAGTGAGTCACCCTTGAGTCCACTGCCCCATGGGGCAAGGATTCGGGAGACATCCCCGTGGTGGCATGCAAATCTTGGTGAAGACATTCAAGATCAGATACACCCTTTAGAAGATGATGATCCTTGGCGGGATCCCAGCCAAGGAGGACCACAAGGCCCCCGGCAAGAGCCTTGCCGGAGATGACAGCAGGCGCCACGGCAAGACCCTTGCCGGGGCCCCAGCAAGGCCCTTGCCAAGAACACCCGTAGGGCCACCATCAGGCCCACGCCAGTCAAACCTCCACCGCCGTTCACATGCAGCTCCCGACCCAACCAGCTGGGCATGCACCTGCGTGGCGGCATGCGGATCTTCGTGGAGACCCACCACTACGCCACCTCAGCTGCCTGCCTGCCTACATGGCACTGCGGGCGCCGCTGGCCAGGGCGCGTGTCGACACGAGAGGGAGCGGAGACGGACGAGACAAGGCTCTCCCCCGTCCCCGATAAAGCAAGGACACCTGGGCAAGACGCATTAAAGGCGCCTATCATGTAATGCAAGGGATAACCTCACATCACTGTACCCTTTCCACCTCCTGTGTGCCACTGTGGCAACCCCTATCCTATAAAAGGAGGCCCGAGGCGACCAGGAGGAGGATTCGGCTTTTTGGAGCTCCTCACCCCCATAGCTAGCTCAAGAACACAGATATGCAATCCACCAAAGCAGGAGTAGGGTTTTACGCATCCTCGCGGCCCGAACCTGGATAAACAAACCGTGTGCTATCTGTTCGATCCGCTCTTCTCACGACCCCGCGCCCCGCAACCGTAGTAGGGATTCTTGTGATCCCATAGGTGTCGTTCCCACCGACATCTTTGGCGCGCCAGGTACGGGGCGCAGTTGTGAGAATCGGCTCTAGCAGTTAGCCTGACACTACTTCATCTTCGTGACCCTTGAAGAAGAAAGGAGGCCAGAAGATCGACACTCGAGCGATCACAAACAGAAGCTAAGTTACACTAAACCCTTATTTATGCTACCCTTCTTATTTGAGGTTATTCCCCCCAGAGATATTTGCTTTGTGTGAGAAACCTGCATGCCAGGGGGCTCTACCATGATCGGCAATGCCCTTGCCTTGTTTCGAGTCCGCTCAACAGCTCAAGCGGCTGCGTCGAGAATGGCAGAGTAGCCTTCCGCGATCAGCAACGCCCCCGATTCTGACTCGAGTCAAGCTCGATAGTTCGAGCGGCCGCGTTCAGAACGGAAAGGTGGCTCATCCGGCAGCACCCGTACCCGGCTGTCCATGGGGATCCGTCCCCAAAACGCCACTAGGGGCTTCCGCGCCGGCAAGCCTTCCCGATCGACGTAGGGCACGCATACAAAGAGGAATTGAACGGGGAAATAACATGCATGAAAATTAAGAGTACTTCAAAGTTATATTACATCACATCATAGCTGCGGTTGTAAATAAAGATAAAATTTGTCTTGGTCGGGAACCCACAGCAGCGAAGAAGAACGGGATGCCTAATCCCGGCGCTGGCCTTCCACCCTCTTAATTTCGTCGATGCAGTCGGTGATGGGCTTGATGCGCTCCTTGAGCACCGTGAGGTTAGCACCATCTAGCAAGCTCTTCATCGCGGTCGCGAAGTCAAGATCGGGATTCCAGTACGCCATCTTGGTGAGGACCTTGGTCATGACCCTCCGGCAAAGTCGCCGGGTCTCCTCGGCCAGCATGGCCGTCCTGTTGGAGTGAAGATAGGCCAAGGCTCCGAGGGCGCCCTCGAAGAACTGGGTCAGCTTGGCGTTGATGGTCCCGCTGCGCTCGGGGGCGTACCTCACGTTTGGCAACCCCATGGTGGCCAATTGCGAGGTAACCCTGCTGGCGACGACCTCCAGATGGCTGATCCACCTGTTCTCACCCGCCACATATCCCTGGTGGGAGGCGGCCTCGTTCGCCCGCAGCTGCTTCTCCTCCTCGAGGCTCCTGGTCAACGTCTCCTCCCGAGCCCTGCTCTCCGACAACATCTTCTCGAGATCCTCCAGCTTCAGCTTGAGGTCTCTGATGGAGTTCTGCGCGTCGGAGAGCTCCCCAGTCCTGCTGATGACTCCTCCTTGAGCCTCCACCAAGGCGCGGTTGAGCGTGCTCTTCTCACCTAACAGCTTGAGGGCCTGCTCCTTCAGCTCGTCCCGCTCTGCTTCCAGCTCCTTCACCTTGCCGGCATGGGCCAGAGCTTGCGCATCGAGTGCCTCTTTGTGCCTCTGCTCCAGCTCGCGAGTCCGCTATGCAACAAGGGCCTCGAGCTCCTCATCCTTGCCGCGAAGCGTTGCGGCAAGCTTCGCTTCACGCGCAGAGAGGTCCTCTTCCTGGGAATCCAAGGTGGCTTGATGCTGGTTCCGGGCGGCCTCGGCCGCGGCAACCAAGTTCGCCGCCTTTTCCTAGGCCTTCTCGATGTCGGCCATCTTCATGGTGAGCTCCACATCGTGCTCGGCCAATTTCTCCTGAAAGGCCCTCTGCTCCTCACGAGCCTGGTGGAACCAGGTCTGCGTCTCGGCAACGCGCGCCTTGAAGTCCACCTCCGCGTTGTCCACCGTTGCCATCCTGGACTTGACCTTGTCCAGGCGAGCACGGTAGAGCACTTGGAGCTTCCGGAAATTGGCCCCCATGGCACGGAAAAGCTGCTCTTCTGGAGAACCGTCGCCACCAATGCCTGGCTCATCAACCACCTCGAGCCCGGTGGCGGCAAGCACCTCGCCGTCAAAAACTTCCCCTTCGGCGGGCGCCCGGCTTGACGCCCCTGGGAGGTGGATGAAGAGATCGTCGCCCACCTTCAAATATCTGCGGGGGCCCGAGGTTGAGGAGGAGGGAGGCTGGTCACCTACCACCTCTTCCTCGGCGGAGGCCTTGTCGGCCTCACCGGCAGGTCCATCGCTGGCACCCTCGGCAGAAGCCTCGCCGGTCGCCATGGCGGCCCCCGCAGCGGCGTCCCCGGTGGCACCCTTGGCGGCTTCTTCGGCGGCGGCCTCGTCAGCATCTTTGGCGGCTTCCTCGGCGGCAATCCTGCTGGCCTCCGCCACGGCCTCCTCAGCAATATCCCCGACGACAGTGTCCACGTCCTCCATGTCTGTTGAAGGAGGGCCTAGGCAGCAACGGGAGTAATGAAGCCAAGAAAAGAATAAGGGAAAAACAGAGACGAAGGACAGGCGACTCACCAATGCCAGGCTGTGAAGCAGAAGTCCCCTCTCCGCCAGCATTTGGTGCCGTGGTAGAGCCACCAGCACCCAAGTTCCCCTCTTCCTCCATGGGTGTGGGCTCCGTGCCTGATGCCCTTGCCCGAGTAAGAAGAGGGTGACGAACTTATGCTGGGGGCTGCGCCGGGGGGCTGCTGTCCGGGCTGCTCAGCACCACCAGTGGTGTCTTTGAAGCCCCAGCCGGGGGCTGGCTGCTCGCCGAGGTCCTCACCCTCTTCACCCTCTGGGCCAACGTCTCTGCCTCCCTACGGAAGCAAAAATGGATCAAGACAAGCGACCCAATTCGAGGAAATGGAAATGAGAGTAAGGAACGGAGAACTTACTCGTCATCCATCTCCTCCTCTTCCACCAGTTTCCTTTTCCTCTCCGGGCTGAGAGGCCCGAGATCAAAAGGGAGCTCCACATCATCATCCGAGTCGACGCCTGCCGGAGCAGGCGAAGGAGGCGGTGGGGTTTGTGCGCGCCTGGATGAGGAAGGGGCTATCGCCTTCTTCTTCTCAGCGGTCTTCATCAGCCTCTTCGCTGCCATGGCCCTCGTGTGGCGCCCGGACCCCTCCAGGGTCAATTGAGGCCGCGTAGCCCTGCTGGAGCCAGACCACCGCAGGACTCGCCCTCTTCCCCTGGCTGGCGTCGAGCCCGCCGCCACGCCCTCCTCCTTCGATGACTCGTCGGCCGCGTCCACGACAAGCGGAGCTTCGGTGTCGGTGCTGCTGGCCTCCTCGGTGGCCGCCGCCCGCAGGGTGAACTGCTCCTCCTCCGCGGCCGTTGCAGCCTTATCCTCCACGCCCCCGGCGCTGCTGGCCTCCATGGCAAGCTGTGCCTCCCTCGCCCTGGTGGCGATGTAGTCCAGCTCCGCCTGGGTGGTTTCCATGACAAGCCACCGCTCGGCGTCAGCATTGACGTACGCCTCAATCAAGGTGTCGAAGAATTGCTGCACATCTGCGTTCGATGGCTCCCTCTAGCTCGGGATGGGGCCGTGCGCATTGCAGTACGGCATCATGGCGATGATCTCGGACCGGCATGAATTATTGCACAACGGGACCACCCCGCTGGCAACTTGAAGAACGGCTCCTTGACGGCCTTGCCGACCTTTACGGCAACCCTTGCGGCCTTGTCGGTCCGCTCGACTTCGCCGTCGCGACCCACATCCAGCTGAAAGAGCCGCTGGCAGAAGTGGGCATGTTCCATCACCATGAAGCTATGGTTGAGGCCAGGGCGGAGCTGCATAATGTCAGCCGGATTCGTGAAAAGCCAGGCTGGCCTCCCCTTATTGTGCAACAGGGCGATCCGGCGGCGAATAAAGTCCGCCCCGATCATCTCAAGGGTGATCCCAGCCCGGGTCAGCCGAAGAATCCTGGTGGTGGCGACAGTAAGCCTCCCGTCGGTGGCGTCGACATCACCCCAATCGCTGTCGCGGACCGGCGACACACGGCGGACCTTGCAAAATTCCGGCGGGTTTTCGTCTTCAATCCAACACCACCAGTCACGCCATTCTTCCCACCTCTCCTTCATGGCACCGTCCGGGTACGCATCCTTGGATCTTGGGATCTAGGTGACGCAACCAGAGACGGCAACTCCCGTTTGGATTCGAGGATAGAAATAATGGCGAAAGAGCGCCGTGTTGGGCTGCACCCCAGCAAAGCCCTCACAAAGATGCGCAAAGAAAGACATACACGCCACCGCATTCGGAGTAAAATCCAAGAGGCGAAAACCAAAGGTGTGCATGATGTCGCAGAAGAAATCGGAGAAAGGGGGGCATAACCTGCAAGAAAAGTAATCAACGAAGAAGGGGTACCGATTTGAGGCAGGATCAGCGCAAGCGGCTGGAATGACGCGCGTCACCGGGTG
>NC_041388.1:76728406-76768343 GCF_002162155.2 Triticum dicoccoides
GGACCTCATGAACATCAACCGTCGAGGGGAAGAAGAAGGCGGACTTCATCTTGTCCCCCAACAGCACGCTCTCCGGCGGCTCCACGGTCCCAGAGCCCTTAGCCACCCCCTTGCCCTTGGCGAATTTGGGCGCCATGGCGGCCGAGAAGTCTAGAGGGTTGAGGAAAGGGGGTGGCAAAGCAGCGGCGGCGGGCGATAGCGAAAGCTTAGGAAGGAAGGAAGAGAGGGAACAGCGGCTTTGAGATTGGAAAAGGCACGAGGGAAGAGGAGAAAGTGAGCAGCGCGCCCACGGTTATTCCTTCTTATGGGGGGAAAATGCGGGCCACCTCCTTTCACATTAACTGTGATGTGACGCATGCCCGCGGGAAGCAGCCCCACGCATGCCGCCCACGTCACACACGCCTCCCCACGCCGTGATATGCGCGGGAAGCATGGGAAGCGCAGCCGCGCGAAGAGACTTACCGCGGTAAAAACTGCCCCGCCTGCCCGTGCACCGTTTTTGGGCCTAGCCCAACGACGCGATTGCGCTTACGTGTGGCCCAGGCCCGGGGGCTCCTGTCGGTGTACAAAAAGAGGGGTACGCTTTTTGTACCCCTATAACTGTGCACGGATAGTCTGAGCCACGGGCACCACCACACTGAGCAAGGCAAGGGAGGTGAGACAAGGTAAGGCCGAAGCTCGAGAGAAGCAGAACGACGCAAAAACCAAGCCCACAAAGAGCAAAGGAGACGAAGCTGACTCCCCCCGGCAAGATCCTTGTCGAGAGGCGGTTTTAGGAAACCCGGGAAGACCCTTGCCGTGGCAGCTCGCCCCACACCTACGGAGTGAGTCACCCTTGAGTCCACTACCCCCATGGGGCAAGGATTCGGGAGACATCCCCGTGGTGGCATGCAGATCTTGTTGAAGACATTCAAGATCAGATACACTCTTTTGAAGATGATGATCCTTGGTGGGATCCCAGCCAAGGAGAACCACAAGGCCCCTGGCAAGAGCCTTGCCGGAGATGACAGCAGGCGCCACGGCAAGACCCTTGCCGGGGCCCCGGCAAGGCCCTTGCCAAGAACACCCGTAGGGCCACCATCAGGCCCATGCCAGTCAAACCTCCACCGCCGTTCACATGCAGCTGCCGACCCAACCAGCTGGGCAGGCACCTGCGTGGCGGCATGCGGATCTTCATGGAGACCCACCACTGCGCCACCTCAGCTGCCTGCCTGCCTACATGGCATCGCGGGCGCCGCTGGCCAGGGCGCGTGTCGACACGAGAGGGAGCGGCGACGGACGAAATAGGGCTCTCCCCCGTCCCCGATAAAGTAAGGACACCTGGGCAAGACGCATTAAAGGCGCCTTGTCATGTAATGCGAGGGATAACCTCACATCACTGTACCCTTTCCACCTCCTGTGTGCCACTGTGGCAACCCTTTTCCTATAAAAGGAGGCCCGAGGCGACTAGGAGGAGGATTCGGATTTTTGGAGCTCCTCACCCCCCATAGTTAGCTCAAGAACACAGATATACAATCCACCAAAGCAGGAGTAGGGTTTTACGCATCCTCACGGCCCGAACCTGGATAAACGAACCGTGTGCTATCTGTTCGATCCGCTCTTCTCACGACACCGCACCCCGCAACCGTAGTAGGGATTCTTGTGCTCCCATAGGTGTCGTTCCCACCGACAACCATGTACTCCTACATGGCCACTCACCGCTACCTTTACCAAATCGTGTTCACACAATTAGCTCACACACAGTAGGACATGTTCATCACCATTCCAATTCATCCCCGATGAATCAAACCTGACTCAACTCTAAGAAGTAGCAGGCATGACAAACAAGCATGAATGAGTAGGCGCATCAGGGCTCAAACAACTCCTACTCATGCTAGTGGGTTTCATCTATTTACTATGGCAATGACAGGTCATGCAGAGGAAAGGGGTTCAGCTACCGCAGCATGTAACAGTTGAATCATTGTTGTCCTAATGCAATAAAAGAGAGCATAAGCGAGAGAGTGGGATTGTATCGGAATGAACAAGGGGGTTTTTCTTGCATGGCACTTCTGAAGATAGTATTGTTCTTCATCGGTGTCATCGATCTCATCGTCGGAACATACGTCTACCGAGGGGGAACAACTACCGGCAAACACAAAAAAAGAACAACATTCACTACAATGCACAATCAAATGAATGACATGTCATGTTAAGGAATTGAATTGACCTAATGCAGTAGTAAGCCAAGTTAATTGAAGTGGAATTCAAACAAGGTTAAACTCCAACTCCAAATGCTAGTTCATAAATTGTCCTAATCATAATTTATCTTATTCAGTGAGGTTAACTTGTTCAAATATGCATGAAAGTGCCATAAATAGGTTCTTCATATTTTTCTGATAATTTTTCATATATAAATTCATTCCGAGTTACGGTTGATTTTCTATGAATTTTTGAAGTTTTGACTATTTTCTGGAATTTTCAGATATTTCTAAAATAGAAATAATCCAGAAAAGAGTTTATTGCATCAGCACTATGTCACGCCTGCATCAGCAAGTCAACAGCGTGGACCACGGTCAAATCTGACTGGTGGGGCCCACCTGTCATTGACTCAGGGGGTGATTTACTGGGTGATTAGCACCTAAGCTAATCCTGCGACGTCAGCATCGCCGGCTTAAGCGCCGGTGACCTCACAGTGCGGCGGCGGCTCGCCCGGGTGGTACTAAGGGCAGCCGCTGGGCGCGCTGAGGGCACCAGGAGGGAGCCCTCGCTCGCCCGCATCCAGGGGGCATGCAGCTGGGCGCAAGGAGGCCGGGGTTGATGGCGGCGACCACTTGGGCGGCGCCCGGAGCTACGACGTCGAGCGGGAAGAGCTACAGAGCACGATAGGAGACGCGATTGGTGGCGTTGGGCAGATAACGGCCGGCTGAGCACGTACCAGTGCTCGGACGCGAGAGAAACTCGCTCTAGCCACGGAGGCCTCATGGCCGGCGGGCGGAAGCTCTCGGCTCCAACGGAAAACGAGCTAGTGGAGAGGAACGGAGGGGCAGAGCATGGGGGAAGGAGCAGGAGCTCACAAGGAAGATGGAGAATGGCTCAGCGGGCTTGGGAACATCCTCGATGGCACCAATCGATCGACGGTCATCCACGGGTCCGAGGAGGAAGAAGATGACTTCGCCGGTGATGTAGAGATTCCCCGGTTGCTTGGCTCGGTGATGACGATGACTATGCCGAGGCGGTTCTCCTAGACGAATCCGCGAGGCTAGGGAGGCATTGTGGCGATGAGCTTCACGGAGGTGTGGCCATGGCCGCTTCGGCCGTGAGCGAGAGGGAGCGAGGAATCGAGAGGGAGAGTGAGCGAGGGGTTCAGCAGGGTCCAGCAGGCCACGGGGAGTGCGTATGCGTCATTGCGCTGGAGAGGGAGGGCCAGGCAGGCAGCTGCATGCCGGCGCACGCGAGCGCCGTGCGTTGCTTCCCCTCTGCCTTCTGGCGAGAGGAGGAAGACAACTGGCAGGGGAGGTGGGCTGCTGGGCTGCACAGCAACGACCAGCTAGGTGGGCTGCAGGTAAGTGGCCCAGGTACTCTCTCTCTTCTGCTTTCCTATTTATTTAGTTTTCTGTTATTTTATTTAGTTCATTTGCCACTATTTTGAATTCAAACAAAATTCAAACAAGTGCCAAACTTCCTCTGAATTTATTTATGTTGCTTCATGGACTTTTCCAAGGCACATAAACTATTTCAGAAGCATTTGAAATATATTCTAGTTATATGAATATAAGTTCAAATTCAAATAGCTATTGATTTAAATTCAAAGTCCCAAAAATAATTCCTTAAAAATGTTACTAAATTTTGGTTTGATATATAGCTCTTGCCAAAATTCTCAAACATTGCAAAAGGACATCTTGGAAACAAAGAATGAGATTTCCATGGTTCTTTGCCCTTCTTTTATTTAAGTTTTTGAGGCTTCCACTTTTCTCAATTCCAAGTTTCAGAAATTTAGACATGATGCATGAGTGCTCTATGATGCAACTAATACAAGCAATAAAATAGGGCTATGACAACTCACCCCCACTAAACAAGAATCTCGTCCCGAGATTCAAGGCGTGAGGTAAGAAAACAGCGGGGACACAAAGCTAACACGATCTTCTCTCGACCCAACTGCCCTTCTTAGAGATGTTGATCTGCTACGTCTTATTGATTATGACATCCTTTCCTTCGAGAACTTCATCTAATATGGCGACAAGAGAGCAAGACAACCTCACAAGAATGGATCGCCGATCTTAATGAACACAAGATCAACTCACGGAATGAGACGTAGAAACATCCCTTGAGCTGAGATGCAAAACACACATCATAGATGATGGATGAGAAACATATGACAAAGGTTCAAATTGGTAGGCAACAATTCGACGCTTAAATAGATGGTGAGGGGGGTTTCAAAGTAGCGAGGAGTTAAGTTGCCCATGATACCATAACGGGACACCTCGGGAAGGTGACTCGTAGAATTATTCCCTTAAGTGGCAAAAAGAATTACTTTTGATACAGAGATCATTGAAACTCTCTATACCAGCCTAAGGCAATTCACCAACAATCGTTTGGTGGAGTTCAGAGGAATGGAATACACGGACTAGAATGGATGATGTGAACTACCTTGTTGAAGACAACACAATGAGTGATTTTGCTTGCGCATGCTCTCAAGAGCTTGAGCATTTCCATATTCATCAAGGTTCTACCAACATCCGTGTCAAGGATCCTGGCAACACAACATACTATCATGATGAATAGTGATGGACGATGCAGATGCAAAGGAAGATAACACCTTCTCAGAGTTCACCTTAGCGAGGCCAAGGAAACAAAATCTGGATAATCGACCGAGAGACATTTAGCACTCCGCTTCTAATGTTCTCCTTGATGTGCTACCGTAACCCAATTATAGATATGGTTTGGCACCAATGACATCAAGTAAAAGGTCAGACTTCGGGAGCACAAGAATCCATAAGGAATAACAGGAATAACTATGGAAGTAAATCCTAGGAAATCCTTATGGGGAGGTAGCCAACTTCCTCAATCAAAACACTACAATAACAGGTCTTCCGGCTGGGTATGTCGGCCATGACATCCACTTTACCGGTTACAGAGAGACCAATATTTTAGTTCTTGGGAAATGTTCCAACCATCATATCTGCCTGAGATTCAGATCTGGTTGGTGTCAGGATCTTCCAGACTCATCAAGTCTAGAGAGAAAAATGAAAGTTTGCAACACAAGTCGACGAGATGACATTGCGAGATTCTCGGGAGATGAACTATGATAGCATGCTCCAGAGCATGAGCTGGTTCTGCTACAACATGTGAACACGTTGTTCCAGACAAGCATGACCACGTGGTAGTCTTATAATAAAACACTACCGAGTTCAGGTGGGGGACCATCATCGAGGATAACTGAATCTTGTACAAATCCATCTGGTACCTTCAGGACTAGCAATTAGAACTTATTATCTTTGAACAAATCAACCAGTGGCTTGGTGTGCTAGGAATACGAATGGAGTGGAGGTAATTAATCTGCCAAACCATAGAATACTTCGCACGAATGCATGACTGACTTGGGATGATTCCCAAGAGAGCAAAAACAAGCTCCCTCGAATTCACGGCGGCAACTTGCATCGATTGCACGTGAACTTAGAGGAAGTCACTACTTTCATCCAAACATATACTTCATGAACGGTGCATGAAGAAAATGCTTACACATGTTTCCAACACTAGCTAGATGTTCAACATGAATCATGGGGGAGACAAAAGCTGCTGATGGGCTCAACAACAACTCATTGGAATTTCCATGAAGATGGAATTCCACAACTATGTGAACAAGGTGATGGCATTGGTCAGACCAAAAGATGTAATGATGTATGCTCGAAAGATCAATCATGAGTAAGACAACATTACAAACATCGTTGGTACTAATTTGATTTGTTGATAGCCCATACTCAAATCAAAGTTTTGATAAGAAAATAGGTCCAACAACTGATGACAGGGACCAATCGATGAAGATATCATCTTTCTTCAGTACGCACACAAAATATCCCTTTGGAATGAACTAAGTCAGATAAAGCTTTATCTTCCAACTCTCCAAGTTGTTGTTTAGCTCAGCCGACTAGTTTAGGGTATCCAACATAGAATCTTGGAGAATGGGTGGTTTGGAGGAAAACCAACATGATCACGAACTCAACATAGCTGTCAGGTGACAACCTGGTAATAGTTCTGAGAAGATATTCGGAAAATCACGAACCACCGATATGTTATTAAACTCGAGAACAATCTTGCTTTTCAGGGAAAGACGATATGATCAAAAGAGAGAGGGATTGACACAATCCTAAATCATTGATCGAAGAGTGCACCAGAAATAAGGATTAGGTAGCATGATCAATCTTAGGATGATGATTCAATAACCAACACGCTAAGAATGAAATTATTGTCCATTAGCTACCAAGCAACGGGGTTGCTAGTAGTATTGATTTCACACATCATAGTTCACTTGTCGTCATTCCGGTTGCAACAACATGGGGACCAAGGAACAAAAAATGATAGAGAGAAGTACCACTGTATCAAGAGTTCATAGGATGCTGTGCAATTCCCATGATATTCTTGATATAAAGATGGTAATACTCCAAGGTAGAACAGAACAAAGCTGGATTGGTATTTTGATCTATGGAATACAACTACTTTGACCCAATCCTTAGAAATGAATGAGGTACTAGAGTTTGTTTGTCCTAGTCATTCTGGAATAGAATGGCTTGACGGACCACAAGAATAATAGGCATTGATGAACACGATCTCACACATACTCTTGACTATCAATTGATAAATGAAGGTAAGAATATAACTGAAGGGGACAACTCAGAGAACATTTGATTATTTGAGTTGTGGATGCATAGATTAGTATGTCGAGCAAATCTCAACATTTCTTCCGGATAACCCATGTAGAAAGGTAGAACTGGTAGATTCACAATGTAGAATGGAGAACTCATTAAGAGCACTCTGGTTGTGATCTTTTGGTTCAAAGAACATCTGCCATATGTAGTTCATGGTATTTGGAAGAAGGAAATACCATGGACCTCGAGGATTATCGCAAAGGTTACTAATATCTTAAAGGAACTAGCAACACTATCCACACGAGGTAAGTAGAGTGAATCTTGGGCTTAATAGAAGGCCTACTAACTAAATGGTATCACGGGATGCTTTCAAGAATGACGTCCAGAATTATCACACCGGGAACACAAAACATGGCTAGATTACTGGGTTGTTCTCTAAGACACCTAGGGTCATTGTCGGTGTCAAAACCGGCGGATCTCGGGTAGGGGGTCCCGAACTGTGCGTCTAGGCCGGATGGTAACAGGAGGCAAGGGACACGAAGTTTTACCCAGGTTCGGCCCCTCTTGATGGAGGTAAACCCTACGTCCTGCTTGATTAATATTGATGATATGGGTAGTACAAGAGTAGATCTACCATGAGATCGGAGAGGCTAAACCCTAGAAGCTAGCCTATGGTATGATTGTTGTTATGTATGTTGTCCTACGGACTAAAACACTCAGGTTTATATAGACATCGGAGAGGGTTAGGGTTACACAAAGTCGGTTACAATGGTAGGAGATCTATATATCCGTATTGCCAAGCTTGCCTTCCACGCCAAGGAAAGTCCCTTCCGGACACGGGACGAAGTCTTCAATCTTGTATCTTCATAGTCCAGGAGTCCGGCTGAAGGTATAGTCCGGCCATCCGGACACCCCCTAATCCAGGACTCCCTCAGTAGCCCCTGAACCAGGCTTCAATGACGACGAGTCCGGCGCGTAGATTGTCTTCGGCATTGCAAGGCGGGTTCCTCCTCCAAGTACTTCATAGAAGATTTTGAACACAAAGATAGTGTCCGGCTCTGCAAAATAAGTTTCCACATATTGCCATAGAGAGAATAATATTTACACAAATATAATCTGCTGACGTATTCCGTAGAGTGACATCGCACCACGGCCAAGCCTTTATTCGAATCGTTTTACTGTCCCACCTCAGTGTGTCATGCGAGGCAGTTTCCTTGGCACGTCTCGTCGAAGCAGAGATCGTGTCCCCTTATTCCAGGATTCTCATCAATACGGGCGTGGGAAACCCAACCACTTCTAGGACTCCTAGACTGTAGGCAAGTCCAAACGGCCACGGAGAGGACGCTTGATATTCACCCTCTTTATAAAGGGACAAGGCTTTTATTTTTTCCCTCCCATGCTCAATCGAATCCTTCCCCCACCTCAAGCTCAAACACCCAAAGTTCAGGTCAGGTGCTCCGAACCTTCAATCATGTCCGGATCTAGCCTTCAAGGCCGATAGGTGCCTTCCTCCGTCACGGAAGAAGACATCAAAAAGTTGAGGGAGGCCAGATATCTGACCGCCGAGGTTTTGCATTGGCTGCCTGCCGAGGGCAGGTCGTCCCCTCCCCCGAACCCAATGAGAACGTCGTGTTCGTCTCCCACTTTCTCCGAGGTCTAGGCCTTGCTCTGGATCCTTTCATCAGGGGTTTGATGTATTATTACGGGCTAGATTTCCATGATCTAGCTCCGGACTCCTTTCTTCGTATCACGACATTTATTGTCGTGTGTGAGGCCTTCCTCCGGGTTACCCCTCACTTTGGCCTGTGGCTCAAGACCTTTGAAGTAAAGCCGAAGATGATCGAGGGGCAACATGCAGCATGTGGAGGTGCCTCAATATGCAACATGACGGGAGCTCCCTGGCCCAAAGGTTCCATTCCAGAGGTGTCTAAATTGTGGCAATAGGAGTGGTTCTACATCACGGCTCCTAGAAGTGCCAAGTGGGCGGCCGCCCCTATTTTCCGCTCGGGCCCTCCACCACAACTGATGTCATGGATCAGCAGAGGTCTGAGCTGGGGTCCAGCCAAGGACGTGCCTATACTGCAAAGCCACATTCGAGATCTCTTCAATGGAGATTTTAGTTTGGTTGTGGTAGTACAAGTTATGCTGGTTCGTCAAGTCCAGCCTTGCAAACGCCGGCCCCTTCGCTTGTGGGAGTTCAATCTCGAGGGACCGCGTGTCATTCAAAATTCCCTTGGCCTGACACACGAGGAGATGTACAAGTCATTCTTCGGACCTTAGGTAGAGTGTCCGGAAATCACCGAGGACGTTGGCCTGAGCAGTAACCGCGCCGCCGAATAGGTAAGGAATCTCCCGGCCGAACATACTATCTCTCATTTGTTACGAAGTTATTTCTGAGAGTTTGCTTTTTGACCAGGACTGGCTAACAAAGGCGAAGTTGATTCGGTGTTCGGCCCCCCTCCCCGAGGGTTTGGACAATCTGGTATTGGAAAAGATGCTCCAGGTCACACCTTGCCTGGAGCCCTTGAAGGAAGATACTGGGGAGTATAATACGGGCGGACGCGGGCCCCCAACACTGCCCATTCTAACCGAGGGAGCGAGCGTCTCCATGAAGGAAGGCGAGCGAAGGAGGAAAAGGACTGCGCCCGGGGATTCGGAAGTCGAAGCTTCCAAATGGAAGAAGAAGTCTCCCACAGAGGGTCCTACCTTGGGGGGTGCTTTTGCCGCACAAAGTCCGCGTGGGGATCAATTCTCCAGTGAGTCGTAAGTGACCCGAAATACTTTAATAGTACATGTATGCCATCTTTTTCTTCTGAGAAAATAACCACCGCATATATATTTGCAGTTCGGGCCTTAGCCCCTCTCAAATGAGCACGCCTTCGGGGGAACTTCTTCTAGAGATGATGGAGAGTGAAACGCCTCCTCCGGACTCCTCCGCTCCGAAAGCGGGCGACCTCAAAGTGTCGTCGCGGAGGGCCTCTCCGAGTCCGGTGAGGCCAGAAGATAATCCCATTGACCCTCGAAGCTCCTAGTGTCCGGCTCCCAAAGAGAGCGGACAAAAGAGTCTGGCACCGTCTGGTGTGCGATCGGATGTTCTGAGGGAGTTGGTGGGGCGAGCGGCCATCTCAGATGAACACCGTGTGCTGATGAATACGGTGATGGAGAGAATCTCGTCCGCCGAAAGCGGATTGCATGAAGCTTTTACGAGTCTACTTACAGGCTTTGAGGTACATAAAATAATGTATGATAGTCCTGCACATGCTAGGTGTGCCCTGTGTAGATAGTAGCCCCTGGGACTCTGGTTGTCGTCGGAAACGACGACGAACAGAGGATCATATTCCCAGGTAATAACCATACTGCCTCTATGTGCAGGTGATGGAAGCTCCGGTGACTAGCCGGACTAGCGAGTTTGCCCATTTAAAACGGCAGTTGGATGCGGCAGACGTCGACATCGAGCTTGTTAACAAAAGGCTTGACGAGGCACATGGTAAGTGTCATTATCTGGTAAATGCCACATAGTAAGAGCAGCATGATGCCAGTATCTTTAATATGTTGTGACTGCAGATGGAGCTGCCACTGTTGCAGCGCGGGATTCGGCCATAGGTCGAATGGCTGCTGAGCACTACTTTGAAGAAGTTCTTGAGGGTGCTCGCTTGATAGAGACCCAGTGCTCAAAAGATATTATATTTGAGTGATATGTAATCTCATTGTAAGCGAAATGCTTTTATAAATTTTTACAATGCTATTTTTATACTTTTGCTTGAAAGTAATATGATGCCTCCTTGGCGGCTGTTTATGTATACATGTGTATAACCTGAAAGATTGCAGCCGTCGGCTTCAACCCCCACGCATATAATGCGGAGGTGCTCGCAAAAAACACGGGTTCACACTTAACCCAACGTCTTTGTCCTATTAAGGAGGTGATAGAGGAGCGAGCGAGGCAAACGGACTATAATGCTTTAGCACTTTCACTTAGCCATAGGAGTTTGACAGTGGGGCTACTTGATAGCCCCTGGTGGCTCCGCACTCTCCCGATCCTGGGGTGCGTACATGCCTGGCCGGAAAACGGCCCTTCGTTAAGGCGGAGGAATTCTAACATTCCAACAGGTCATCGAGTGGTTGACCAGTCTCACGCTATATCATGACAGTCAGTTTTCGGCTTTCTCTATTGAGGTGCTCGTCCTAATGAACCAGGGCACAATAGCAGTAGTTCTCCTGGTGCTACCTTAGCTAGTAAAGCGGAACGTAAGGCACCAAAACACAGGAGCCGGGCAAACCCAACATTTGACCAAAGACAATGATTCGGAGTTGATGCATATAGGGCCAAACTCGCGACGCCGAACACTCCCTAAGGTATTCGGTCTTTGTGGTATAAATCGGGCCTAAATAATGGACTTTGTAAGAAGCCCCTTGTGTCCAGGTAAGTGCATTGTTCTGGCGTGGCCACATGCCAAGACGTTAGCATCCTTCTCAACGCTGGATATGTATCAACAAGAGATAGTAAAATAGGTTTACGCGGGGTCTTAATCTAAAAAGAATCCTTGGAGCGGGTCCCTGCTGCACGTCTGCGCCTGTGTCTCCGTTGTGCCGTATCCTGGACGGGTGTAGCACGATGATCGTCTGTAAAAGAGAGGAATTTAGGTGAAAAAGTTGTCGTGCAAAAAGATAGTTTTGAAAGAAACCATGTATAATTCAAGATGAGAAGAAATTGCCACTTGTCTGCGCGCTTTGAGCCCCTTGTATTGACAAATAGGGGTGTGACCATTTATTCGGTATAAATAGCGGCGCCGAACTTGATTAGTTGTGTCTGAGGTCTTGACGACCTATTGGATGCTTTCGCTGGTCCGGGTGCCTGTAGTGTGCGGCTGCCAAGGCAGCCGCACTCTCTTCGGCGCGCAGAGATCGTTTGATATTTCCGTTCACTGAAATGATGCCACATGGACCGGGCATCTTGAGTGTGAGGGAGGCATAGTGTGGTATTGCATTAAAGCGAGCGAAAGCTTCGCGCCCGAGTAGTCCTTGATAGCCACTTTGGAACGGAGCGATGTGGAAGGTTAAATGCTCGCGACAGAAGTTAATGGGGGAGCCGAATATAACTTGTAGTAGGAGGGAGCCCATACAACGAGCCCCTGGGCCTGGCGTTACTCCTTTAAAGGTAGTATTGGTATGTCAAATTTTTGTTGGGTCTAACCCCATCCCGCGGATTGTATCCTGATATATTAGGTTTAGATTGCTGCCACCATCCATCAAGACTCGTGTGAAGTGATATCCGCCAATTACTGGGTCTAATACCAGGGCAGCCCATCTTGCGCGTCAGATACTTGCTGAGTAATCGCGATGGTCGAAAGTGATCGGTTGAGACGATCAGCGGTAGGACTTCGCGGTGACAGGCACTTGGGTATATTTTCCTGGGAGTGCCGCGTTGTTTTTTCCCTTGATCACGTGTAACACGTTTACTATTTTGACTTCTGGTGGAAATTTCTTTTGTTCCCCAGTGTCTTGCTTGGGAGGCTCGTCCTCGTCTTCACTTGGTGTATTCTCCCCCTTGTGTATGGCGTTGAGCTTTTCGGATTGCTTGAAGACCAAACATTCTCTGTGGGTATGATTAGCAGGTTTACCAGGGGTACTATGGATCTGACATACTTGGTCCAGAATTTTGTTGAGGCTGGACAGTTCATCCTTGGTGCCTTTAGAGGGCGGCTTTTTACTTGGCCGAGAGCTTTTGAATCCGGCATTTACTGCCGTGCCCTTCGTGTTGTCTTCTTTATTCTGGCGTTTGTTATTGCTGTTGCGCCGTGATTTCCCATTTCCATCTCTAACTTCAGATGTACTGGGGTTGCTGGTGCTGCATCTGGCTAGCCAGCTGTCCTCACCCACGCAAAAGCGGGTCATGAGGCTTGTTAATGCGGCCATCATTCTAGGTTTATTTTGGCCGAGGTGTCTGGCGAGCCATTCGTCACGGACGCTATGCTTAAAAGCTGCCAAGGCTTCAGCATCCGGGTAGTCAACAATCTGGTTCTTTTTAGTAAGAAACCTGTTCCAAAGCTTTCGGGCTGACTCTCCGGGCTGTTGAGTTATATGACTCAAATCGTCTGCATCCGGAGGTCGGACATAAGTCCCTTGAAAATTTGCCCCAAAGGCGTCTTCAAGATCTTCCCAACTTCCAATGGAGCTTTCAGGGAGGCCTTTAAGCCAGTGACGAGCTGGCCCTTTGAGCTTGAGGGGTAAGTACTTGATGGCGTGGAGATCATCTCCTCGAGCCATATGGATATGAAGGATGTAGTCCACAATCCAGACCCCAGGGCCTGTTGTTTCGTCGTATGTCTCTATGTTTACGGGTTTGAATCCCTCTAGAAATTCATGGTCCAGCACCTCATCGGTGAAACATAGGGGGTGTGCGGCACCCCTGTAGATGGGTGTACCGCGTTGTTCGGATGTTTGTTGTGTTGCATTGTATGCTGGGGCGCGCTTGCGTGGTCCATAGATGGATCTTGTTGCGCCTTTTGGGTGCGACCCCTCGCATGGGTCGCGTGTTGTATTGTGAGTGGCGTTGTATGCCGCTCTGTGTTGGTAGAGGGGTCGTCTATCCGGCCAGGTGGCTGCTTTGATATTTGGTTGTGGGGGGTCTGAGGCCTCCTCATCGAATTTAGGTAGCAGCTTCTGCTTTGGGTAGCTCTTGGAGGGGCGATTGTCGCCGTACCTCGCTGCTGTGTTGATTATTTTACTCCATCTGATTTGGAGTGTGTCTTGCGTAGCCTTGAGCTTTTGCTTCTACTTTTTAAGACTCCTCGCGGTGGCAACAAGCCTTTTACGGACATTCTGCTGCTCCGGGTGCCTATCCGGCGTTATGTCGTCCGGACCATTATCCTTGATAGAATTTGTTTGTTCGGTTTGATTATCCGGATTGCCGTTGTCCGGCAGTGGTTCGCCCTGCTCCAGCGCTGGGTCTGTGTGATCGTTATTTCTGTTGAGGCGGGATTTGGGGCGGCGCTTGCATCGCCGCTTTGACTGCTTTTCGAGGGAACAAGCCTTCGGTGCATCCTACCGCTCTTCGTCGTCATCTTTTGGTGCGTCCACCATGTATACGTCATATGACGAGGTGGCTTTCCAGGACCCAATAGGCGCTGGTTCTTCATCGTCTCCTTCATCGGCGTCCATACCGTCGATGTCTTCGGAGTCGAAGTCGAGCATGACGGTTAAATCGTCGACAATGGCTACAAAGTGGGTGGTGGGTGGGGCTTTGAATTTCTTCATCGTCCGTATCCCAACCTTGCTGACCGTAGTCCGTCCAGGGCTCTCCTGATAAAGAGAGAGACTTTAGTGTCTTCAGAATATCGCCGAAAGGCGAGTGCTGAAAGATGTTCGTGGTAGTAAACTCCATGATCGACGCCCAATCGGATTCGATCGGCAGGGGCGCGGAGGGTTTGGAGTCCGGAGAGGAGTCCGGCTCCTTGGAGTCACGAGTCCCGTGGAGTGCGGGGCTAGTGTTTGGCTCGATCGCCGTTGGGATCGCAGCTCCCGAGGCGGCGTCCAACCACCCATCCTTGATCGGCGCAGTTGGCTCCGAATTAAGGGTCGAAGCTGATGCGGGTGCGGCCTCCAGGGCACTGTTCGGCGGCAGAGCTAGATCATGCTCGTCGTGACAGTGCGGCGCGCTCGGAAGTGGCTCGAATCCGTCGAAGATCGAGTCCCCGCGGATGTCAGCCATGTAGTTTAAACTTCCAAATCTGACCTGACGGCCAGGGGCATAGCTTTCGATCTGCTCCAGATGGCCAAGTGAATTGGCCCGCAGTGCGAAGCCACCGAAGACGAAGATCTGTCCGGGGAGGAAGGTCTCTCCCTGGACTGCATCGCTATTGATGATCGTAGGAGCCATCAAGCCTAACGGCGACGACACATAGGAACTCTCAATGAAAGCACCAATGTCGGTGTCAAAACCGGCGGATCTTGGGTAGGGGGTCCCGAACTGTGCGTCTAGGCCGGATGGTAACAGGAGGCAAGGGACACGAAGTTTTACCCAGGTTCGGGCCCTCTTGATGGAGGTAAAACCCTACGTCCTGCTTGATTAATCTTGATGATATGGGTAGTACAAGAGTAGATCTACCACGAGATCAGAGAGGCTAAACCCTAGAAGCTAGCCTATGGTATGATTGTTGTTCTGTATGTTGTCCTACGGACTAAAACCCTCCGGTTTATATAGACACCGGAGAGGGTTAGGGTTACACAAAGTCGGTTACAATGGTAGGAGATTTATATATCCGTATCGCCAAGCTTGCCTTCCACGCCAAGGAAAGTCCCTCCGGACACGGGACGAAGTCTTCAATCTTGTATCTTCATAGTCCAGGAGTCCGGCTGAAGGTATAGTCCGGCCATCCGGACACCCCCTAATCCAGGACTCCCTCAGTCATAATAATAGCTTCAACATATACGTCGAGGCAATGGAGTACCTCAATGCACCGGTTAGTGTGCTTATTCTGACCAAAGGAACATCGAAAACGGGAAGAAGGTATTTACAAATGCATCAGATTGTTTAGAAACCTAGGATGACTCGGACAGCATAACGGCTGTAAATGCTCAAAATGATTTGCGACATCCTGCAAAAATGGTGGCATAACCACTCAACATCACAACTCAAGGTTCTAAGGCCAGCTATGAACATATGGAAGTAGTAGGAACTGAACTAAGGCTTGAACTCAACAATCCTAGGCAACTACGATTTAGTAACACATCATCCTGAGAGATAGAAGAGAAGCCTAGTTCTTAACCCCGTAGAAAAGATAAGATGACTCAGATTAGCAGGTCGTGAGGATAAGGAGTAAAAGAGCCTTACGTTCCCATCCACAATCAATTCCCTTATATAACTAAAGCATTTCTAGACTCAACTTCGACCAGCTTGGCTTGGTAATCCTAGAGGCAGTCAGGCTCTGATACCAAAGCCGTCAGGACCCCTATTCTAAGTCACATCGATCTAGCCTGTATCACCTCATATCACTATGCGGCCTCACGCACGGTATTCCCACAGGTGTCGCCTTACCATGGCCCGGGACCGTTTGCGCCTTTTGGCTCACGTATATGATAGTGATGCTAGCATCCATATGACAGAGAACCCTGGCCGACATGACTAGTCGTGAACCCAAAGTGGCACTAACTTACGGAGATAGGCATACATGAATCAACATCGAGCATGTTGGTCAGCAGCGTGTGAATCCGGGCTGTAGCACTGGGCTAATAGGACTCCAGGAACCCGGGCTGTAGCAGGCTAGGCAGGACTCCGGATGTCACCGCATGACATTTCCCCGAAGGGACAGACATAGGAACAAAGTGAATCACATGCCGGCAGGTCAAGTGTTCGGGAGCAGTAGTGCTGGCTAGCAGGACTCCGGTGAACCAGGCTGTAGCGGACTACTATGGCTCATGGAAGCACAAGACTACATTTCCCCATAAGAGAGGCTACCAAGGATAAACAACTAGGTTGTCGGATCCCACACATACCAAGCATTTCAATCATACACATAATATGCTCGATATGTGTAAATACAACATGGCATCACAACATAACTCTACGACTCAAGTATTTATTCATTATGCTCCGAGGAGCCAAGTATTACAAACATGGGTCTCATGACCCAACATACAAAGCATACAAGCACATGCGGAAGCTTTACTTGTCTGAATACAGACAACTACAAATGAAGAAGGCTCAGAAGCCTGACTATCTACAAGACCCTCCCAAGGGTACAAAATCGTAGCTGAGGTAACAAGCTAAACGTCGAAGTCCACACAGAACTACTAGCGAGACTGAAGTCTCTCTGCAAAACATAAAATAAGCAAACGTGAGTACAAATGTACCCAGTAAGACTTACATCAGAAATATCTACATATGCATCGGTATCAGCAAAGGGGGGTGGTGGAGTTTAACTGCAGCAAGCCAGCATTGACTCAGTGGTTATCCTAAACTACGACTGCAAGTAACTCTTTTGAGGTGGTGCACATGAGTCCACATATTCACCATATCAATACACCACTATGTATCCGCTCCCGTCTTCCTACGAGAACGCCATCCATAGCACTCACGCTTATCTTGCGCATTTTAGAGTATCCACTTTCACTTGTCTATGAACTATGCAAGGGGTCCAAGTTTCCATATCCGACGAATCCGGCTATTCGAATAGATAATGATAACCCTGCAGGGGTGTACTTCTTCACACACGCTCTCGCCACTTACCACCATGTACACATCGTGTATCTCGGCAACCTTCAAGCGGAAGCCTGGCAAGGGAGTCGGCCATGACCTGACTAACCAACAAGTCTCTAGTCCAGGTTTATCGCCTATTCGGGTTCCATCCACAAGGAGATCCGGCCGGGGTGTCGCTCACGGCCCCAAACGATGTGAGCAGGGTTCCCAAGCCCACCATCCGGGTGCCACTTGGTACACCGGGCCACTGTGCCTAGTCTGTCCCAAGCCCACCTGTACCGGGTGCCACCTGGTAGACTACTAACACTACCTAGAAACACCAGAAACTAGTTGCAACTCCTGGACAGAGATTAGGTTGATTAATAAGTCGAGAGAGCTTGGAGCGCCCGGAGCCCAATGTGTGGTAGTAACTGTTCATGGATCACAAACACAGAACTCATTTCCTGAGGAAGGCTGCAATGAGACAACCCACCATGTACTCCTACATGGCCTCTCACCGCTACCTTTACCAAATCGTGTTCACACACTTAGCTCACACACAGTAGGACATGTTCATCACCATCCAATTCATCCCCGATGAATCAGACCTGACTCAACTCTAAGCAGTAGCAGGCATGACAAACAAGCATGAATGAGTAGGCACATTAGGGCTCAAACAACTCCTATGTAACACCCTCGATGCGACTATAGCTCCCACGTGTCGAGGCACGACTTAGAGACATAATCGCATTGAAGGCATATGTCTCAAGTTAGGCAATCTTCACAACATCCCATGTAATATGATAATAAAAAGGGAGATAACATAGTTGGCTTACACTCGCCACGTCAATCAAGTACATAAATAACATTACATCATCCAAACACTCATGGCCCGACTACGGCGCCAAAATAAAAGAGAACCCAACATGCGACAACGGTCCCAATCACCCCCAACTTGGCACCACAACTGATCATCGGGAAAGGAAACATCGTATCATTGAGAGTCTTCGTCGAACTCCCACTTGAGCTCGTACGCTTCTCCTGGAGCGGAATCATCAGGCCCTACATCTGGTGTAATAGTAATCTGTGAGCCACAGGGACTCAGCAATCTCGCGCCCTCGCGATCAAGACTATTCATGCTTATAGGTAAGGCAAGGTAAAATATGAGTGGAGCTGCAGCAAGCGACTAGCAAGTATGGTGGCTAACTTATTCGCAAAAGAGAGCGAGAAGATGTGACACCCCAAAATTTTGGCCTTGTTTTAAGGGAATAAAATTTTGCCAGGATTTAAAACTTTGAATTTTTGGAGCTCCATTTTGATTTTTGTTTAAATCATTTCCTTCCCTGTTATGATGAGTTTTTCCCAAAAAGAAAACTTTTCAAAAATGTTGTTGGACTTGTTTAACCTCTCAAGAAAAACTTTCCCTTTTCCAGTATAACTAATTAACTAATTTAGTTGCTTGATCATTATTTTCTTGAAAAGGGTTTTTCTATGGTTAAATGACAACCATATCTGAACTGCAACCATTTGATAAATTCACTTAAAATTCCCATAAAAATTTGGAGATGTCATGTGATGTTTTTAAATCACTTTTATGCAAAAATATATTTCATTCATGAAATATTCTGAGCCCTACACTCAATTTTTCTTCTCTGGTCCAGAGTGCATTTTGCACTACAACCTATTTAAATATTTCTTTAAAACTTCTACCAAAATTAAGGGAGGTCAGTAGGAGCCTATTGTTTCACTTTGTGCAAAAACCTATTTATGTTCTTTGAAAAATTTGAGTGAATCAACCTCATCTTCATCTGGACCAACTTGATGGTTTGTACAGCAACCATGTTTTTACTTGCTCTTTAACCCTTGATTATTTCTCCTACTTGTACTCCCCAATGTTAAACCCTTAAGTCCAGGAGCATGCACCTTTTGGGTCATTTTTGGTTCTTGAAATAATGTCAATTATTTCCTGTCCAGAATTGAAATTCTGCTAAAGTTACACTAACAAGTTTCTGCTTTTGGCCAAATAACCTCACCACTCCGTCTTTCATCCACAAAGACACTGATCTGGAGATTTTTTTGCCACTCCAAGAAATGCCTAAGTGCCCTTGGCATTTTGTCAAACACCTGGTGTGCATGGCCAGTTTTGACATGATTTTGTCTTTGCATTGTGACCTTGCACCTCGGTTCATACTAGCATGTCCACTAGGATGCCAGTTGCTCCTAACCTGGGTCTGTTAATTGCCAGCCTCAACCGCGACCTCTAGCATGACATAGCATTTCGTCGAGCATGTCCCGTGCGTGCACTGGGCGCGCCCAGAGCGCGCATATTGCAGCCAAGCGGCCGAGCCGACACGCTGGCCCCCACGGCTTTGGCCCGCTCTGCAGAACCTCGCCACCTGCCCCTGGAGCAGTGCACTCTCGTCCACTAGCTCTTGCCGTCGTCCCCAGCCACGCCACGTTGCCCTGCAAGCTACAGCGAGGCGGTTCGCCAGAGAGCTTATCCGGCCGTCGCGGAACCGACCTCGACGAGCTATAAAAGGAGGCCCCCGAGCCACCCCGGGCACGCAGGAAGCCTTAGAGTGCTCCCCTAGTCCTCCCATGGCAGCCAATCGATTCGGAGAAGGTCTTCTTCCCCATCTCCGGCAACGGCAGCCGCCACCACTGCCCCGGCCAATTCGGCACCACCAGGGCCTCCCACTCTCCGTTCACTCCACCAAGAACCCCCTCATCCTCCCGTAAACCTTCCCCCTACTCCATTTCGATCGAGAACCACCGCCGCCCCGAAAACCACTTTCCCCGAAGCTTTCCTCCGCCGAGGAGCTCGCCGCCGGCAGCTCACCCCGTCCCCGCCGACCCAACGACTACCGGGAGGGCCGCCTCAACCTTGCGGATCCATCGCCACCCTCGGGGGCCCGCGAGGAGCAGCCAAACGCCGGTGACGATCGCCGGAGCCCCGCTCCGCTCGGGCAAAGGAGGGAGACGACGCGCGGCGACTGGTCAAACCTGACCAGTGGGCCAGGCAGGCCCACTGTCAGTGACACCCCGCACCGTCCGCGTGGTTAAGTGGAGGCGTAAAGCCTCAAGTACGCCTCCTCCGTACCGAAAGCGTATTTCTATCTGAACCGTTTTCTTTTCTGTTTTATTTTAAATAACAGATTTGACCAAAATCTTTGACTGGCTATAACTTTTTAAATATAACTCCAAATGAGTTGATTCTTTTTCCTACCTTCCTTAAATTTGGTCTAGTTTATTTTAAGATTTATTTGAAAAAATTTCAAACAACTTTTTGGTTCTGTTTTTGAAATATGTGTTAATTCAAGTATATTTTTAAATAGGATTTTGGGAGAGAGAAGAAGCTTTCAAAAGTTTTGGAGAGCACCTCACCCCTCCACAACATTGAAGGCAAGCATTCTGAACCCCGGCATAATATTTTTGGTGTGATCATTGATACATTTATAACACCACCGCATTTCGAAGGACTTGTTATTTCATGTGATATGATCATATGCATGGGTGCATGTTGTTGATTCCCATGCTGTTGGAAATGGATTCACTTGTGATGATAATCACCCTCATATGCCTTGCATGTATACCGGCAGGAACCCGGGAAAAACCTCTGCCTTGGGTAGGCTTGAGTTTGTCGCCGGTCTCCGGCGGGACGGTTATGTCTGGTATGGCATGGTAAGGCGATATGAGAGGTGACTCTGATGGATGAAATATATTCGTCATGCTAATCATGCAGGGAATACTTGAACCTCCTGAGTCGACCGTATATTGAGCCTTGTTCCAGTAACCCCCATACTTGTTTCGTACTACCACTCGTCTCTACAGCAAGTAGAGTACGGTTCAGTAAGTTGTCAACCTCTTTCCAGCACACACCGTACAGAGAGGCCATGGTGGAAGATACCGGTTGTAGCTGGTAGGCAGGCCACCTGGTCCGGGGGCATGTGTGTTTCCGGTTGGGACCGAGAGGGGAGGCCACCCCTTAGAGCACGCAATATAAATTTGATCCCATGCTACGCGAGGTTGTAGCCTCCCCACTTAGAGTTTACTTAACAGGTGTCGTGGGTGATTCCAGACACGTGTGAGATAAGCTGGTGTGTGCAAGTTAGGTGTGTTTTCAACAAAAAGACCGTAGACGGAATTAGTCCTGCTGGACTAGAGAAATCCGTTACTCGTGGTTAAAGAGTACACCCTCTGCAGAGAATAAACCTATTCGAATAGCCGTGTCCATGGTTAAGGATTACAGTCTAGGATGGGTCAGGTGTCGGTCTAGCGTTGGTCTTCGGAGGTGAAACGGTTAACCAGGAATGGAATTACTACTCGTGACTTGTGATATCTATGGTTATTATTGTTAACTAACCCGTGATATTATTACCAAATATCTCTAGGATGGTTCTACCTCCGGGATATTCACTATGATCATTTCTTTTAAAGCCCTTTATGTGGTGTCGCCCAGACGCCCGACTGTGGCATTTCTTTTAAAGCCCTTTATGTGGCGTCGCTCAGACACCCAACTGTGGCATTTCTTTTAAAGCCCTTTATGTGGCGTCGCCCAGACGCCCGACTGTGGCATTTCTTTTAAAGCCCTTTATGTGGTGTCGCCCAGACGCCCGACTGTGGCATTTCTTTTAAAGCCCTTTTTGTGGCGTCGCTCAGACGCCCGACTGTGGCATTTCTTTTAAAGCCCTTTATGTGGCGTCGCTCAGACGCCCAACTGTGGCATTTCTTTTAAAGCTCTTTATGTGGCGTCGCTCAGACGCCTGACTGTGGCATTACTTGTTATTTGTTTCATAAGTTTTTATACTATCATGTTATTGCAATTTTATAAATAACTTGCTTGCACGCATCAGAGTTTCATTTATCTATTGTGACTGACGTCATGAGCATAAAATATTTTCAGCACATCATTGTTATATTATACCTGTGTTCATAATGTTTGCGAGTACATTCAAAGTACTCACTGGCTTGTCCCTGGCTATTGTCTTGTCCAGATTTTTCTTGCACGGAGAGGAGCGACGCGATGCCAGCCCCGGAAACCACTCAATGGAGATAGCAGCCTCGCGAAGATAGTAATTTAACCTGGTCAGCTGTTCCCGTGGGAAATGGAGTCCCATAGACACTGATGTTTCACAACCCGCTTCCGCCATCAACCACTAGAAACCATTTGTTGTACTCATAGGCCAGAATGGTCTTGTACTACATATTTTGTATTTTTGCTTGGAATTTCTGTATCAAGTTGGAGCCTCATCAGCTAACAGTAATCCTGGGGCTGATGAGCACGATGGTCTTTTCTGGAAATTATTACCCAGAAAAACCGGTCGCGACAGACTTGGTATCAGAGCCAGGCTGACCATTGGCTAATCCTATCTTAGCCAGGTCAATAAACTTAGGCAAACCAACCCACCAGACCTTAACCAAACCGCAGCCAAGCTTCTCGTGCAAGATAGCCACACAGTGACCCAACACTTTTGGCAGTCGGTGCCCAACCTATCAACCTAACCTGTCACTCATGTGCCAGTGACCGGCCCCTAAATAGTCCTTTCTCGCAAGCGTTCGAAGGAAGATTCCGTCCCCTTTTTCCTATAAAAAGGGCGCGCTAACACCAAACCAGCACAACACAGCCGCTACCCGAAACCGAGCCACAATGCCTGGACCTATAGTGCACAACGAAACCACAGCAACCAACCTTGGAGGTTTTGTGACCATCCTCGCAAACCTCACCCGTCGTGCCTACGCGTTAGAGGAGCCACCAGAATATGTTGTGTATCAAGGACCCATGAGCGGTGAAGACCGCCAATTCTGGGCCACTGTGCACATTTACGGTAGGAGTCTAGCACCCGAGCGTCCCTACCGGTTCACCGGAAGAACAACTTCCTTTGAGCCACAAGCCATCCAGCTAGCCGCTCGAGAGGCTATAGTTCATCTCAGGCACTTGTCGCCCAGAGTTAACTGTCGCTCGTTCCACTACTATCCCAGACGTGAAGGGTATGGTAGACCACCCCAAGTTGCCAATGGAGATCATGAGACGGACCCCGCATTGTTGCACCTAGTGCGCTATGTAAGTGCACTAGAGGCACTGTTCGACCAGATCACTATTGATCTAATCGCAGCTCGTGGAGAGCTGGTTCATCGAGCCCCGGCGAGAGAAGAAAACGAGCCCAACACCGACAACCCAATCGTGCTGTTTGGACAACCGATCGAGACCCCGAGACCTGCCCTAGCCATCGGCCAAGGTGCTGCGATAACCCCGGAAGTGCTTCGTCGCATATTGGGAGCACACTCCAACGGGGTTGTGGCCAACAATCCCCGCGATGGTCATCATCACTACCCCGACCCTGCAGTTCCTCCGCCATCTCCGACTAATCCCGGCAGAGAGACACGTGGAGAAGCCTCGACATCCACCAGGCACGCTCGTTTAGACATAAACGAGGTAGACTAAGCCGTATGAGTAGCACCAAGTTTCAATGTATCCTCGCTTTGTAATCACGCGACCGTGTATATTAACGCAGCCTGTCGTTGTGCCTCTATCTTAATAGTAGCCTTGCATATTTGGTCAGCGCATAGCTGCATATTTTTCCGGGCACAACTACCAAAAGTAACCCGACGACAACCACAGTAACGCGTTTTTTTATGAGATATGTGTATCTCTGACACTGACCCGACCTTTGGAGCTAAGCTGGCAAATTTTTACCTTTCACCACGGTAAAACGATCTGGCTCCATTGCTATATAAAGGCCACCTTGTGACCTTACCCAGCAACCCTCACTTTGTGCACAACACTCATGCTTTTTCCTGTCATGCCGAACCCCAGCATTCATCTGAGAACCCCAGATGCAACTCCAGGTAGCTTTGTCAAAATATTGTGGGATTTTACCCGCAGTACCATGGGTTCTACCCAGCCACCCCAGTACGAGCTGTTCAAATCGAGGATCACCCCATCCACCTCGGAATATTGGGCAGCAGTACACATTCCTCCTGTAGACCCCAACCAAGATCCAATAGAAGTTTCCTTCGTGGGGAAATCTATGCCAACCCCACACTTGGCCATAGAGGCTGCTGCGAAAGAAGCGATTGCTCGTCTTCAATCCGCAGTACCCTATGCCCGCGAACGAGGATATTATTACTTTCCGAGTCGTGCAGCACCCGGAGAAGTAACATCTTTTCCCGGTGGACGTATTGAGAGAGACCCAGTTCTGGCCAACCTTATCCAGTACATCATTGCTCAAGAGCATTTAAACCAGCGAGTGATGGATTATCTCCAGAGCCTCGCAGGTTTAAATCCTCAGATTGCCATCGGCAGACCACTGAGACCCGACACGGAGAGACGCATACATCGACTGGTCAATCCACTGCCTCCAATTGAAGAAGAATGTATTCCTTTACCAGAGACATTTTATCAGGACTCCGCCCAGTTACCGTTTTCATTTTAGACGTCACTACTGTATCTGTTCTTTGCAGCATTTATTTATGTGTGTGACTTATGCGTAATACCCTGAGTTTGTACGACGAGTCAATTATTTGGCTTCTGCTAATGTGTGTAGTTTTTGTTGTGGTTTATGCTCCTTTAAATTAACTATTTTTTTCCTCGCAAAACCCTGGAGTGAGATTTTCTTTTCCCTGAGTTGCTACATCTACACTTTCTCACGATGTGGATTATTTAATTTCACTCAGCACCACGAGCAGACTCACAACCATAATCATTTGGACACATACACTGTTTGCAAAATTTTGCAACGGTGTTACATCCAGCTAATCACCCCCTAACAACAGTTAGCACCCGACACACTCCATCTACTCCTCATGATCACCACCACCGCGGAGAACCAACACCCGAGCCGCAGCATCGCGATACTCGTCGAAGATTATCGCGCACAGGAGCACAGAGAGTCCCAGCAGCGTCGCCAGCCCTCCGCATATCAGGATCACAAACCAGTCCGTTATAGCCTCCGCCATTAGAGCCTCGACCGAGCTTCTGTAAGCAGTAATGGAGAAAGAAGGAGGAGAAGAAGTGAGGCCAGGTGTGATTAAGAAGAGAGAGGCACCCCGGCCGTTTTTATAGCTCGAGCTCGGTGTATGGTGGGCGAAGTCCACCAACGTCGCTCGTCGCCGATCGCCGGTGTTTGGAGTCGAATCCGCGAGCAGTGCCGACAGCGCGCTGGCCCGCGAGGTGAGTGCACGCTGCACCGGTAGCCAGCACGCCTCGCACTACCACGGTACGGCCTAAATGCCCTACACACTAGGCGTCGCTGGTGGAGAAAGCGCGCGGGAGAGAGAGGAGGAAGAAAGGGCCAGAGGGAGAAGAAGAGGAGACTGAGAGTGGACCCCGGGTCCACCTGTCGGCCAGAGAGAGCACTGTGCTCTCGGGTACAACCAGCGTATATCTAAATTTAGGAGTTATCCTAAATTTATATCCAGCGTAGAAATCGCCCGTTTTTGTCCCGGACCGTAGACTTTTCCGCACAGCCCCAGTTTTTCACACTGTGGTTTTTCACCACTTATTGCCCTCTCACTGTAGCCACATCTTTATTGCGTAAATTATTTTCTTAACACCACTTTTAGCAAATCTCGAGGACGAGATTTTTCTTAAGGGGGTTAGTATTGTGACACCCCAAAATTTTGGCCTTGTTTTAAGGGAATAAAATTTTGCCAGGATTTAAAACTTTGAATTTTTGGAGCTCCATTTTGATTTTTGTTTAAATCATTTCCTTCCCTGTTATGATGAATTTTTCCCAAAAAGAAAACTTTTCAAAAATGTTGTTGGACTTGTTTAACCTCTCAAGAAAAACTTTCCCTTTTCCAGTATAACTAATTAACTAATTTAGTTGCTTGATCATTATTTTCTTGAAAAGGGTTTTCTATGGTTAAATGACCATATTTGAACTGCAACCATTTGATAAATTCACTTAAAATTCCCATAAAAATTTGGAGATGTCATGTGATGTTTTTAAATCACTTTTATGCAAAAATATATTTCATTCATGAAATATTCTGAGCCCTACACTCAATTTTTCTTCTCTGGTCCAGAGTGCATTTTGCACTACAACCTATTTAAATATTTCTTTAAAACTTCTACCAAAATTAAGGGAGGTCAGTAGGAGCCTATTGTTTCACTTTGTGCAAAAACCTATTTATGTTCTTTGAAAAATTTGAGTGAATCAACCTCATCTTCATTCTGGACCAACTTGATGGTTTGTACAGCAACCATGTTTTTACTTGCTCTTTAACCCTTGATTATTTCTCCTACTTGTACTCCCCCATGTTAAACCCTTAAGTCCAGGAGCATGCACCTTTTGGGTCATTTTTGGTTCATGAAATAATGTCAATTATTTCCTGTCCAGAATTGAAATTCTGCTAAAGTTACACTAACAAGTTTCTGCTTTTGGCCAAATAACCTCACCACTCCCTCTTTCATCCACAGAGACACTGATCTGGAGATTTTTTTGCCACTCCAAGAAATGCCTAAGTGCCCTTGGCATTTTGTCAAACACCTGGTGTGCATGGCCAGTTTTGACATGATTTTGTCTTTGCATTGTGACCTTGCACCTCGGTTCATACTAGCATGTCCACTAGGATGCCAGTTGCTCCTAACCTGGGTCTGTTAATTGCCAGCCTCAACCGCGACCTCTAGCATGACATAGCATTTCGTCGAGCACGTCCCGTGCGTGCACTGGGCGCGCCCAGAGCGCGCATATTGCAGCCACGCGGCCGAGCCGACACGCTGGCCCCCACGGCTTTGGCCCGCTCTGCAGAACCTCGCCACCTGCCCCTGGAGCAGTGCACTCTCGTCCACTAGCTCTTGCCGTCGTCCCCAGCCACGCCACGTTGCCCTGCAAGCTACAGCGAGGCGGTTCGCCGGAGAGCTTATCCGGCCGCCGCGGAACCGACCTCGACGAGCTATAAAAGGAGGCCCCCGAGCCACCCCGGGCACGCAGGAAGCCTTAGAGTGCTCCCCTAGTCCTCCCATGGCAGCCAATCGATTCCGGGAAGGTCTTCTTCCCCATCTCCGGCAACGACAGCCGCCACCACTGCCCCGGCCAATTCGGCACCACCAGGGCCTCCCACTCTCCGTTCACTCCACCAAGAACCCCCTCATCCTCCCATAAACCTTCCCCCTACTCCATTTCGATCGAGAACCACCGCCGCCCCGAAAACCACTTTCCCCGAAGCTTTCCTCCGCCGAGGAGCTCGCCGCCGGCAGCTCACCCCGTCCCGGCCGACCCAACGACTACCGGGAGGGCCGCCTCAACCTTGCGGATCCATCCCCACCCTCGGGGGCCCGCGAGGAGCAGCCAAACGCCGGCGACGATCGCCGGAGCCCCGCTCCGCTCGGGCAAAGGAGGGAGACGACGCGCGGCGACTGGTCAAACCTGACCAGTGGGCCAGGCAGGCCCACTGTCAGTGACACCCCGCACCGTCCGCGTGGTTAAGTGGAGGCGTAAAGCCTCAAGACGCCTCCTCCGTACCAAAAGCGTATTTCTATCTGAACCGTTTTCTTTTCTGTTTTATTTTAAATAACAGATTTGACCAAAATCTTTGACTGGCTATAACTTTTTAAATATAACTCCAAATGAGTTGATTCTTTTTCCTACCTTCCTTAAATTTGGTATAGTTTATTTTAAGATTTATTTGAAAATTTTTCAAACAACTTTTTGGTTCTGTTTTTGAAATATGTGTTAATTCAAGTATATTTTTAAATAGGATTTTGGGAGAGAGAAGAAGCTTTCAAAAGTTTTGGAGAGCACCTCACCCCTCCACAACATTGAAGGCAAGCATTCTGAACCCTGGCATAATATTTTTGGTGTGATCGTTGATACATTTATAACACCACCGCATTTCGAAGGACTTGTTATTTCATGTGATATGATCATATGCATGGGTGCATGTTGTTGATTCCCATGCTGTTGGAAATGGATTCACTTGTGATGATAATCACCCTCATATGCCTTGCATGTATACCGGCAGGAACCCGGGAAAAACCTCTGCCTTGGGTAGGCTTGAGTTTGTCGCCGGTCTCTGGCGGGACGGTTATGTCTGGTATGGCATGGTAAGGCGATATGAGAGGTGACTCTGATGGATGAAATATATTCGTCATGCTAATCATGCAGGGAATACTTGAACCTCCTGAGTCGACCGTAGATCGAGCCTTGTTCCAGTAACCCCCATACTTGTTTCGTACTACCACTCGTCTCTACAGCAAGTAGAGTACGGTTCAGTAAGTTGTCAACCTCTTTCCAGCACACACCGTACAGAGAGGCCATGGTGGAAGATACCGGTTGTAGCTGGTAGGCAGGCCACCTGGTCCGGGGGCATGTGTGTTTCCGGTTGGGACCGAGAGGGGAGGCCACCCCTTAGAGCGCGCAATATAAATTTGATCCCATGCTACGCGAGGTTGTAGCCTCCCCACTTAGAGTTTACTTAACAGGTGTCGTGGGTGATTCCAGACACATGTGAGATAAGCTGGTGTGTGCAAGTTAGGTGTGTTTTCAACAAAAAGACCGTAGACGGAATTAGTCCTGCTGGACTAGAGAAATCCGTTACTCGTGGGTAAAGAGTACACCCTCTGCAGAGAATAAACCTATTCGAATAGCCGTGTCCATGGTTAAGGATTACAGTCTGGGATGGGTCAGGTGTCGGTCTAGCGTCGGTCTTCGGAGGTGAAACGGTTAACCAGGAATGGAATTACTACTCGTGACTTGTGATATCTATGGTTATTATTGTTGACTAACCCGTGATATTATTACCAAATATCTCTAGGATGGTTCTACCTCCGGGATATTCACTATGATCATTTCTTTTAAAGCCCTTTATGTGGTGTCGCCCAGACGCCCGACTGTGGCATTTCTTTTAAAGGCCTTTATGTGGCGTCGCTCAGACGCCCAACTGTGGCATTTCTTTTAAAGCCCTTTATGTGGCGTCGCCCAGACGCCCGACTGTGGCATTTCTTTTAAAGCCCTTTATGTGGTGTCGCCCAGATGCCCGACTGTGGCATTTCTTTTAAAGCCCTTTTTGTGGCGTCGCTCAGACGCCCGACTGTGGCATTTCTTTTAAAGCCCTTTATGTGGCGTCGCTCAGACGCCCAACTGTGGCATTTCTTTTAAATCTCTTTATGTGGCGTCGCTCAGACGCCCGACTGTGGCATTACTTGTTATTTGTTTCATAAGTTTTTATACTACCATGTTATTGCAATTTTATAAATAACTTGCTTGCACGCTTCAGAGTTTCATTTATCTATTGTGACTGACGTCATGAGCATAAAATATTTTCAGCACATCATTGTTATATTATACCTGTGTTCATAATGTTTGCGAGTACATTCAAAGTACTCACTGGCTTGTCCCTGGCTATTGTCTTGGCCAGATTTTTCTTGCACGGAGAGGAGCGACGCGATGCCAGCCCCGGAAACCACTCAACGGAGCTAGCAGCCTCGCGAAGATAGGAATTTAACCTGGTCAGCTGTTCCCGTGGGAAATGGAGTCCCATAGACACTGATGTTTCACAACCCGCTTCCGCCATCAACCACTAGAAACCATTTGTTGTACTCACAGGCCAGAATGGTCTTGTACTACATATTTTGTATTTTTGCTTGGAATTTCTGTATCAAGTTGGAGCCTCATCAGCTAACAGAAATCCTGGGGCTGATGAGCACGACGGTCTTTTCTGGAAATTATTACCTGGAAAAACCGGTCGCGACAGACTTGGTATCAGAGCCAGGCTGACCATTGGCTAATCCTATCTTAGCCTGGTCAATAAACTTAGGCAAACCAACCCACCAGACCTTAACCAAACCGCAGCCAAGCTTCTCGTGCAAGATAGCCACACAGTGACCCAACACTTTTGGCAGTCGGTGCCCAACCTATCAACCTAACCTGTCACTCATGTGCCAGTGACCGGCCCCTAAATAGTCCTTTCTCGCAAGCGTTCGAAGGAAGATTTCGTCCCCTTTTTCCTATAAAAAGGGCGCGCTAACACCAAACCAGCACAACACAGCCGCTACCCAAAACCGAGCCACAATGCCTGGACCTATAGTGCACAACGAAACCACAGCAACCAACCTTGGAGGTTTTGTGACCATCCTCACAAACCTCACCCATCGTGCCTACGCGTTAGAGGAGCCACCAGAATATGTTGTGTATCAAGGACCCATGAGCGGTGAAGACCGCCAATTCTGGGCCATTGTGCACATTTACGGTAGGAGTCTAGCACCCGAGCGTCCCTACCGGTTCACCGGAAGAACAACTTCCTTTGAGCCACAAGCCATCCAGCTAGCCGCTCGAGAGGCTATAGTTCATCTCAGGCACTTGTCGCCCAGAGTTAACTGTCGCTCGTTCCACTACTATCCCAGACGTGAAGGGTATGGTAGACCACCCCAAGTTGCCAATGGAGATCACGAGACGGACCCCGCATTGTTGCACCTAGTGCGCTATGTAAGTGCACTAGAGGCACTGTTCGACCAGATCACTATTGATCTAATCGCAGCTCGTGGAGAGCTGGTTCGTCGAGCCCCGGCAAGAGAAGAAAACGAGCCCAACACCGACAACCCAGTCGTGCTGTTTGGACAACCGATCGAGACCCCGAGACCTGCCCTAGCCATCGGCCAAGGTGCTGCGATAACCCCAGAAGTGCTTCGTCGCATATTGGGAGCACACTCCAACGGGGTTGTGGCCAACAATCCCCGCGATGGTCATCATCACTGCCCCGACCCTGCAGTTCCTCCGCCATCTCCGACTAATCCCGGCAGAGAGACACATGGAGAAGCCTCGACATCCACCAGGCACGCCCGTTTAGACATAAACGAGGTAGACTAAGCCGTATGAGTAGCACCAAGTTTCAATGTATCCTCGCTTTGTAATCACGCGACCGTGTATATTAACATAGCCTGTCGTTGTGCCTCTGTCTTAATAGTAGCCTTGCATATTTGGTCAGCGCATAGCTGCATATTTTTCCGGGCACAACTACCAAAACCAACCCGACGACAACCACAGTAACGCGTTTTTTTATGAGATATGTGTATCTCTGACACTGACCCAACCTTTGGAGCTAAGCTGGCAAATTTTTACCTTTCACCACGGTAAAACAATCCGGCTCCATTGCTATATAAAGGCCACCTTGTGACCTTACCCAGCAACCCTCACTTTGTGCACAACACTCACGCTTTTTCCTGTCATGCCGAACCCCAGCATTCATCTGAGAACCCCAGATGCAACTCCAGGTAGCTTTGTCAAAATATTGTGGGATTTTACCCGCAGTACCATGGGTTCTACCCAGCCACCCCAGTACGAGCTGTTCAAATCGAGGATCACCCCATCCACCTCGGAATATTGGGCAGCAGTACACATTCCTCCTGTAGACCCCAACCAAGATCCAATAGAAGTTTCCTTCGTGGGGAAATCTATGCCAACCCCACACTTGGCCATAGAGGCTGCTGCGAAAGAAGCGATTGCTCGTCTTCGATCCGCAGTACCCTATGCCCGCGAATGAGGATATTATTACTTTCCGAGTCGTGCAGCACCCGGAGAAGTAACATCTTTTCCCGGTGGACGTATTGAGAGAGACCCAGTTCTGGCCAACCTTATCCAGTACATCATTGCTCAAGAGCATTTAAACCAGCGAGTGATGGATTATCTCCAGAGCCTCGCAGGTTTAAATCCTCAGATTGCCATCGGCAGACCACTGAGACCCGACACGGAGAGACGCATACATCGACTGGTCAATCCACTGCCTCCAATTGAAGAAGAATGTATTCCTTTACCAGAGACATTTTATCAGGACTCCGCCCAGTTACCGTTTTCATTTTAGACGTCACTACTGTATCTGTTCTTTGCAGCATTTATTTATGTGTGTGACTTATGCGTAATACCCTGAGTTTGTACGACGAGTCAATTATTTGGCTTCTGTTAATGTGTGTAGTTTTTGTTGTGGTTTATGCTCCTTTAAATTAACTGTTTTTTTCCTCGCAAAACCCTGGAGTGAGATTTTCTTTTCCCTGAGTTGCTACATCTACACTTTCTCACGACGTGGATTATTTAATTTCACTCAGCACCACGAGCAGACTCACAACCATAATCATTCGGACACATACACTGTTTGCAAAATTTTGCAACGGTGTTACATCCAGCTAATCACCCCCTAACAACAGTTAGCACCCGACACACTCCATCTACTCCTCATGATCACCACCACCGCGGAGAACCAACACCCAAGCCGCAGCATCGCGATACTCGTCGAAGATTATCGCGCACAGGAGCACAGAGAGTCCCAGCAGCGTCGCCAGCCCTCCGCATATCAGGATCACAAACCAGTCCGTTATCGCCTCCGCCATTAGAGCCTCGACCGAGCTTCTATAAGCAGTAATGGAGAAAGAAGGAGGAGAAGAAGTGAGGCCAGGTGTGAGGAAGAAGAGAGAGGCACCCCGGCCGTTTTTATAGCTCGAGCTCGGTGTACGGTGGGCGAAGTCCACCAACACCGCTCGTCGCCGATCGCCGGTGTTCGGAGTCGAATCCGCGAGCAGTGCCGACAGCGCGCTGGCCCGCGAGGTGAGTGCACGCTGCACCGGCAGCTAGCACGCCGCGCACTACCATGGTATGGCCTAAATGCCCTACACACTAGGCGTCGCTGGTGGAGAAAGCGCGCGGGAGAGAGAGGAGGAAGAAAGGGCCAGAGGGAGAAGAAGAGGAGACTGACAGTGGACCCCGGGTCCACCTGTCGGCCAGAGAGAGCACTGTGCTCTCGGGTACAACCAGCGTATATCTAAATTTAGGAGTTATCCTAAATTTATATCCAGCGTAGAAATCGCCCGTTTTTGTCCCGGACCGTAGACTTTTCCGCACAGCCCCAGTTTTTCACACTGTGGTTTTTCACCACTTATTTCCCTCTCACTGTAGCCACATCTTTATTGCGTAAATTATTTTCTTAACACCACTTTTAGCAAATCTCGAGGACAGATTTTTCTTAAGGGGGTTAGTATTGTGACACCCCAAAATTTTGGCCTTGTTTTAAGGGAATAAAATTTTGCCAGGATTTAAAACTTTGAATTTTTGGAGCTCCATTTTGATTTTTGTTTAAATCATTTCCTTCCCTGTTATGATGAGTTTTTCCCAAAAAGAAAACTTTTCAAAAATGTTGTTGGACTTGTTTAACCTCTCAAGAAAAACTTTCCCTTTTCCAGTATAACTAATTAACTAATTTAGTTGCTTGATCATTATTTTCTTGAAAAGGGTTTTTCTATGGTTAAATGACCATATTTGAACTGCAACCATTTGATAAATTCACTTAAATTCCCATAAAAATTTGGAGATGTCATGTGATGTTTTTAAATCACTTTTATGCAAAAATATATGTCATTCATGAAATATTCTGAGCCCTACACTCAATTTTTCTTCTCTGGTCTAGAGTGCATTTTGCACTACAACCTATTTAAATATTTCTTTAAAACTTCTACCAAAATTAAGGGAGGTCAGTAGGAGCCTATTGTTTCACTTTGTGCAAAAACCTATTTATGTTCTTTGAAAAATTTGAGTGAATCAACCTCATCTTCATTCTGGACCAACTTGATGGTTTGTACAGCAACCATGTTTTTACTTGCTCTTTAACCCTTGATTATTTCTCCTACTTGTACTCCCCCATGTTAAACCCTTAAGTCCAGGAGCATGCACCTTTTGGGTCATTTTTGGTTCATGAAATAATGTCAATTATTTCCTGTCCAGAATTGAAATTCTGCTAAAGTTACACTAACAAGTTTCTACTTTTGGCCAAATAACCTCACCACTCCCTCTTTCATCCACAGAGACACTGATCTGGAGATTTTTTTGCCACTCCAAGAAATGCCTAAGTGCCCTTGGCATTTTGTCAAACACCTGGTGTGCATGGCCAGTTTTGACATGATTTTGTCTTTGCATTGTGACCTTGCACCTCGGTTCATACTAGCATGTCCACTAGGATGCCAGTTGCTCCTAACCTGGGTCTGTTAATTGCCAGCCTCAACCGCGACCTCTAGCATGACATAGCATTTCGTCAAGCACGTCCTGTGCGTGCACTGGGCGCGCCCAGAGCGCGCATATTGCAGCCACGCGGCCGAGCCGACACGCTGGCCCCCACGGCTTTGGCCCGCTCTGCAGAACCTCGCCACCTGCCCCTGGAGTAGTGCACTCTCGTCCACTAGCTCTTGCCGTCGTCCCCAGCCACACCATGTTGCCCTGCAAGCTACAGCGAGGCGGTTCTCCGGAGAGCTTATCCGGCCGCCGCGGAACCGACCTCAACGAGCTATAAAAGGAGGACCCCGAGCCACCCCGGGCACGCAGGAAGCCTTAGAGTGCTCCCCTAGTCCTCCCATAGCAGCCAATCAATTCGGGGAAGGTCTTCTTCCCCATCTCCGGCAACGGCAGCCGCCACCACTGCCCCAGCCAATTCGGCACCACCAGGGCCTCCCACTCTCCGTTCACTCCACCAAGAACCCCCTCATCCTCCCGTAAACCTTCCCCCTACTCCATTTCGATCGAGAACCACCGCCGCCCCGAAAACCACTTTCCCCGAAGCTTTCCTCCGCCGAGGAGCTCGCCGCCGGCAGCTCACCCCGTCCCCGCCGACCCAATGACTACCGGGAGGGCCGCCTCAACCTTGCGGATCCATCCCCACCCTCGAGGGCCCGCGAGGAGCAGCCAAACGCCGGCGACGATCGCCGGAGCCCCGCTCCGCTCGGGCAAAGGAGGGAGACTACGCGCGGCGACTGGTCAAACCTGACCAGTGGGCCAGGCAGGCCCACTGTCAGTGACACCCCGCACCGTTTGCGTGGTTAAGTGGAGGCGTAAAGCCTCAAGACGCCTCCTCCGTACCGAAAGCGTATTTCTATCTGAACCGTTTTCTTTTCTGTTTTATTTTAAATAACAGATTTGACCAAAATCTTTGACTGGCTATAACTTTTTAAATATAACTCCAAATGAGTTGATTCTTTTTCCTACCTTCCTTAAATTTGGTCTAGTTTATTTTAAGATTTATTTGAAAAAATTTCACACAACTTTTTGGTTCTGTTTTTGAAATATGTATTAATTCAAGTATATTTTTAAATAGGATTTTGGGAGAGAGAAGAAGCTTTCATAAGTTTTGGAGAGCACCTCACCCCTCCACAACATTGAAGGCAAGCATTCTGAACCCCGGCATAATATTTTTGGTGTGATCGTTGATACATTTATAACACCACCGCATTTCGAAGGACTTGTTATTTCATGTGATATGATCATATGCATGGGTGCATGTTGTTGATTCCCATGCTGTTGGAAATGGATTCACTTGTGATGATAATCACCCTCATATGTCTTGCATGTATACCGGCAGGAACCCGGGAAAAACCTCTGCCTTGGGTAGGCTTGAGTTTGTCGCCGGTCTCCGGCGGGACGATTATGTCTGGTATGGCATGGTAAGGCGATATGAGAGGTGACTCTGATGGATGAAATATATTCGTCATGCTAATCATGCAGGGAATACTTGAACCTCCTGAGTCGACCGTAGATCGAGCCTTGTTCCAGTAACCCCCATACTTGTTTCGTACTACCACTCGTCTCTACAGCAAGTAGAGTACGGTTCAGTAAGTTGTCAACCTCTTTCCAGCACACACCGTACAGAGAGGCCATGGTGGAAGATACCGGTTGTAGCTGGTAGGCAGGCCACCTGGTCCGGGGGCATGGGTGTTTCCGGTTGGGACCGAGAGGGGAGGCCACCCCTTAGAGCGCGCATTATAAATTTGATCCCATGCTACGCGAGGTTGTAGCCTCCCCACTTAGAGTTTACTTAACAGGTGTCGTGGGTGATTCCAGACACGTGTGAGATAAGCTGGTGTGTGCAAGTTAGGTGTGTTTTCAACAAAAAGACCGTAGACGGAATTAGTCCTGCTGGACTAGAGAAATCCATTACTCGTGGGTAAAGAGTACACCCTCTGCAGAGAATAAACCTATTCGAATAGCCGTGTCCATGGTTAAGGATTACAGTCTGGGATGGGTCAGGTGTCGGTCTAGCGTCGGTCTTCGGAGGTGAAACGGTTAACCAGGAATGGAATTACTACTCGTGACTTGTGATATCTATGGTTATTATTGTTGACTAACCCGTGATATTATTACCAAATATCTCTAGGATGGTTCTACCTCCAGGATATTCACTATGATCATTTCTTTTAAAGCCCTTTATGTGGTGTCACCCAGACGCCCGACTGTGGCATTTCTTTTAAAGCCCTTTATGTGGCGTCGCTCAGACGCCCAACTGTGGCATTTCTTTTAAAGCCCTTTATGTGGCGTCGCCCAGACGCCCGACTGTGGCATTTCTTTTAAAGCCATTTATGTGGGGTCGCCCAGACGCCCGACTGTGGCATTTCTTTTAAAGCCCTTTTTGTGGCGTCGCTCAGACGCCGACTGTGGCATTTCTTTTAAAGCCCTTTATGTGGCGTCGCTCAGACGCCCACCTGTGGCATTTCTTTTAAAGCTCTTTATGTGGCGTCGCTCAGACGCCCGACTGTGGCATTACTTGTTATTTGTTTCATAAGTTTTTATACTACCATGTTATTGCAATTTTATAAATCACTTGCTTGCACGCATCAGAGTTTCATTTATCTATTGTGACTGACGTCATGAGCATAAAATATTTTCAGCACATCATTGTTATATTATACCTGTGTTCATAATGTTTGCGAGTACATTCAAAGTACTCACTGGCTTGTCCCTGGCTATTGTCTTGGCCAGATTTTTCTTGCACGGAGAGGAGCGACGCGATGCCAGCCCCGGAAACCACTCAATGGAGATAGCAGCCTCGCAAAGATAGGAATTTAACCTGGTCAGCTGTTCCCGTGGGAAATGGAGTCCCATAGACACTGATGTTTCACAACCCGCTTCCGCCATCAACCACTAGAAACCATTTGTTGTACTCACAGGCCAGAATGGTCTTGTACTACATATTTTGTATTTTTGCTTGGAATTTCTGTATCAAGTTGGAGCCTCATCAGCTAACAGTAATCCTGGGGCTGATGAGCACGATGGTCTTTTCTGGAAATTATTACCCGGAAAAACCGGTCGCGACAGAAGAGGAGGCAAAGCACGAGCGAGAAGCTAGAGAACAACCTGCGCAAACATTACTCCAACACTGTGTCCACTTCCCGGACTCCGCCGAGAAGAGTCCATCACGGTAACACACTCGGTTGATTCATTTTAATTAAGTTAAGGTTCAAGTTATCTACAACCGGACATTAACAAATTCCCATCTGCCCATAACCGCGGGCACGGCTTTCGAAAGTTCAATCCCTGCAGGGGAGTCCCAACTTAGCCCATGACAAGCTCTCACGGTTAACAAAGGAATAGACCTCCTCCGAAGACGTTCCGATCAGACTCGGTATCTCGGTAACTCAAGACACTTCGACAGGTTAAAACAAGACCAGCAACACCGCCCGAATGTGCCGACAAATCCCGATAGGAGCTGCACATATCTCGTTCTCAGGGCACACTCGAATAGGTCAAGCTACGAGTAAAACCAACCCTTAAGTTTCCCCGAGATGGCCCCACAGGCTGCCCGGTTCGGACCAACACTCAGAGGGAGCACTGGCCCGGGGGGGGGGGGTTTAAAATAAGATGACCCTTGGGCTCCGGTAACCCAAGGGAAAAAGAAGCTAGGTGGCGAATGGTAAAACCAAGGTTGGGCATTACTGGAAAATCTTTAATCAAGGCGAACTATCAAGGGGTTCCCATTATAACCCAACCGCGTAAGGAACGCAAAATCCGGGAACATAACACCGATATGACGGAAACTAGGGCGGCAAGAGTGGAACAAAACACTAGGCGAGAGGCCGGGCCTTCCACCCTTTACCAAGTATATAGATGCATTAAGATAACATGGCAATATAATGATATCCCAACAAGTAAATAAACGATGTGCCAACAAGGAACGGCCTCCAATCTTCACCTGCAACTAGCAACGCTATAAGAGGGGCTGAGCAAAGCGGTAACATAGCCAATCAACGGTTTGCTAGGACATGGTGGGTTAGAGGTTTGACATTGCAATTTGGGAGGCTTGCAAGCAAGTGGTAGGCATCATAGCAATGGCATAGCAAAAGAGCGAGCAAACTAGCATAGCAAAGATAGTAGTGATTTCGAGGGTATGATCATCTTGCCTGCACAGTTGTCAGAGTTGACTGGATCCTCAAAAGCAATCTCAACGGCCTCCTCGTTAGCGAACTCGTCTCCCGGCTCTACCCAAACAAGACAAACAAGCAACAAGGATACAATCAACCACGTGCAAACTCAATCAACACGATGCAAGGATGATATGCTATGTGGGATGCGATGCGGGATGCAAAAAGCAAGATATGACAGGAAATGCATGAACCTGGCTTCAACTTGGAATTCCAAGTGTGCCACTGGAAATATGAGATGAAATCGCTTGAAAACGATATAAAGAACGCCGGAATCGGAGTTACGGTTTGGAAATGGCAAGCGATTCAAATATGACGCCGGTCTGCGATTTACAGCAAGTAGGCATCTAAATGCAACGAGATGAACATGCTACACCACCCGAACATGACAACAAAATACATGGCAGGGATGAATTCATGATGCTTAACAAAAGTCTAGCACTGAGCTACGGCCAATTCATCCATTAGGAGGTTCAAACAAGCATGGCAAAAACGCAAATGGCAAACAGATCTCGCACTTAGTGAAATTAACACTTGTATGGAATTTCAGATCATATAGCCCTCTTCGGAGCAACAAAACAACATGCTACAGGACCTGAACATGACAAAGAAAGACATGGCATGGAGCTACTCAACAAGCTTAACAAAAGTCCCTTAGTGACCTTGAGCCAAAAGGGGTCACAAAATATACTAACAAGCACACGAACATAGCAAAAACATAATTAGTTTTCAGACTTAGTGAAAACTGGGACATGCTGAAACATAACTCACGAAGGCATGTTTACGAGCTCGATGCACTCACCACGGTGCAATTCATGGCAAGACAAGCATACATCCTTTAAGAAGGCACAAAATACAAGCTAGACATGGAAAGAACAATGGCATAGCATGCACGGATCAACTACAATAACATCGGCAAAATCGCAAACAAGTTGACGATCTGCCTAGATTCACAACGAAGCAGAAGTAGAGCTCGATTGACTCAATCTAGGTTGCTCCATAATTGCAAACAAAGACAAGGATGGATAGAGAACTACAATATTAACAAAACTCCTTTACTGATCATCCTCAAAAGAGGCACGGATCACTAGGAAACAACATGAACATATGGCATTGTGAGCTAAACAAACCTATGACTTAGTGAAATCACTAAGTCCCTGAAAACAGATTTACCGGGTGCCTCACTTTGCAAGCTTGCACAAGTCACCACACACATCCTAAAAATACATGGGTTGCACCTCTGGAAATATGACAAAACCCTTAACAAAACATATGAAGAACTAACGGGCATATCATGCACACATTAATCATGGCAAAAATGACAAAAGTGCTAAACGGACTAGCAGATCTGACAATTAACTCAAGTAGCCCTCTTCTAACAGCATTTTGGGCATCAAGATGAACTTTAATGAAAATGATGCAATGGAATGAAATGATGTACTCTCTGAGATGAACATTTTGATCTGCTATATGCATGAATCGGAGCTACGAATGCAAAGTTACGGAGCCGCGAACATGAGCATATGAACTAAAAATCCTGGGACTTAGGGAAAAAAAATGACCTAGGTTTCCAGATCTAGATCTCGTGCACGGGAACCGAGGCAAAATCCAGCGGCACTGTTCATGACAGCAGCAGCGGGCGCAGAAGTCGAGGAGGGCGGACGGCGGAGGCGAGGTCGCCGGCTGCCGGGGCGGCGGAGCAGGGCCCCGCGGCGGCCTGAGCTAGGACCGGCCGGAGCTAGGGGCGACTCCGGCGGT
>NC_041388.1:76769106-76781648 GCF_002162155.2 Triticum dicoccoides
CCTGCGGCGGCTCGGGCGGTGCCGGACCAGGGCGGCGCGGCGGGCTGCGGCCAGCCGGCGGCGAGCGGCGCGCGGCGGCTCTGGTCGCCTCGGGCGGCCGGGCGCGAAGAGAAGGGCGGCGCGGCTTCGGTAGGCGGCGGCGGGGCGATTCGGGTCGGGAGGGCCGGATGCGGGCCGCTCCGGGCCGGCAGCGGAGGGAGTGGGGCAGGCCACGTGGCAGCGTGCTAGTGGCTGGCGGCGGCGGCGAGCAGGTCGGACACGTCCGACCTGGCGCGGACATTGTCCGGCGGCGCGGGGAGGAGCGGATCTAGGGTTTCGGGGAGGGGGTTCCGGAATTTGGAATGGGGGTGTATATATAGGCATAGAGGGAGCTAGGAGAGTCCAAATGAGGTGCGGTTTTCAGCCACGCGATCGTGATCGAACGCTCTAGGACATGGAGCAGAGTTTGGTGGGTTTTTGGGCCAAATTGGAGGGGTGTTGGGCTGCAACACACACGAGGCCTTTTCGGTCCCTCGGTTAACCGTTGGAGTATCAAACGACGTCCAAATGGTACGAAACTGGACAGGCGGTCTACCGGTAGTAAACCAAGGCCGCTTGGCAAGTCTCGGTCCAATCCATAAATGTTTAATCCCCACACACGAAAGAAAGCTAGAAATGACCACTAGAGGAGAACAAAGCGCCGGAATGCAAAACGGACAACGGGGAAAATGCTCGAATGCATGAGATGAACACGTATGCAAATGCAATGCACATGATGACATGATATGAGATGCATGACAATGATAACGACACACGGAGACAAAACCCAAACCCAAGGAAATAAATATAACTTAACGCCGGAAACGACAAGAGTTGGAGTACAAATTGGGAAAGTTACATCCGGGGTGTTACATCCTACTCATGATAGTGGGTTTCATCTATTTACTGTGGCAATGACAGGTCATGCAGAGGAAAGGGGTTCAGCTACCGCAGCATGTAACACTTGAATCGTTGTTGTCCTAATGCAATAAAAGAGAGCAGGAGCGAGAGAGTGGGATTGTATCAGAATGAACAAGGGGTTTTTGCTTGCCTGGCACTTCTGAAGATAGTATAATTCTTCATCGGTGTCATCGATCTCATCGTTGGAACATACATCTACCGAGGGGGAACAACCACCGACAAACACAAAAAAAGAATAACATTCACTACAATGCACAATCAAATGAATGACATGTCATGTTAAGGAATTGAATTGACCTAATGCATTAGTAAGCCAAGTTAATTGAAGTGGAATTCAAACAAGGTTAAACTCCAACTCCAAATGCTAGTTCATAAATTGTCCTAATCATAATTTATCTTATCCAGTGAGGTTAACTTGTTCAAACATGCATGAAAGTGCCTTAAACAGGTTCTTCATATTTTTCTGATAATTTTTCATATATAAATTATTTCATTCCGAGTTACGGTTGATTTTCTATGAATTTTTGAAGTTTTGACTATTTTCTGGAATTTTCAGATATTTCAAAATAGAAATAATCCAGAAAAGGGTTTATTGCGTCAGCACTGCGTCATGCCTGCATCAGCAAGTCAACAGCATGGACCAGGGTCAAATCTGACTGGTGGGGCCCACCTGTCATTGACTCTGGGGGTGATTTACTGAGTGATTAGCACCTAAGCTAATCATGCCACGTCAGCATCGCCGGATTAAGCACCGGCGACCTCATAGTGCGGCGGCGGCTCACCGGGGTGGTACTAGGGGCAGCGGCTGGGCGCGCTGAGGGCACCAGTAGTGAGCCCTCACTCGCCCGCATCCAGGGGGCATGCAGCTGGGCGCAAGGAGGCCGGGGTTGACGGCGGCGACCACTTGGGCGGCGGCCGGAGCTACGGCGTCGAGCGGGACAGGCTATAGAGCATGACAGGAGATGCGATTGGTGGCGTTGGGCAGCTGACAGCCGGCTGAGCACGTACCAGTGCTCGGACGCGAGCGAAACTCGCTCTAGCCACGGCGGCCTCATGGCCGGCGGGCGTAAGCTCTCGGCTCCGACGGAAAACAAGCTAGTGGAGAGGAACGGAGAGGGAGAGCATGGGGGAAGGAGCAGGAGCTCACAAGGAAGACGGAGAACGGCTCAGCGGGCTTGGGAACGTCCTCGATGGCGCGAATCGACCGGCGGTGACCCACGTGTCCGAGGAGGAAGAAGATGACATCACCGGCGATGTAGAGATTCCCCGGTTGCTTGGCTCGGTGATGATGATGAGTACGCCGAGGCGGTTCTCCTGGACGAATCCGCGAGGCCAGGGAGGCATTGTGGCGATGAGCTTCACAGAGGTGTGTCCATGGCCGCTTCGGACATGAGCGAGAGGGAGCGCGGGATCGAGAGGGAGAGTGAGCGAGGGGTTCAGCAGGGTCCAGAAGGCCACGGGGAGTGTGTATGCGTCGTTGCACTAGAGAGGGAGGGCCAGGCAGGCAGCTGCATGCCGGCGCGCGCGAGCGCCGTGCGTTGCTTCCCCTCTGCCTTCTGGCGAGAGGAGGAAGACAACTGGCAGGGGAGGTGGGCTGCTGGGCTGCACAGCAACGGCCGGCTAGGTGGGCTGCACATAAGTGGACCAGGTACTCTCTCTCTCTCTTCTGCTTTCCTATTTATTTAGTTTTCTGTTATTTTATTTAGTTCATTTGCCACTATTTTGAATTCAAACAAAATTCAAACAAGTGCCAAACTTCCTCTGAATTTATTTATGTTGCTTCATGGACTTTTCCAAGGCACATAAACTATTTCAGAAGCATTTGAAATATATTCTAGTTATATGAATATAAGTTCAAATTCAAATAGCTATTGATTTAAATTCAAAGTCCCAAAATAGTTCCTTAAAAAATGTTCCTAAATTTTGGTTTGATATATAGCTCTTGCCAAAATTCTCAAACATTGCAGAAGGACATCTTGGAAACAAAGAATGAGATTTCCAGGGTTCTTTGCCCTTCTTTTATTTAAGTTTTTGAGGCTTCCACTTTCCTCAATTCCAAGTTTCAGAAATTTAGACATGATGCATGAGTGCTCTATGATGCAACTAATACAAGCAATAATCTAGGGATGTGACAACAACTATCGGTTAGTATCGGTTGATCCTAAGTTTTTGCTTCTTCACATGATGTTTTCTACTCTTAGATGTCATTTTATTTTGTTTTTCTTGCTGTTTCAATGAAATACCAAGATCTGAAATTCTTAAATGTTAGAGAGTCTTCACATAGTCGCATAATTATTCGACTACTCATTGATCTTCACTTGTATCTTTCGGAGTAGTTTGTCATTTGCTCTCGTGCTTCACTTATATTATTTTGAGAGTCTTTAGAACAACATGGTAGTTTGCTTTGGTTATGAAACTAGTCCTAATATGATGGGCATCCAAGAGGGATATAATAAAAAAAATCATATAGAGTGCATTGAATACTAAGAGAAGTCTAATACTTGATGATTGTTTTGAGATATGGAGATAGTGATATCAAAGTTGTGCTAGTTGAGTAGTTGTGAATTTGAGGAATACTTGTGTTGAAGTTTGCAAGTCCCGTAGCATGCATGTATGGTAAATGTTGTGTAACAAATTTGAAACATGAGGTGTTATTTGATTGTCTTCCTTATGAGTGGCGATCGGGGACGAGCGATGGTCTTTTCCTACCAATCTATCCCCCTAGGAGCATGCACGTAGGGCTTGATTTTTGATGACTTGTAGATTTTTGCAATAAGTATATGAGTTCTTTATGACTAATGTTGAGTCCATGGATTATACGCACTCTTACCTTTCCATCATTGCTATCCTCTTCGGTACCGTGCATTGCCCTTCTCACATTGAGAGTTGGTGCAAACTTCGCCGGTGCATCCAAACCCCGTGATATGATATGCTCTTTCACACATAAACCTCCTTATATCTTCCTCAAAACAGCCACCATACCTACCTATTATGGCATTTCCATAGCCATTCTGAGATATATTGCCATGCAACTTTCCACCATTCCGTTTATCATGACACGTTCATCATTATCATATTGCTTAGCATGACCATGTAGTTGACATAGTATTTGTGGCAAAGCCACCATTCATAATTATTTCAAACATGTCACTCTTGGTTCATTGCATATCCCGGTATACCGCCGGAGGCATTCATATAGAGCCATACTTTGTTCTAGTATCGAGTTGTAATCATTGAGTTGTAAATAAATAGAAGTGTGATGTTCATCATTTTCTAGAGCATTGTCCCAAGTGAGGAATAAAAAAAGAGAGAAAGGCCATAAAAAAGAGAAGGCCCAAAAAAAGAGAAAGGCCATAAAAAAGAGAAGGCCAAAAAAATGAGAGAAAAAGAGAGAAGGGACAATGCTACTATCCTTTGCCACACTTGTGCTTCAAAGTAGCACCATAATCCTCATGATAAAGAGTCTCTTGTTTTGTCACTTTCATATACTAGTGGGAATTTATCATTATAGAACTTGGCTTGTATATTCCAACAACAGGCCTCCTCAAGTTCCCTAGGTCTTCGTGAGCAAGCAAGTTGGATGCACACCCACTTAGTTTCTTTTGTTGAGCTTTCATACATTTATAGCTCTAGTGCATCCGTTGCATGGCAATCCCTACTCCTTGCATTGACATCAATTGATGGGCATCTCCCTGGCCCATTTATTAACCGCATTGATGTGAGACTTTTTCCTTTTTGTCTTCTCCACATAACCCCCTCATTATATTCTATTCCACCCATAGTGCTATATCCATGGCTCACGCTCATGTATTGCGTGAAAGTTGAAAAAAGTTTGAGATTACTAAAGTATGAAACAATTGCTTGGCTTGTCATCAGGGTTGTGCATGATGAGAGCATTCTTGTGTGACAAAAATGGAGCATGACCAAACGATATGATTTTGTAGGGATGAACTTTCTTTGGCCATGTTATTTTGAGAAGACATGATTGCTTAGTTAGTATGCTTGAAGTATTATTATTTTTATGTCAATATTAAACTTTTGTCTTGAATCTTATGGATCTGAATATTCTTGCAACAATAAAGAGAAATACATGATAAATATGTTAGGTAGCATTCCACATAAAAAATTCTGTTTTTATCATTTACCTACTCGAGGACGAGCAGGAATTAAGCTTGGGGATGCTGATACGTCTCCAACATATCTATATTTTTTTATTATTCCATGCTATTATATTATCAACCTTGGATGTTTTATATGCATTTATATGCATTTATATGCTATTTTATATGATTTTTGGGACTAACCTATTAACCCAGAGCCCAGTGCCAGTTTCTGTTTTTGCCTTGTTTTAGAGTATCGCAGAAAAGGAAAATCAAACGGAGTCCAATTGACCTGAAACTTCATGGAACTTATTTTTGGACAAGAAGAAGCCCACGGAGTATCGGAGTTGGACCAGAAGAGTCCCGGGCTGCCCACGAGGGTGGAGGGCGCGCCCACCCCCTGGGCATGCCCCCCTGCCTCGTGGACAACCCGGAGGTCCACCGACGTACTTCTTCCTCCCATATATACCCATATACCCTAAAAACTTCGGGGAGCAGAATAGGTCGGGAGTTCCGCCTCCAGAGGCCTCCGTAGCCACCGAAAGCCAATCTAGACCCGTTTCGGCACCCTGCCGGAGGGGGAATCCTTCTTCCGTGGCCATCTTCATCATCCCGGTGCTCTCCATGATGAGGAGGGAGTAGTTCTCCCTCGGGGCTGAGGGTATGTACCAGTAGCTATGTGTTTGATCTCTCTCTCTCTCTCTCGTGTTCTTGATTTGGCACGATCTTGATGTATCATGAGCTTTGCTATTATAGTTGTATCTTATGTTTCTCCTCCCCCTCTACTCTCTTGTAATGGATTGAGTTTCCCCCTTGAAGTTATCTTATCGGATTGAGTCTTTAAATATTTGAGAACACTTGATGTATGTCTTGTCGTGTGTATCTGTGGTGACAATGGGATATCACGTGATTCACTTGATGTATGTTTTGGCGATCAACTTGCGGGTTCCGCCCATGAACCTATGCATAGGGGTTGGCACACGTTTTCGTCGTGATTCTCCGGTAGAAACTTTGGGGCACTCTTTGAAGTTCTATGTGTTGGTTGAATAGATGAAACTGAGATTGTGATGCATATCGTATAATCATACCCACGGATACTTGAGGTGACACTGGAGTATCTAGGTGACATTAGGGTTTTGGTTGATTTGTGTCTTAAGGTGTTATTCTAGTACGAACTCTAGGGCTGTTTGTGACAATTATAGGAATAGCCCAACAGATTGATTGGAAAGAATAACTTTGAGGTGGTTTCGTACCCTACCATAATTTCTTCGTTTGTTCTCCGCTATTAGTGAATTTGAAGTGAATCTTTGTTGAATGTTGAGGGATAGTTATGTGATCCAATTATGTTATTATTGTTGAGAGGACTTGCACTAGTGAAAGTATGAACCCTAGGGCTTGTTTCCTATCATTGCAATACCGTTTATGCTCACTTTTACTATTAGTTACCTTGTTGTTTTTATATTTTCAGATTACAAAAACTATTATCTTCTATCCATATTGCACTTGTATCACCATATCTTCACCGAACTAGTGCACCTATACAATTTACCTTTGTATTGGGTGTGTTGGGGACACAAGAGACTCTTTGTTATTTGGTTGTAGGGTTGCTTGAGAGAGGCCATCTTCATCCTACGCCTCCTACGGATTGATAAACCTTAGGTCATCCACTTGAGGGAAATTTTCTATTGTCCTACAAACCTCTGCACTTGGAGGCCCAACAACGTCTACAAGAAGAAGGTTGTGTAGTATACATCAAACGCACTTTGCCAAACCACAATGTTCGAGATATCGTCGATGTTACTGCAATGGGGAAGGAAGTCAAATAAAGTTACTACCTCCATTTTTTGTACACAAGGCCAGTATATCAAAATTACAATTTGCAAAAGGCCACTAACACTAATCGAGGAAAAATTGATGGGGTTTGCCTCGTACTAGCAACCAAGGACATTAATATCCCCTGCATGCATGCGAAAGTGAGAAGGTTGGTTTGCATGGCGCTGCATTAATCAAGCGATGAGGAGTGAGATGGTTAGCTCTTTGGGCTTTGGAGAAACAAATACGCATTAATTAACACATGAAACGAGGATTTGTATCGATTAATCCCACGAAGGAAAACCCCGCCTTTCTTTTTTAACACTAGTACTCCTAGTATGTAGTACTACGTATTTATCCTGTTTGGGTCTAGGCCTTGCATTGCCATACTTCGCCACACATTTTTGCCAAGCTTGCCTAAAGTTTTAAAAATGAAAAGGAGGTACACTTTCGTACGGCTGTCGTGGTCGCACCGCACCCTCACACAGCCGCTCCTGCACGCCGCGGTCGCACCGCACCCTCACATGCACAGTCGCTCCTGCACGCCGCAAACCCAACCGAGGGAACGCACCCTCACTGACATGTGTTGTTGCATGTGAACAAACCAAACTCAGCCATCCTACCGCTGACACATAATTTTCGTTCATAGAGTATGATTATCCAACCGCATGTTGGGGAGTATCTGTACGGCCCGTGCGGTGGTCTGTTGGGGAAGAATAAGAGGTGGGAAAGAAGGGTTAGGAGACATAGGATATTCATCTAACCGCCTGAAATGGTAGACTGGCCCAAGTCAGGTGACTTGCATAACAATATATGTTTTTACTACACAGCAAAAGATCCATAAAGACAAAAACATAAAGAAAAACTATCACTGCTCGCGGAACGAGACGGCCTCGTCGTCTTTGGTTGCCGACGCGAACCAGCCATAGCTGCCGATGTGTGCCTCTGCACTGTGGTTGTCCTCGGCCTCCAGCTACTCGTTCACACGGAGCGTGCGGGCGCACTGCGCATACAAGAGCACCGCTCGGTTCAAGTGGAGGACGTCTAGTTCCGCCTACATGAGGGCCTCAATGGCAGTGTCATCTGCTCGCTGCGCGTCGAGTCGAGCCTCCGCCGCCCAGTTCAAGTCCAGGACTTCCGGTTCTGCCTGTAGGAGGGCCTTGATGAGAGTGGCATCCGCGCGCTCCACCTCGAGTTGAGCCTCTGCCGCCCGGTTCAAGTCCAGGATGTCCGGTTCCGCCTGCAGGAGGGCCTCGATGGCAGCGGCATCCGCGCGCTCCGCCTCAAGTTGAGCCTCCGCCGCCCGGTTCGCATGCACGACATCTGGTTCCGCCTGCAGCAGAGCCTCGATGGCAGCGGCATGCGCGCGCTCCGCGTCGAGTTGAGACTCTGCCTCCCGGTCCTCCTTTAGTATCGCCAGGTTGAATCGTTGGTCCGCCTGCACCATGGGGGACTCGGACGCCGGCACGAAGTCGACGTACATCGTATCATACCCATCGGGGACCTTCTGCGCCGCAACCTCTGCCATGAACATTGGATCGGCTTCCTCCTCCTCGTAGGGGATTGGCCCTCCGCAAAGAGAGCTTGGGAACGGAGGTCTCTGGCGCCGACCGCCGCCATGATTTATGCGTGGCGCTTCGGCGTCAGCATAAGTAAGTGATCTTGCGGTGCACCATGGCTTTCCGGCGAACTAGGGGACGCTTGATGCGGGCTAGGGGATTGAAAGGTGGGGGAAGGGGCTGGAGATTAGGTGTGGTTTTAGGGCAGTGGCTGGCATAGGCCGAGCAACGAAGGTTCTGGTGTGAATAATGGTTCCGATGACGACCGGTCAATCGGTTTTGACTGTACATCGCTCTTGTCGCGTTTGCGTTGCAGCCCGGCACGCTGGACCCTCCACGTCGCTCACCGAATGGAACATGCTTTGTCTTTCGTATTCTCTCGCTTGTGGGACCGCAGTTGAGAGAAAACCGACGTCCCTCCCCCTCCCCTACCCGTGTCATTTTATGTGGAGTAAATAAAAACAGAGGGAGTATACTACAGATGAGGATCCCCTGACGTGGCCGAACCCATTAAGTAACTGACATGCGGGGCCTAGCAAGCATGGGGTCCGCCAGTAAGTGACCGAAAGGGAGGGTAAGGCAAGGATACGTATATGAAAGGAGCTTCCAATGATGTAATTTACTCATTATACATCTCATGTACTATTAATCTTGTCAATAGTCAAATGCGGTTTTGAAAAACGCATTAGAGCATGGTTAATAATATAGCCAGTCGATGGCTATAAGGAACTGCCATGTCATGTATAGCCATCATCTATTATATGCACTCATACACCCGAAAAAAATTGTAAGGTTGGCTATTGTATTAGTACTTTTTTCCATCTCCTCTCCACCTCTTTCTTCATATTTATTGTATGTATTTAACTAGGAATGCGTATATAGCTAGGCTCTTGCATGAGAGCTCACTCCCCTTACTTTTTCACATCTATCTCCTCCACATAGGCCTTATATAAATGCAAGGAGGGAGTACAACTATGAGCACTGCATACTCTAGTACAGATGTTGTCAGTAATCCACTACTACTATTGGACAGCGAGCTTAAAAAAGTTACTATTGGACTGGCTATACATGGCGAAATCCTAGTAGGAAGAGCATGCGCGAGAACAAGCACATTCACGTGGTTGAAAACAAATTGGAAAGCATCTTGATTACAAATCTAGGAGTACGTAGAAATCTAACAATATTGATTGGGTGTTGTTGAATGTTGATACTTTTTTTATCAAAGTAGAGATACTTTGACTACACATAAAACTTATATGTAAACTAGAAAGGATAGGAGGGAGTATATTGTACATTCAAAAACGAAACGAACATTAAATACCCTTTATATATGATTTGCGGATGCTATGATCACCAGTTCAAAATTTTGAATCCGCCTTAGGTATCACACATGCCCCCACTCGTTCTCTCTCGATTTCATCTCGGGGTCCGGAGATCGGTTGAAAGAGGACTAGGGTGGGTACAATACGTTCGTTTCGCTTATGAACGTATAATATACTCCCTCTGATCCACACAGACCCCCCCCCCTCGTGGGTCATTCATAGAAATAGACCAAAACTTTATCTCCTTGCACGACACACAATTGATCTCTGAATATCAATCAATCTCATCAACGTGTGTCGGGGCATGAACCGAATGGGATGTCAAAACTAAGATGTGAAGCGACACATAGTGGAGGCAAAGTGAAAATTCAAACAAACCGTTTGTTTGTATGCATGTCGGACAAATTACAAATAAACATTGGAAATTCAAGCATGGTCTAGGCCCACATGCGAATGATACTCGGTGGAATGTTCAAATGAGGCATGCGGGAGGATGGACTTGATAGGAGGGCGACATGATCGATGGAGAAGAGGGTTGGAGAGGAATGAGAAATAGGCAAACGCCAAATAAGCAGTAAGTTGTCTCGCTTGGCCTACATAGTGAAAGGCCTAATGCGCAACGCGGAGCACTGACGCTCGAATATGGCCGGGAAAACAGGGAAACCGACATGTGGGGCACACCTGTCGGGACGACGTAGCACAAAATAGTCCAATGGAGGAGCTGGCTCATGACCTCCTCGCCACCGGCAACCGTTCATGTGGGTCGTGGGGGCCAACAACGTGGCACAGCTCCAGCACTGCCTCTTTACACGGCGACCACAGTGAGCGACATGCTCATCGTCGCTAGACACGGTCGATTTCAGTGTGCTGAGGGTGGCGTTAGTGTTGTGGCATGACCAACAGTATCTTTGGTTTGTGCCCAAGGTTTCCCCATCAAATCATTGGGTAGCCAAAATTTTGGTTGAGGTTTTGGTTGCCCATGATTTGGCCGACATCGGCAAGAAAAATGAACTAGAGTTGGCTAGAGTTCATTGGCATGCCAAAAAATGGCAACCATCCATCTTTAGGTCATGACCAAAACCTCAAAAAAATGGCAACCATCCAAACAAAGACCAATCTTTGGGTCATGACCAAAATTTTGGTAAGGTGCACTTTGGCCACAATCCAAACACACCCCAACACCCGGCTTGTCGAGGGTGCACGGGGCGCCAGGACGCGTCCACGGAGAGGTGTAGCGCAGCCAACTACATCCTCAGGACCTGAGACCATGCCGGGTCGTCTTGCTTTTTCCATGACATGTGTCGATCGCATGTGAGCAAAGGGCATCTCCAACATTGCCACGACCGCAGCTGACTACCCTGGCACACCAAAAACCCTCGTCCCTCACGCCGTCGCATGGTGCGTTCCCAGCTGGCGCCAGTTGCCCGCATTCATGTCATCCGCCCGTATGCCATCGTTAAGAGGCTCGGTGCCCAAGGAACCAACTACGGTGACTTAATGACGCACTAAGATGCTTGGCCTCACCGGAGTGCGCTACTTAAAGCGGCAATGCCCAGGTAACCTCCACACCATAGCGCATCGTCCTCCTACCTGGCACCACATCCGCCATGACCGCAAGGGTGAACGCTTTGCAGGAGAGCTTGTCTTCGGGGATGGAGCTCGAGTTCTCCGCCCTCGCTCAAGTCGCCGCACAAGCGGTGGCCACGCTGGCGGCCAACGACGGGAGCACCGTCAGCCACGCGTCCTACTTGCCGCCGTCCAACATCCGGCACCACCGAGGTCGGGGACTCCTCCGAGGATGAGTAGGGCATGGGAGGCGGTATGGCATGGTGTGCCAACTGGCCGGTCCGTCTCCCGTGTTCTACTTTTCCTCGCCGGAGACTGCACCTTCACTTCACGGGTCTTGAACCCCGCCCCCGTACATGGAGATCGCAGATGGAGGACGTCGGTCGCCGCCGTAGAATAGGTTTAGGGTCGGGTTTCTTTTATTTTTCTGTCCAATAAAAGTTCGAAATGTAATGAAAATCTGTCGTGTTTGCATTAATCTCGGCCGGTGTATATAAACTTTCACAATAATATAGTATATTGTAGGAGTACTAGCAAGATGCCCGTGCATTGCACGAAAGATCAAGATCTTGTGGGAGAAAAGGATGAACGAGGGAAGGCCTTATCTGCAAATGCACATTCACGCATTTCACATTTTTCTACATCTACGAGAACCTACGAAAGGGTTAACGTAAATTGCCTCTCTCTGCCCCTCCCTCCCCTGATTTTCATGGTGGTGGGCCCCTCCCTCCACCCAATCTACAATCAACAACTCACACATTTCACATTATGTTAATTACGTAACTGGGACTACTTAGGTGTAGCATTACTCGTCCTAAAAAACACAACTAAGCCAACATCCCAGCATATCGCGCAGGAAAAGACCCGGCCGCGCCATTTTAGTCAGGATTACCGGATTACTAGTAGTGGTATCGATGGATCACGCGAAGCAACAAGTTTTTTCTTGAGGGGGTGAAGCACCTAGTTTAAAAGGAAAAAAGGCGGTACACTCACAGCACGCTTGTCGCGGTCGCATTGCACCCCACACATGTTCGGTCCTGCACACGGCTCACGCAAACGGAACGCGCTTCGGCTTGCCTCTTCACTGACACGTGGGACTGCACTTGGGGAAACCGACCATGCGCCAAACTCCCCCCGCCCACCGCGTGAAAATCCTCCGGCCCCCCACCCAAAAATTCCCCCCAAATCCTAGATTCAACCGCCCTTCGGCCAATTAGCCAATAATATTCCCCAAACCCCCTCCC
>NC_041388.1:76782215-76826515 GCF_002162155.2 Triticum dicoccoides
CATTCGCTCCACTAAAGCCGCCCTCCCCGCCCCGCCGATACGTTGGTGCCGCGGTTCGTCGAGGGGACGCACGGCGATAATCTCGCTCCCACAGTACGCTCTCATAGACTGTCGTCCTCTAGCCGCGCCTCCACCGCTGGCGCCATTCTTGTGGAGGCGCACGGCAGTCAGCGCCGCCACCGCTGGTGACGTTCGTGTGGAGACGCACGGCGGTCAGCTTCTCCCACAGTATGCACCCTATGCATGTCGGTGTAGTGCTGAATGTTAGTTGATAGACGTTGTTAATCTCGCTATTTGCCGAAGTAGTTTATAGTCAATATGCTCTGCTTAAGAAGCTTCCTTGCCCTGTTCTGCACTCAATCTGCTGAGCTAAGATGGCATGCCAAGGCCGATTAGTTGCTAAAATATACTGCCATATATTTATTGTGACGTAGATTGCCATGGTCTAGTAGCCAATCTGTTAGGTGAAATAGCTCTACACCATGTTATACTCGATTTTTGTTGCTGCGATGGCCTTCGATAGTTTGATGGTTGTGTGCTCGGCCTCATTGACTACTGAAACAGCCTTCCATAATTTAGCACTCAAATATGTTTGCTGAATTAGCTTTACATATATTTCGTTACTTAGATTTGCTCGTCCAAATATCTTGCCATAGCTTTAGACATCGACCTAGATATTTTCTTCTAGACTTCATAAAAAAGCATATATGTTTTTCTGTAATATCTAGTAGAAGAACTAATTTGTATGTCTAACAGATGGACAGGACTTGGATAACGTCTACTCGAAGAATCTCTGCTGCATATGTCGAGGGGGTTGAAAACTTCATGAACTTTATCAGAGCTGAGTACGGTGGTCTGAAATCAGATGTGCTCTACTCGTGTAGCAGTTGTATGAATTCAGTTACAAGACCCCAGTCAACTGTGCAAAATCATCTACACTTGTATGGGATGTCAGTCACATATACTAGGTGGGTTCATCATGGTGAAGCTGTGAATGTCAATGTTATTAACTATGTGGAAGCATCAAGTGGAAGAGGAGGAGGAGGAGGAGGAGGAGGTGGTGGTGGAGCCAGTGAGTTTGACCAACATTGAAACAGTTATTCGAAATCCTCGTGCATTCCGTGAACTTTCACCTGTAGAATAAAAACGGTGGGCCCGCATGTTGGAACAATGCAACGTGGCTGTCGCCCCAGGAAATAAGCTGTCAGTATTCTGATTTATGATCACCCTTCTTCAGGTGAAGACATCTGAGCGGGTGACCAACAAATCATTAGATGCGATGTTGGCTGCTTTCCGCAAAGATTTTCCAGATGCGTCTGAGCTGCCACACACCTACAGTAAAATGAAGAATTTCCTTCGTGCAGTTGGAATTGGATATGATATGATCCATGTTTGTAAGAATAATTGTGTCCTGTTCCAGAAGGATTATGCCAACTTAAGTGAATTCCCAAAATGCAAATCATCAAGATGGAAAGATGGCGATGCTGTGAAGAGGATTCCTCATAATGTTCTGAGGCATTTTCCAATTACACCAAGATTGCAGAGGTTGTTTCATGATGCTGAAACAAGAAAGGATGTACTGTGGCATTCTAGGAACCAAAAGTATAGATATCAGAATGTAATGAGCCATCCATCACATGGTAGTGAGTGGAAAAGCTTCAATCAGAAGTACCAAAAGTTTGCTGCTGACCCGAGAAACATTAGACTTGGCTTAGTTTCAGATGGATTTAACCCATTTGGCCACCAGAGCGCCACATATAGCATGTGGCCAGTGCTTGTTATCCCTTACAACATGCCTCCAAATGTCTGCACCAAAGAATCAAACTACATGATGGCCTTGCTCATCCCAGGTCCAAAAAGTCCTGGAACAATTCTGATTTGTTCATGGAGCCTCTTGTGGAGGAACTTCAACAACTATGGAGGGGTCTTCTCACTCGAGACCTATATAGCAGCTCAACAGCTGATTTCTTTCTGTGTGCTGTTATAATTTCGTGCATCCATGATTATCCAGCTTTGGGCACTATGTCAGGGCGAACGACACATGGTTACAATGCATGTGTTCATTGTGACAGGAATCCGCTGTTGTCGGTGTACTAGATTAGGGGTACCCTAGTACCCCGAACTTGTGCACGGGCAGTTGCAGCACCCCGCGACAAGGCTTGCCAGGCGAACACCAAGATCCTCCGTGGTTCCCTTGGAGCCATTCAAGAATAAAGTATTTAAGCTAAGCAGACAAGGCCCCGGCAAGAGAAGCTTGCCGGGAAGGCCAACCAAGGCTCTTCAAAGAACTTGCCGCGACGCGCCACGCGCTCCGGCAAGGCAACAAGGCCCCGGCAAGAGGAGCTTGCCGAGAAGACCAACCAAGGTACCTCGAAGCCCGGTGAGCGACAAGCTTCCGGACCTGACAAGATAGCAGCAGCGGCAAGGCGCTTGCCGCGGCAGGCGGCCACTCTGTGCCCACGCTCCAGCTCATCCGCCAACGTGTTGTTCTGGGGGCCTCTCCAGGCGTGCGTGGCGGGAGGCTGTGCAGCCAGCGGTGCGCTGTGGCATGCGAAGCTGACAAGATCGCCATCGTGGCGAACGGTGGCGCCCCTAACGGTCCATTTCTGCACTGTTTGGGCGACTCAGATGGGCATTTAATGCCCTTGTCCCCTGCCGTCAGGATTAGGTAGGGTGCACTGTACAAGTAACTGTACCAACCACCTCACTTTTTACATTTGTGCCCTTCTCTGCGTTGCCACCTGTCGGTGACCCCTTTAGCGTATAAAAGGAGGCCCATGTGCAACGTAGAGGGGGTTCGGTCGGTTCGACTCATTCGTAACCCAGAAAGACACTACGCTCTCTCTAGAGCAAAAACACAAGATAATACAACCAGACAAGCAGCCGTAGGAGTGTTATCTCCCCGGAGAGCTCCGAAGCTGGGTAAACTGCTCGTGTGCTTCGCCTCGATCTGCTCTTCGTGCGATCTCCGCCCCCCGCCGAACCGAAAGGGGCCCGGTCCGCCGGCCCCATAGGTGTTCGAGGATCAGTTTCCCCGACATCTTTGGCACGCCAGGTTGTGTGAACCTGATCCGGCGTTCACACGAGCTAGATCTTCATTCCCTTCATCAACATGCCACCGAAGAAGAAGACTTCGGCGTCAGCCGCTCCGTCCACGTCACTTCCGCCACCGTTGGAGCAAACGGGTGGTGGAATGGACGCCGGCGGAAGAATGGACGTCGACGAGGAAGCTCATGATGCCGCCATGTCCAAGAACCAGGCTGCACAAACCTCGGCGACTGTACATGTTATGCGCCACTCTCAGGAGGCACAAGACCAACAGCGTCATGGCACTAGCAGTGCCATACGCATGATAGGCCAAGACCAAGCTGGTGGATCTCGGGGCGCTCAAGACCAGCATGCATGCCAGTGTGCTGGCGCGAGCGGGGCACGGTCGCCTGGACGAGATACTGCTCCTTCCAACATAGTTAGAAGTCCGAGCACGTCCCGCTCCTCGCGCCGTCCGCCACTGCCACCCACCACTCCAGCAGAAGCTTTGGCGCGAGCTCAACTTCTCCTAGATTACCCTCCGACGTCGGACAAGATCGACGAATGGAGGGCCATGACTCAGAGTCTCATCGGCTACGCCAACGGCGACACTCCACAGCGGCCGAGCGCGTCACCGCCGCGGCAGGGTCGCCAGGCACGAGCCGGTGGCGACGAAACGGGTGGAGGTGCAACTACCATGCAATCACCGCCCCGAAGGCCAAGATCGCTGACTCGCCGGATCCACCTCGACAGCGACTCCACCGCATCTTCGGATCCACGAGCTCGTCGCGATCAGCGCCAAGTTCTTCATGATCGACAACAAGAAGACGCTCGAACTCGCATCGAGCGCCGAAGAGAAGCGCGACGTCAATCTGACAAGCGCGCTGGGCCTTTGATGACATGCATGCGCCAGGGGAACCAGGCGATCTGCCGTACATGGTAGGTTGCCCTGCGTTCACTCGTGAGCTGCGGCAAGTCCAGTGGCCCAGCACGAAAAACTTCAAGCCAGACATACCAGAGAAGTACGACGGCAAGACGCATCCGTCAGAGTTCCTCAGCATCTACACCATCGCGGTGTAGGCTGCCGGGGGACGGGATGACAAGATCCTTGCCAACTACTTCTTGCTGGTGCTCAAGCCCAACGTCAGATCTTGGCTCATGCACTTGCCGGACAACTCAATATCCTCTTGGGCTGATCTGTGCCATCAATTCATCGGCGCCTTCGCAGGCGGACACAAGCCTCATGGCCAGGAGAGTGATCTTCATCTGCTCGCCCAGAAGGAAGGAGAGCCCCTGCGCAAGTACATTCAGAGATTCAGTAGTGTGTAGCACAACATCCCAGACGTCCACCCTGCCGCGATGATCAGCGCGTTCCATCAGAACATGTGGAACCGCAGGATGCGGGAGGAAATGGCGATGTGCAAGATCAGGGATGTCAGTGAGTTATATGCACTGGCCGACAAGTGTGCACGTGCTGAGGAAGGGAGGAGACTCCCCGGAGAGAATGTAGGAGCGGGAGGATCTGACAGTGAAGATGCTACCCCGTCAAGGAAAAACCGGCGGCGGAACAACAGAAGGAGGAAAGGCAAAGAAGTGCTAGTTGTTGAGCAGTCCGGCAACGGTGGTGGCGCCAAGGAAGCCAAAGCTGGTGACTCCGGCAAGGAGGTTGCCGCGGAGGTGGCGGTCGCCGACAAGCAGGACGGCACCAACAAGCAGTATTGCAAGATCCACCGCACCAAGGGCCATGATCTCCAGAACTGTAAGAAAAATGAGCAGCTTGTTGAGCAACAGAAAGCTGAATACGAGCGGTGCGACAAGGAGAAGGCCCAGGAAGGTGCTGGAGGATCCGGCAAGAAACGTCCCGGTCGAGGAGGACGCCACGGCAAGGCCAAGCAGCGGCAAGGAGACAGACCTCCCCGCGGCCGCGACAAGGATGAAGATGACAACGACGATGAAGACATGGATGACGAGGAGACTGATGAGCAGGAGTTCCAGAAAGCCACAGAGGTCCTATGCGTTGACGGTGGTGCTTCTCTACATACCTCGCACCGTCAGCTCAAGCAGTGGGTGCGGGAAGTTAATGCAGCAGAACCACCCGTCGAGTCACGCAAGCCTCTGAAATGGTCCGGCACGCCTATCATCTTTGATATTGAGGACCACCCGGATCGCATAACTGCGGTCGGGTGCTTGCCGATGTTGGTTTCACCAACAATCCGCAACCTCAAGGTCACTAAGATGCTAGTTGACGGCGGGGCCGGCTTGAACCTGATCTCCTCCGCGGTGCTCCAGAAACTCCAGATCCTTGACAGCGAGCTCGAAGAGACCGACACATTTCAAGGAATCAACCCGGGAAGGAGCAAGCCGAAGGGAAAGATCACGTTGCCGGTAACATTTGGCAGCGAGCTGAACTTCAGGACTGAGAGGGTCACGTTTGATGTTGCTGACTTTCCATTGCCTTACAATGGAATCCTTGGCCGTCCGGCACTCGCCAAGTTCATGGCAGCCTCTCACTATGCGTACAACGTGCTGAAAATGCCAGGCCCGATAAGTGTCATCTCTGTCCCTCGCGACAAGAAGGATGCTCTTATCTGTGCCGACAAGATCTACCGGGAAGCAGCAGCCGCAACAGAATGCAAGACACTTGCCGCTGGAGCTCCCGGGGGGAAGAAGAAGACCAAGTCCGGCAAGAGCTCTGATGCCCACTCCGGCAAGCGCACCTCTTCGGAGTGCTGCGCTACCGTCGAGGACTCACCATCGAGCTCCACCGGCAAGTGTAAGAAGGCAATGGAAGCTCCACCTGAGACCAAGAAGGTGTCCGCCAAGGAGGATGGCACTGGTGGTACCTTCACCATCAGCGCCACTCTTGACCCCAAGTAGGAAAGTGCGCTCGTTGTTTTCCTGCGGGCGAATGTTGACGTGTTTGCATGGCAACCGTCTGATATCCCCGGTGTTCCCAGGAAAGTAATTGAGCACCACCTTGCCGTCTGTCCTCATACACGGCCCGTCAAGCAGAGAGTCAGGAAGCAGGCAATGGAGGGCCAAGAATTCATCGCAGAAGAAATCAAGAAGTTGGAAGCAGCAGGCCTTGTCAGAGGAGTGCTCCATCCCACGTGGTTGGCCAATCCTGTTATTGTGCGCAAGGCTAACGGGAAATGGAGACTTTGTATTGACTTCACTGATGTTAATAAAGCTTGTCCCAAAGACCCATTTCCCTTGCCGCGCATTGACCAGATTGTCGACTCCACAGCCGGATGTGATTTGCTTTCATTTCTTGATGCATACTCAGGATACCATCAGATCTTCATGGCAGAAGAGGACGAAGAGAAAACCGCATTTATCACCCCGTGTGGCACGTACTGCTTCGTACGGATGCCTTTCGGTTTGAAGAATGCTGGTTCAACATTCGCAAGGGTAGTCCACCACGCTTTTGAGCCACAAATGCACAGAAATGTGGAAGCTTACATGGATGACATAGTGGTCAAGAGCAAGAACAGGGCGACCCTAATTCAAGATTTAGACGAGACATTTGCAAATCTGCGCAAGATCAACCTCAAGCTTAACCCCGAGAAGTGCGTGTTTGGAGTCCCTTCCGGCAAGCTTCTCGGGTTCTTCGTGTCTCAACGGGGAATTGAAGCCAATCCCGACAAGATCAAGGCCATTGAGCAGATCGAAGCACCAAAGCGCGTCAAGGATGTACGAAGGCTCGCCGGTTGCGTGGCTGCTCTCAACAGGTTTATCTCTAGATCTGCTGAGCGCGCCCTGCCATTTTTCAAAATTTTGAAAAAGGCAGGTCCAATGAAATGGACTCCGGAGGTGGAGGCTGCGCTGCAGGACTTGAAGAGATACCTGTCCTCCACTCCAACACTTGTGGCACCTAAGCCGCAAGAGAAGTTGCTGCTGTATATAGCGGCAACCAATCAAGTGGTTAGTGATGCGTTAGTGGCGGAGAGAGAGGCAGATGATGAGCCAGCAACCACGGCAGATGCATCCAGCGACAAGCAGGGGGCTTCGCCGACAAGCTCTGGTCCCGACAAAGATGGATCTGCGTAGGAGCATGATAAGATGCAGAAGAGAATGGTGCAGCGTCCAGTTTACTTTGGCAGTTCCCTTCTGCAGGGGGCTAGATCAAGGTACTCTAGTGTGCAGAAGTTGCTTTTCGGCCTTCTCATGGCCTCGAGAAAGCTGCGCCATTACTTCCAAGCACATGAAATCACAGTCGTCACTCGCTTTCCGCTGAAGAGGATACTGCAAAATCCAAAAGCAACAGGCAGGATTGTCGAGTGGGTGCTGGAAATGTCAAGCTTTAGCCTCAAGTTTGAGAGCACTTCAACTATCCAAAGCAGAGCATTGGCAGAGTTCATAGCAGAGTGGACGCCAACCCCATATGAAGAAATTCCAGAGACGAGCATCCCCGTCAAAGAGGCAAGCAGAGAGTGGCTGATGTACTTTGATGGTGCCTTCTCGCTGCAAGGCGCTGGTGCGGGCGTGCTGCTTGTCACACCCACCGGAGAGCACCTCAAGTACGTAGTCCAGATGCACTTTCCCAAGGAGCAACCAACCAACAATACTGCAGAGTATGAAGGATTGCTTGCCGGTCTCAGAATCGCAGCAGACCTTGGGATCAAGAAGCTCATTGTCAGGGGTGACTCACAGCTGGTCGTCCGCCAAGTGAACAAGAACTACCAGAGTCCATTGATGGAAGCATATGTTGATGAAGTGAGGAAGCTAGAAGAGCACTTTGACGGCCTACAGATGGAACATATCCCGAGAGCTCAGAATGACATTGCTGATGGCCTGTCAAAGTGCGCTGCACTAAAGTTACCTGTGGAACCAGGGATCTTTGTGCTCAAGTTGACTCAACCATCCGTAACACCCTCAACTGGACGAAGCAAGAAGAGGAAGTTGGTTTCTGGCGACTACTGTCCGGCAGAACTCCCCGAAGCCGCCGCCAAGAAAGTCCCCAAGATCAACACCAAGAATGCTGAGGGGCAGTCTGCTACGGCAAACCTTATGGTTTGTTCCGTTGAAGCACACGCTCCCGACAAGTTTTGCTCCGGCAAGCTTGCCGGGGAACATCAAGCTCCGGCAGGGCCGCAAGTCCTTGCCATAGAAGCGGATGTTCCCGCAGCAGCAGATGTGCCTTTAGTCCTTGTTGTCGAGCCACAAGCTCCAGCATGGGCATAGTAGATTGTCCATTTCCTTCAGACAGGAGAACTTCCCGAAGAGCAAGAAGAAGCGGAAAGAGTAGCCCGGTAGTCAAGTATGTACCAGTTTGTCGATAACATACTGTACAGAAGAAGACTCAACGGTGTGAAATTGAAGTGTATTTGCCGGGAAGATGGACAAAAGCTGTTGGCAGAGATACATGGAGGCATATGTGGCCACCACATAGGCGCAAGGGCACTTGCCGGCAAAGCTTTCCGGCAAGGCTTCTTTTGGCCGACAGCCCTCCAGGATGCAACTGCACAAGTAACCAAGTGTGAAGCGTGCCAGTTCCACTCCAAACAGATACACCAGCCAGCTCAAACTCTCCAGACGATCCCCTTATCCTGGCCATTTTCGGTCTGGGGGCTCGATATCCTCGGCCCTTTCCCCCGAGCTGTCGGGGGCTTTGAGTACTTGTACGTCGCAATCGACAAGTTCACAAAGTGGCCGGAAGTGCAGCCAGCGAGGAAGGTGACAGCACAGTCAGCAGTCAAGTTCTTCAGGTTAATTGTTTGCCATTTCGGGATCCCTAATAGGATCATCACCGACAACGGCACACAATTCACGAGCCGCACCTTCATGCAGTACATCCAAGACCTTGGCGCCAAGGTCTGCTTCCCTTCTGTTGCTCATCCGAGAAGCAACGATCAAGCAGAAAGGGCAAATGCTGAAGTGCTGCGCGGGCTCAAGACCAGAACTTTCGACAGGCTGCGCAAGTGCGGAAGAAACTGGATCGAGGAGCTGCCGGTGGTTCTTTGGTCGATTAGAACGACGCCAAATCGAGCCACTGGCCAGACACCTTTCGCTCTAGTCTACGGAGCAGAGGCAGTTCTCCCCACGGAACTCGTATACGGATCGCCTCGAGTGCTCGCTTATGATGAGTTTGAGCAAGAACAGCTGCGACAAGACGACATGCTGCTCCTTAAGGAAGATCATCTTCAGGCTGCTGTACGAGCTGCTCGATACCAGCAAGCTTTGCGCCGCTACCATAGCCGCAAAGTTAAGGCCAGAAGCTTCGAGGAAGGCAACCTTGTTCTTCGGCGCGTTCAGTCCGCCAAGAATTCCAACAAGTTGACGCCGAAGTGGGAAGGCCCTTATCGGGTGAGACGAGTCACAAGGCCCGGCGCTGTCCGCCTTGAGACCGAAGATGGCATTCCGGTGAGCAACTACTGGAACATAGAACATCTTCGTAAGTTTTTCTCGTAGGGCGCGGTTGCCGGAACCCCGTTCCGGCAACCACCTTTTGTACAAGTCTTGCCGCTGTTGCATGTAATCCTTTGTACAAAGCCGGGCGCAGATCCCGTGCATAAAAAGAACCCCATGTGCTCCGCACAACTTGTCCATTTCATGCATTAGTTTCTTTCTCGCATGCATTATTTGACTCTTTGTGCAGCACCTACATCCGGTGAGCAGTAACGAGCCGAAGGGCTCCATATCGTTATTTTCTCGTCTTTCTTCTTTTTCAACAAAGGAAAAGGAGGTTCCCTTGCACACATGTTTGCCGGGGGGGAAGGAGAATATTGTGGTATGGACCAGGCATCGTTCAAGCGAAGTCTTGCCTTGCCGGGAAGCAAACGACAGAAAAGCTAAGTTGCCGAAGTTTGAGCAATCAGTTTTTAAATTTTTGAGTTATCTTCCTCGAACGACCCTGCTTTGTATGGAAAACCTGTGCGCGGAGGAACCAACTCGTGGCTAGTTGCGCCCTTACTTTGTTTCGAGTCCGCTCAACAGCTTAAGTGTGCTGCATCTAGTCGCGACAAGGTTTCTTGTCGGAAGCAGCGCCGCCAGCAGGCTGCTGAAGTTCCACACTCAGCGCTCGCGGCTCAGGTGCCTGCGCCGATAAGTTCCCTAGAAGCGTAGGGTAAAAGCATACAAAGGAAGGAATCTAGTAGAGGAAATAACATAGCAATTGATAATAGAAATAAAGTTATATTACAAGATAACTTGTCGCAGCTCTAACAGAATGTTTTCATAACATGATTAGCAGCGGCAAGGGAAAAGAAGAAATGGACGGCCTAGTCTACGCGTCCACCCTCGACCCTCTTGATCTCGCTCACCTTGTACACAATGGGTGCGACAAGGGCCTTGAGTGCATCCAGATCAGCGTCAGGCGGTAAGGACCTGAGGACGTTGGTGAAGCTGAGGCCTGGATTGCGGAAGGCCACCTTCATCAACACCTTCTGGAGAACCCCGACGCAGATTTTGCGCGACTCGTCGGCCAGCTGCTTCGGGATCCTCTCCCGGAGCCGCTGGAGTGCCGTCGCCACGCCCTTCAAGAACAGGCTGAGCTTGGCGCTGGGTTGGAGACTCTCGTCGGAAGGATACCCAAAGTCCTCCATCCCCAGCTGCGCCAGCTCCTCGTTGATGACTGCGGCAATGTTCACCAGACCCTCGGTCCAGTGCTCCACAGTGTCTCTGAACGAGTTCTGGGTAACTGCAATACTCTCCAGCAATGCCGCGTCAGCCTTGACCTTCTCCGACAAGGTCTTCTCCCGCTCCTTGGCGGCCTCCAGCGTCTGCGTCAGCATGGCCAGCTTCAGCTCCAGGTCTGCTTTGGAATCCTTGGCGGCGCTGAGCTCCTTGCCCCTCTCAGCAAGAAGACCTTGCAGCTCACCGTGGGCGGCAGCATCCTTCTCACGCTCACGCTTGAGCGCGGCAAGCTCCTCGCCGCTCTTCCCAATGTTGGCCTCCAGCTGCGCCACCTTCTCCTCCAGCTCTTTCTTGGCGGCCTCTGCAATTCACGCAGCGTCCTTTGCCTCCTTGAGCGCCCGCCCAAGTGCTTGCTCGCGCTCGGCGAGCTCTTCCTCATAGCTGTCGAGGTTAGCCTTCCGCTGCACTAGTTCACCTTCCCGCGCGGACTGCTTCTCGGCGGCCAGCCTTTGCTCCTCCTCAGCTTCGGCCTTCTCGAGAAGGAAGGCCGTGCGCTCCTTGTCGAGTCGCTCCCGCTCCTGCGCCAAGGACCGGAGAGCTTCTTGATTGTGGCCCCGGAGCTCCTCCGCGCGCTTCTCCATGTCAACTCCCGCCTTCGCGACAAGCGCTTCCCGGGAAGCCAGCTTGGCTTGCCGGGCGCGGTAGAGTGACAGCAGCTTCCGAAGTAGCTGCTCCTCCTCAGGCTCGCCGCTGCTGCTGCTGGGCGCGTCGACCAACGACAGTCCAGCAGAGGCGAGCACCTCCCCGTCGAAAGTTTCCCCCTCGACCGGCGCCCTGGAGCTCGACGCCCAGGGTAACTTGATGAAGATATTGTCGTCGTCCTTCAAGTAGGCGCCAGGCTGGGGCTCCTCGGAGCCCGGCTCCGCAGAAGCGGCAGAGGGATCGGTGGTCGGCGCAGCGCCTGGCGCTCCTGCGGCCTCAGGGTCGTCAGTGCGATCACCCAACCCCTCGCCGGCTTCTGCAGCGGCAGACTTGGCGGCCTCCTCGCCGGCGGCCTCGTCAGCACCGGCCCCTTCCTCGCCAGCGCCCTCTGTCTCCATTGGCTCAGCCGCAGATGGGTCTGAAGAACGAAGAAGGGAGAAAAATCAGAAGAAGAAGAACCCAAGGGAAAGTTTCTGGGCAAGTGGATTACCTGTGCCAAGATCTGCAGTTGCGGCCTCGGTCGCCGCAGGATCAACGGTGCCATCCCTTGCCGGAGAGTTCCCCCTTGCCGGAGAGCGCTCCCTTGCCGGGGACTCCTCCCTTGGCGGCGCAGTCGAAGCAGGTGGCACTTCGGGACCAGCTTCTGGGCGCTCCTGATGTGACTGCTCTGCTCCTGCACAAATCAACAAGCAAGATATCAAACAAAGGAAAAAGCACTCATGCGCGCCCGACAACAAAGAAAAAACTATGAACTTACGCTGGGGGCTGCGCTGGGGGCTGCTTTGAGGAGTGATTGCCGGGTCCGTCAAGGTGGTCTCGGACCCACCCCCTACTGACATGGTGGGGTCATCTTCGATGACGATCACCGCGGCCTTGGCCCTCTTCGCCGCTCTCTGGGCCAGCATCCTGAAAAGAAAGGAGTCTAGATTGGAGCAAGTCAGACACAAGATATAAACAGCAAGATTGAAGAACTATAAGAGCACCAAAGAAGCTTACTCTTCTTCCTCCTCGTCACAGCTGAGCGCGGAAAGATCGAAGTCCGGCTCCCCTCTGGTGCGGCGAGGCGGAGGAGTAGGATCCCTTGCCCGCTTGGCGGGGGCGGTGGCGGTGGCCCCGGAAGATCCCGCTCCAGTTGCCGCTGTTGTGTGGGGCGCTCCCGCGGCAACATTGCTTGCCGCGGTAGAGCGCGTCGCACGGCTCGGCGGCTGTTGACCCGGCTGCCGCCCCGCTGCGTCCCCGGCCCTGCGAAGGCGCCTTCTTGGCGGGGCCGGGGGCTCCACCTGCGGCAAGTTTTCTGAAGGCTCGGGCTCTTCCTCACCGGCCTCGCTCGGCTCAGCTTCAGAACCGGCAAGCTCTTCCTCGCCAATGAACTCCGCGCGCTCGGCAAGGTTTGCCGTCTTTGCGGCCTCCGCCTCCTACACAGTGAACCCAAACATGCCCGCGGCAGCTGCGGCCGCAACCTCTTCCGCCCTAGTGGCAATGCGCTGCAGCTCCTTGTCGGTGGTGTCACGGGTGAGGCTCTTCTGCTCATCAGTGTGGACCGGCACTTCTTCCAAGTTGTCAAAGAACGCTTGCACGACGTCATCCGCAGGCTCTTTCCAAGTTGGAACGATTCCGTGTGAATCACACAACAGCATCATGGCGCGGATCCGGTCAAACGAAGAATTGTTGCACAGTGGAACTACGCCCCTCGGCAGCGTGAATGGATGCTGGGGGTCGCGTTTGAATAACTCCAAGAGCATTGCGTCCAGCTCCAAGACGGTGAAGTTGTAGTTGAGGCCCGGCCGTAGCCTCATGATATCCGCCGAATTCTTGAATTCCTAGGCGGGCCTCCCCCTCTATGCAGGGGGGCAATGCGGCAGTGGAGGAAATCTGCCCCGACAGCACCTACAGTGAGCCCGGCAAGCCTGAGGCGAAGAATCCTAGTGATGGCGATCTTCAGCCTCTCATCTTCCGGGGCCACGTTGCTACAGTCATTGCCGCGCACTATTGGAGCTTGGCGCACGGCGGTGAAGGGCTGCGGATTCTCCTCAATGATCCAGCACCACTCCGCTCTCCACTCATCCCACTTGTTGCGGAGCTCACCCTCCAAGTACACCTCCTTCTTGCCGACCCTCGAGATCCAGGCAATCCCTCCGGCAAGCGGCTCTCCTCTCTCTACCCGAGGTATGAAGAAGTGGCGGAAAAGGGCAACACTAGGGTGGACTCCGACAAAGTTTTCGCACATTAGCGTTGGGGGTGAAGTCAAGGAGGCGGAAGCCATATGTGTTCATGATATCACAGAAGAACTCCGAGAAGGGCGGGCAGAGCCCACAATAGAAGAATAGCGCGAAGAATGGGTACCCGTTTGGAGCCAACTCCGAAGCAGCGGCCGGGAGTACCCTCGTGCACGGATGCGCACACGTCTCCGACGCCCAAAAGAGGTAGAAGTACTCCCTCAGCTCCTGCACGCCGAGCTGAGGGGAGAAGATCGCCCGCTCCTTCCACAGCGCCGCGAGCCGCTGCGCCTCGGCTGACTTCACGCCCTTTCCCTTGTCGGCTTTCGGGGCCATGGCGGAGGTGGTGAGGGAGGTCGACGGCGTGGTGATGCTGATGGCAATGGGGGGCGGAGCGCTGCTCTCTCGGCTTCGAGAAGAAGGGGGGAGCGGCGGAGGTTCATGAAGATGAAGTAGCAGCAACCAGTGAGGGGGAACGAATTGCTCCTGTTTCCTCTGCTTATAAAGAGGGACGGGGCGGACGTTTCGCCCTTCCGAATAAACAACCACCCACGATCTCTCCCACAATGCCGCATTCAACGCGTGCCGTTATGGGAGAGCGCGGTGGATATGGAGCGAGATTCGGTGTGGCCCAGTCCGCGTGTGCCCGTGCCCTGTCTTGGGCCTGGCCCAACAGCGCTCGGCACCGTGTCTGGCCCAGGCCCGGGGGCTCCTGTCGGTGTACTAGAATAGGGGTGCCCTAGTAGCCCGAACTTGTGCACGGGCAGTTGCAGCACCCCGCGGCAAGGCTTGCCGGGCGAACACCAAGATCCTCCGTGGTTCCCTTGGAGCCATTCAAGAATAAAGTATTTAAGCTAAGGAGACAAGGCCCCGGCAAGAGGAGCTTGCCGGGAAGGCCAACCAAGGCTCTTCAAAGAACTTGCCGCGATGCGCCACGCGCTCCGGCAAGGCAACAAGGCCCCGGCAAGAGGAGCTTGCCGGGAAGACCAACCAAGGTACCTCGAAGCCCGGTGAGCGACAAGCTTCCGGACCCGACAAGATAGCAGCGGCAAGGCGCTTGCCGCGGCAGGCGGCCACTCTGTGCCCACGCTCCAGCTCATCCGCCAACGTGTCGTTCTGGGGGCCTCTCTAGGCGCGCGTGGCGGGAGGCTGTGCAGCCAGCGGTGCGCTGTGGCATGCGAAGCTGACAAGATCGCCATCGTGGCGAACGGTGGCGCCCCTAACGGTCCCTTTCTGCACTGTTTGGGCGACTCAGACGGGCATTTAATGCCCTTGTCCCCTGCCGTCAGGATTCGGTAGGGTGCACTGTACAAGTAACTGTACCAACCACCTCACTTTTTACATTTGTGCCCTTCTCTGTGTTGCCACCTGTCAGTGACCCCTTTAGCGTATAAAAGGAGGCCCATGTGCAACGTAGAGGGGGTTCGGTCGGTTCAACTCATTCGTAACCCAGAAAGACACTACGCTCTCTCTAGAGCAAAAACACAAGATAATACAACCAGACAAGCAGCAGTAGGAGTGTTATCTCTCCGGAGAGCTCCGAAGCTGGGTAAACTGCTCGTGTGCTTCGCCTCGATCTGCTCTTCGTGCGATCTCCGCCCCCCGCCGAACCGAAAGGGGCCCGGTCCTCCGGCCCCATAGGTGTTCAAGGATCAGTTTCCCCGAAAGCTGTCATACGCAATGCTTAGCAAGATCTGTTACATTGGACACCGTCATTTCCATGCCAAGGACAAGACGCGTCCTAGAAAATACCGAAGACATGTGTTCAATGGAAAGCATGAAAACCGTGATGCGCAAAAGAGGCTCACTGCTGATGAGTTGCAAGTGGAATTAGAGAAGGTCAGGCATATTACACCAGGAAACCATCCTGATAATGGTAACGGGAAAAGGAAGCGTGGCAGGGCAGAAGAGAGGTTATTGTTTACCCGCAGGTCCACTTTGTGGGACTTGGAGTATTGGAAAGATTTGGATCTGCGGCAGAATCTTGATGTGATGCACATCGAAAAAAATATATGTGACAGCATTATCGGCACACTTCTTAATATTGAAGGCAATACGAAAGATACCTTAAAATCTAGGATTGATTTGACACACCTGGGTATCAGACAGGATTTGCAGGTGCAAGATGAAGGTAAACCACGGGATATGGCACCAGTTGTGTATGTCTTGGACAAGGTAAAAAGAAAAGAATTATGCAAGGTCCTATCACGTGTGAGATTCCCACATGGATTTGCTTCCAACCCTGAAAGGAGAGTCAGTGCAGATGGATACAAGGTACAAGGGTTGAAAACTCATGACTGCCACGTCCTACTTCAAAGGGTTTTTCCTGTTATCCTTAGAGGATTGGGCCGCCCTGACTTATACAGAGCAATTGGAGAGTTGGGACAATTCTTCAGGGAACTCTGCAGTAGAAATATCAGGATAGATGCTTTGGAGCGTCTTAGAGACAAGACACCAACTATCCTAAGCGATCTTGAGAAGATATATCCTCCATCCTTCTTTGATGTGATGGTGCATTTGGCTGTTCATCTACCTGATGAGGCACTACTTAGAGGTCCAGTACTATATGGCTGGATGTACCCTATTGAAAGGCGTCTAGGCACTTTCAAGGGCTATGTTAGGAACAGAGCTAGACCCGAGGGTTCCATTGCAGAGTCCTACATTGCTACAGAAGCGTTGACATTCTGCTCAAAATACATTGAAATAGCTGATCAGCTTAGCAAAGACGTGGATGAAGACAATCCTGGGCTCAATGTTTTCGATTATTCTGTTTGAGTTACAGGGAAGAGTCGACAAGAGGACAAACCTAAAGATTTGGACAAAATGGTTTGGCATGTGTTGAATAACTGTCCTGGGATACTACCTTATATCAAGTAAGTGCTAAGTACTTCAGCTTATACATCGTAATCTACTAAACTTGCAGGACATTCTTACATATTTAGATGTTTGACGCGATCAGTATGTTGTGTAGCATCTACAAAAAGGAGTTACTGCCACAAAATCCAACAAACATTGACAAACTGGTTATGGCAGGATTTCTGAAATGGTTCAAGAGCCATGTAAGCTTTTGAATTGCACTGTCAGTTTTTTTAATATATTGAGTACATAATATGATCAGCTTGTCTATTTTCTAACCATAGGTTAAGAAGATGCGGGAGGATGGGCAGGCAGTTGATGATGCCCTTTACTCACTAGCAATGGGTCCTGATACTCGTGTAAGACATTATGAATCTTGCGTTGTTGGAGATGTGCGCTACAACACCCTTGCACGAGACAAAGGCAGGAAGACACAAAACAGTGCCATCATGAGCACGGATGTCAGGACCGGTTTTCCAATAAAACATTTATTGAAAAACCGACAATTATATTAGACCGGTATAGAAGAATCCTCCTTACTGGTAGACAAGTCCTTGATATAGAAATCCAGAAGTACTAAATATTATACAAGGTTGAGCTGAGGTTGCTCAACAATTTATGACATAAAGGGTATGGTGGCATAACTACTGACTCGTAAAAAAAGTGGTGGTGGATATGTCACAGTGAAGTTGGTGACACGACTCCAAAATCTTATAGCTCATCAAGCGCCGGAGTGAGGCTCGATGATTTTATTAGGGTAGCGGAAGCGTATATAATACAAGTGACCAACTCCAGGATCGCACGGGACTGACTGGGACTCCTCTAGGCATCGGAATCGCTATCGTACTCTTCATCCATAAGATCGCCTTCGTAAACATCTGGCCAAATCAACAAGCCAGGTGAGTACTTTGAATGTACTTGCAAGACAGTTTGGACATAAGATATAACAAATGCAAACATGATGCACATGAGCAGACTAGTAATGCGCACTCAGATAATAAATTTGCACTGCATGTTAAATAAAAAGGATGTCATGCGGTAGTCCTCCCGAAATCCCAATAAAATAGTTGAAGACTGATCGGGTGTCTGAAGCGATGCCTCGAAAGGTAAAATAACTTAACATGCCACAGTAGGGCGTCAGGGTGACACCACATAAAGGGCTTATATTGAAACATAAATGATAGTATGTGCCACAGTCGGACGTCTAAGCGACATCTCGAAAAGGGCTTATAATGAAAGTAAATAACAAGGAAGCCATAGTCGGACGTCTGAGCGGCATCACATAAAGGGCTTAAATCAAAAGTAAATAACAAGAATGCCACAGTCGGACGTCTAAGCGACATCACATAAAGGGCTTATATCAAGTAAATAACAAGAATGCCATAGTCGGACGTCTAAGCGACATCACATAAAGGGCTTATATCAAAGTAAATAACAAGAATGCCACAGTCGGACGTCTAAGCGACATCACATAAAGGGCTTATATCAAAAGTAAATAACAAGAATGCCCCAGTCGGATGTCTGAGCGACATCACATAAAGGGCTTATATCTCATCATTCGAGTTCAAGTAGCTCATGAAGGTAACAACATTCCACGGAATACTCGGTACATGATAATAAACTGGTTAGTCCATCCACAGGAATAACATTCAGCCGGGTTTACCACTCTCAGTTTCATGCTTGTTCTCCGGAGACTGTCACTGAGACTGACACTGAGACTGATACTGAGATTGACACTAATATGTTGATCAATGTCCTTGACCATGGACATGGTTACTCGAATGGTTTTGACTCTACAGAGTTTGTACTCTTTAACCACAGCCAACAGATTTCAGTAGTCACAAAGGACTAGTTCCGTTTACGGTATTTTAGGAGAAACACATCTAACCAGTACACACCCATTCCACATTCCGCTGCCAGGAATCACCCTAGGCAACGTTCAAGAAAAACTCTAAGACGGGGAGGCTATAACCTCAATTAGCATGGGATCAAATTTATATCACGCGCTCTAAGGGGTGCCCCCTCTTGGTCCCAACCAGAAATACCCATGCCCCCTGACCGGATGACGGGCTTTAATCCAGGGCCATGGAACAATCATCACGGCCCCTCTATTTGGTGTGTACAAGGAAAGAGGTTTACAACTTACTAAACCGTATTCTTTGCAGAAAACATGTGGTAGCGTTTTGGTGTGTACAAGGAAAGAGGTTTACAAGACAGAGGAGTGCATCTTCTTGTACAATATATGGAGAGACTAGCAACGAGACAGAGGAGTGCATCTTCATAGCCTTGAAGATCGCAATGCGGAAGCGTTACAAGAACGCGGTTGCTGGAGTCGTACACGCAGCGATTCAGATCGTGGTCGATTCCGATCTAAGCGCCGAACAACGCCACCTCCGCGTTCAACACACGTACAGCCCGGTGACATCTCCCACGCCTTAATCCAGCAAGGAGAGAGGCAGAGGTTGGGGAAGACTCCGTCCAACAGCAGCACAACGGCGTGCTGATGGTGGAGGAGCGCGGTACTCCAGCAGGGCTTCGCCAAGCACTACGAGAGACGAGGAGGGAGGGAGGCGCCAGGGCTTCAGGTGCGGCTGCCCTCTCTCCCCTCCACTATATATAGGGGCCTATGGGGGCGCCAGCCCCTTGTAGATCCCATCTAGGGAAGGGGGCGACAGCCCTAGGGGTGGCTTGGCCTCCAAGCCAAGTGGAGGCGCCCCACCCCTTAGGGTTTCCAACCCTAGGCGCATGGGAGGCCCAAGGGGGGCACACCAGCCCACCAAGGGCTGGTTCCCACGCCCCTTCAGCCCATGGGGCCCTCCGGGATAGGTGACCCCACCCGGTGGACCGCCGGGACCCTTCCGGTGGTCCGAGTACAATACCGATGACCCCCGAAACCTTCCCGGTAGCCGAAACTAGACTTCCTATATATAAATCTTTACCTCCGGACCATTCCGGAACTCCTCGTGACGTCCGGGATCTCATCCGGGACTCCGAACAACTTTCAGGTTACCACATACTAATATCTGTACAACCCTAGCGTCACCGAACCTTAAGTGTGTAGACCCTACGGGTTCGGGAACCATGCAGGCATGACCGAGACAACCCTCCGGCCAATAACCAACAGCGGGATCTAGATACCCACGTTGGCTCCCACATGTTCCACGATGATCTCATCGGATGAACCACGATGTCAAGGATTCTATCAATCCCGTATTCAATTCCCTTTGTCTATCGGTACAATACTTGCCCGAGATTCCATCGTTGATATCCCGATACCTCGTTCAATCTCGTTACCGGCAAGTCTCTTTACTCGTTCCGTAACACATCATCCCGTGATCAACCCCTTGGTCACATTGTGCACATTATGATGATGTCCTACCGAGTGGGCCCAGAGATACCTCTCCATTACACGGAGTGACAAATCCCAGTCTCGATTCATGCCAAACCAACAGACACTTTCGGAGATACCCGTAGTGCACCTTTATAGCCACCCAGTTACGTTGTGACGTTTGGCACACCCAAAGCATTCCTACGGTATCCGGGAGTTTCACAATCTCATGGTCTAAGGAAATGATAGTTGACATTAGAAAAGCTTTAGCATACGAACTACATGATCTTGTGCTAGTCTTAGGATTGGGTCTTGTCCATCAAATCATTCTCCTAATGATGTGATCCTGTCATCAACGACATCCAATGTCCATGGTCAGGAAACCGTAACCATCTATCGATCAACGAGCTAGTCAACTAGAGGCTTACTGGGGACATGGTGTTGTCTATGTATCCACACATGTATCTAAGTTTCCTATCAATACAATTCTAGCATGGATAATAAACGATTATCATGAACAAGGAAATATAATAATAACTAATTTATTATTGCCTCTAGGGCATATTTCCAACACTTGCAACCTCTCATGCCACCACATGATCAGGTTATCTCACCATCATATGAACACATCGAATTTCGAAGCTCACTTGCAGCTTGCTTGCATGAAATATAACATTCACAAATGCTTATTTAAACATGTCATGAGAAAACCACTTAAGAAATCATGAAAAACACTCATCATATCAAAGGTTCAAACATGCTTGCTTGGTTTGGAGTAGTCGGAGTCTAGCTCGGCGAGGTTTGCGGCTCCGTCACCTCCTTCGGTATTTACGTTATAAAAGAAATCAGATACTAATGTAAATACCGTGCGTGCATAAAAATTGTTCCAAATATTTTTCAAATAAATATTATAAAAAACTAGATAGAAAAATAAAGATGACAGAAAAAGAATCAACTCAAAATCATCTTCTGTTTAAAAGTTATTAAGGTTTTAGTCCAGGGACTAATCTGTGATGAAACAGAAACATTCCAGGGGCTAGTTAAAAAAACCAGAAAACGTTTCGGTCGGAAATACGCCAACCCAAAGGGAAAACGTACTTTGCTCGAAGGCGCTTTCAAAAAACGTTTCGAATAAAAGAGGAGAGACTGACGAGGGGGTCCCGCATGTAAGGTTTAAAATATCACCACCGGCCAAAGCAAACGATGATCGCCGGCGACGACCGACGGCGATCCAGAGGAGGGCAAGGGTATGGTTACACTCACAGGACAATTCTGCATCGGTGGCTGGTGGATTTGGTCGTCGGCGAGCACCACGCCGACGTCGGCTTCCACTCCGGCGGACGGCGGTTCGGTCGAGGATGGATCCCTCCGAAGAGAGCTGCAAACGCCAAATTGAAGCACGGGTTAGGGGAGTGGGTGCACTAGGAGGTTCCTCCCCAAGTTTGAGCTAGAGCTATGCAAGGAATCGAGTGAATCAAGCTGGATACCAGAGCGGGTCGTGGCGGCCGGAACTGGGGAAGAAGGCCTCCTCGTGGTCCTTCTAGCGGCTGGGCGTGGCTCTGGTGAGGTGGAAGAGTGGTGCTGGGTCGAAGGCGAGCTCGGGGCCTCTATTTATAGTTGGACCGAGGCGGTTGCCGAGAACGGGATCACTCCGGCGAGTGATTACGGCGAGGCAGTGGTCGGCTGGAGGTTTAGGTGACTGGGCACCTTCGGATTGGTTCACTGGTTCCATTCAACAGCTAAGCTTGATCGGATTTGGCCTGCTCCCATGGCCTCGACGGAACGGAGCTCATGGGCTCATCGGCAGCAGAGAGCACGATCTGCGCCTCTCAGGCGACAACGATGGTTCTGCAGCATGCACAGGGAAGAGGACGGCCACGCGGAGGCTCCTGGTGGTGTGGGCGGTGCTGGACGGCGCCGTACTGCAGGGCTGGCCCCTGCTGGTCACCATGGTGGTTCTGCCACCACGGAAGACGCCAGAGTTGACGTGACACGTTGCCACCGACGCTCGCGACCGGCCAAACAACCGTGCAGTGCATTGGATAAGAAGAAGGAGAAGTGAGCAATGATCGAAGGCAGCTACTGGCGAGATTGACGAAGAGCCCTGACGAAAACGACACTGACGACTGAACCCAACACCGAACTTCTGAAACTTGACAGGAACAGTGCTGGCCACCTGTTCGACGAAATGATTTATGCACGTGGAAAATTCTTCTAGAGCTAAAACTTGGTGAAGTGATCTCTTGATGCATCTGGAGACTGCCTGAATTATCTCAGAATTTTTGGAAAAGAAAAAGAATGAAATTCACCAAAAATGGCAAATCTGGTCCAAACTTGCAGCAAGCAAATTTTGAAAAATTTGTACTGTGGACTAGCAGATCTTGATGGATCTACGTTGAGGACACTAAGGACTAGCCAGAGGAATTTATTTGGAACCAAAACTCAAAGGAAACCTAGTAGTTCCTTTGTAAATCACTAAGGTCCAAATAAATGGCAGAAAAAGATTTTGAGTTTAAAATAAATAGAATTAAAATCTAGGGGAAGTTGAACTTTGCTGGACTTGATGCTTGACTTGACCCAAAGTGGGGAGGTAGGTTTTGGAAGAAAGTTTTCAACACATGTCATGGCAAGAGAGTAATTTTTGAATGGGAAAGAATAAAATTGATAATTTATAGGAATTATTTTTAATAAAAAGGAATTGTAAAAACCTTCCAAAATTATTTGTGTTGAGCCAACATAAGATGAAAAATCTTCAAGACCAAAAATCAAGATTGGGAAGAACTCATGAAATATTTTTCATAAAAAGATTTGAGAAGATGAGCCCCTTTTTTGAAAAATTCAAGTGACCTTCTTTAAATCAAATAAAGAAGTTGATAAAAATCAAAACCAAAATTTTGGAGTGTTACAACACCTACCCCCTTAGGAAAAATCTCGTCCCCGAGATTTCAGCTGATCCTCAAATAGGTCTGGGTACTCTGCCCGAAGGAAATCCTCTCTTTCCCATGTTGCTTCATCCTCGGTGTGATTACTCCACTGACCTTGAAAAACTTAATTGTTTTCTGACGGGTCCTTCTTTCAGACTCCTCCAATATTTTTCTTGGACGTTCCATGTAGGTGAGGTCTGGTTGCATGTCAATGTTCTCGTGAGATACATGCTTTTTTGGGTTGCTTACACATTTCCTCAACTATGAGACGTGGAGCACGTCGTGGACGTCTGACAGTCCTTCGGGTAGGTCTAGCTGGTAGGCCACTGTGCCTCTTCGTGCAATCACACAGAAGGGTCCAATAAACCGTGGTGCTAGCTTTCCTTTAACTTTGAATCGTTGCAGGCCCCTCATAGGAGATACTCATGGATACACATATTCACCGGGTTCAAAGCTGACTTCACGATGTTTTTTTATCGTAATAACTCTTTTGTCGGCTCTGGGCTGTCTTGACTCGATCCCTGATTAGTCTAACTTTCTTCTCAGCTTCCTTGAGCATGTCTGGGCCGAAGATACGACTGTCTTCTGTTTCTGACCAATTTAATGGGGTACGGCATCTTCGCCCGTACAAGGCTTCAAAAGGTGCCATTTGTAGACTGGCTTGGTAACTGTTGTTGTATGCGAACTCGGCATACGACAAGCTTTCTTCCCAACTGGATCCATAGGTGAGAACACATGCTCTTAGCATGTCCTCTAGAATTTGGTTCTCACGTTCAGTTTGTCCTCCAGTCTGGGGGTAGTATGTTGTACTGAATACTAGTTGAGTTCCCAAAGCTTGTTGTAAATGATCCAAAAATCTAGAGACGAATTGAGTGCCTCTGTCGGATATTATAGTCTTTGGAATTCCATGCAGACAAACTATACGGGAGCGATAAAGTTTGGCAAGCTTCTGAGTGGTGTGGGTTGTCTTTACTGGGATGAAATGTGCCACCTTAGTTAATCTATCTGTGATGACCCATATGGCATCATTTTCGTGTCGTGACCGAGGTAGTTCGACAATAAAATCCATTCCAATTTCGTCCCATTTCCACTCAGGTATCCTATTTGGCTGTAATTAAAGCTGGCAATGGTTGAAGAACCGAACTGTATCTAAACTGAACCCATGTGGCTGATTTAAGCAACCAAAACCAAACTGACCCAGCTAATTGTGTGTTGGCACCCAACCTAAACTAAACTACTTCTGATCTCCACCCAAACTGAACTAAACTATTGACAGGAACCATGGTTTTAGCTTATGGTTTGAGATCAGTTACCCACCACGCACGGCTGCACGTGACATCTTACCCAAGTGCTAGTTCTTTGTCCATGAACAACAATAGAGTCAAGTCAGATGACAGGTGAGTTCTTCAGTGATTTGATTGCGTTGCAGCTTCCAGTGTGCGATCGATCCGTAGCTGGCCGCCATGGCCGTTGGGGTTTGCCTATTGATGGTGACGGTCGTGCCATGGGCGTGCTCGCTGGGTAGGTGGAGTGCACCTCGATGAACAGGGCGAAGCTCGCCGGAGAAGTAGGAGGGCGGTGGCGCGGCAGAAGTGGAGCCTAAGTGCGACGTCGAGAAGTGGTACATGTGTCGCCAGAAGCAGTAGCGCGCTGGCGCCGTCGACGAGCGGCCGAGACGAAACTGACACTCTCAAGCTTTTAAAATTGACACATTAAGCTATGACAGAATGACAGTACTGACGCATACATGGGCAGATTGCGCATGGAGGAACTCTTTCTCTCAAGTGAAGCCCCGCCCTCGCTGAGAATGTGAATCCACTACACACACACGCCGGCCGCCCTCCTCCGGCGCACCAGCTTCGTCTTCCTGCCCCCGCCTGGCTCAATCAAGCCTTGGCCGCGAGTACACTCAACGCGGTCCTCACCCAGTTGTAGCCGGCTCCAAGACGATGCCCCCAAGGAGGAGAAAGACGTAAAGACGCCTCCATCGCCCGATCCAGCGGATTTGAGGTTTCTCTTTGATGCCAAAGCCGTGGGGAGGAGGAGCATAGCTCCACGACGATGCTTCCAAGAAAGATCACAACACCCGCGGGCGCCGTCGTCGCCTGCTCCGGTGAAGACCGGAGCAAAGATTTCTCCCGGAGATGCGCCGACCACCTACCACCACCGACCGCTGCCCACTAATCACCACCTGCTGAGGCCGACCTCGGTCTGACCGCGGGATCCCACGATCCACCGCGACCAGAGACGCACCACCCCCCAACCGAAGCTGTCGTCCACCACCGCAGCACCACCGTGGCCACCACCACCGCAGCAACCCACGCCTCATCGCATCGCGCAGCATCCAGATTGAAGCACGAGCTCGCACCAGATCCAATCGAAGCCGCACGAGCGACAGCAGAGCAGACGAGCTCCCTCCGCAGCACACCACGCACTCCAGAGCAGCGCATCCACCACGCCCAGCCACCGGTCGCCGCGCCCGACGCACATCAGCCGTCGCCGTGCCCAGCCGTCGATCTGCGCCCCATGCGCACATCTGGAGCCGAGCCGTCGCCGCACGCACGCGCGCCGTCCACGCCAAGGCCACACCGGGAGCCCGGACCGAGGCCGCCGCCCCGGCGTCCCACCCGCCACGCCTCACCATCCGCGCCCCGCGCTGCATGTGGATCTGGCCGAAACCAACCGAAACCGGCCGCCCCCGCTGCCACAGCCTCACCCGAGAAGCCCGAGGCCGCCGCGCGGCCAGCTGCCGGCCCGGCCATGCGCAAAGCGTCCGACGCATCTGGATCTAGCGCTCCCAGCTGCGACCCCCCAGGAAAGGCGCCGAGTGACGGAGAGGCCCCGCCGCCACCACCAGCACACGGGCTTTTCCCGGCGGTGGCCCCAGGCGGCGGCGAGGGAGGAGGCACCGGTGGATGGAGTTGCTGGATGGTGGGGTTGGGTCGCCGCCCGTGTCGCCTAAGCTAGGCGACGGGGGGCCGTGTCTGTAGATATTGGCTGTCAAGTTGGTAGAATGTGACAGCTTGTTCTTTGGCTGCGTCTTCTCGATGTAGTCTTTGCTCCACTCCATCTTCTAGGAGGAGTACAAAGTTCCTCGGAGGGAAGCTTAGGGACAAAAGAAAAGACGACGTGGCCGGGTCGCTGGCGGCGGTGGCAGAGGAGCCGCGTAGGGATGGCCCAGCTGTCGCTTCTTCTGATCGTCAGACAGGACCTGTCCTTGACGACTTCACTGTCTCGACGCAACCAACCCACATAACCGGTTTTGGGCCATAGTTATTAACTGTTGGGAACCGAATTGTTTAGGCCCAGACCCAACCATAACTAACTCTTTCCACCATAAAACCAAACCAGACCCAACTATTAGCTGGCTTGACCCATATCTACTCGAACCAATTAAACCCATAACAAAAAACCAAACCAACTTAACCGGTTAATCAAAAACCATTCCCAGATTTAGCTGTAATAGTCCTGCTGGTTTTTGGTGCTTGGCTTTAATGCGCTGACATGAATCACAACATGCAATGAATGTGGCTATATCCCTCTTCATACTGTGCCACAAAAAAATTTCCTGAATGTCCTTGTACATTTTGGTTCCTCCAGGGTGGATTGAATATGGAGCGGTGTGGCCTTCGGCTAGAATTTGCTGTTTGAGGTTCTCTATATTTGGTACGCAAAGTCTGTCTCCGTAGCATAATATTCCCTTATCGTCTACGATGAATTCTGAAGCCTTGCCCAGACTCATTTTTCTTTTTATGCCTTTGATGCTGGGGTGTCCATGCTGAGCCTTCTTAATATGTTCCATTAGGGTGGGCTCTATTTCCAAATTTGACACGTTGCCTTTAGTGACCATCACCAAGTTGAGTTTGGCGAACTCCTGCTGAAATTCAGGTCTCAAGTTCTGTAGACTGTCATTGCCCGAGCTGGGGTTTCGACTAGGAGCATCTGCCACTACATTCGCCTTGCCTGGATGGTAGTGAATGCCAACATCATAATCTTTCACTAATTCCAACCAGCGCCGTTGTCGTAAATTGAGTTCTGGTTGTGTGAAAATATATTTGAGGCTTTTATGGTCCGTATATATTTCACAACGATTTCCAAGCAAAAAGTGCCTCCACTCTTTTAGTGCATGAATGACTGCTGCCAATTCCAAGTCATGAGTAGGATAATTTTCTTCATGCTTTCGTAGTTTCCTGGAAGCGTATGCGACTACTTTAGCTTCTTGCATTAGTACGCATCCAAGGCCCTTCCGGGATGCGTCACAATATACTTCAAAACTTTTGTGTATGTCTGGTACAACCAATACTGGTGTTGTTGTTAATTTCCTTTTGAGTTCTTGGAAACTTTTCTCACAAGCATCAGTCCATACAAATTTCTTATCCTTCTTGAGTAACTGTGTGATTGGTTTTGCTATGGTGGAGAACCCCTCAATAAACCTTCGGTAATATCCAGCCATCCCCAGGAAACTTCGTACATCTATTACATTGGCTGGCGGTTTCCAGCCAAGTACGGCCTTGACTTTTTCTGGGTCCACGGCAACACCTTCTTGGGTCAATACGTGGCCTAGAAAACCAACCTGTATTAACCAAAATTCACATTTGCTGAATTTGGCGTATAATTAATGTTTCTTTAATTCCCGTAGTACAATTCTAAGATGTTCAGCATGTTCTTCTGGTGTCTTAGAGTATACCAGAATATCATCAATGAACACCACAACAAATTTGTCCATAAATTTCATAAACACTTTGTTCATGAGGTGGACAAAATATGCGGGGGCGTTTGTCAGTCCAAACGGCATTACTGTAAATTCATATAATTCATATCTGGAGGTGAATGCTGTCTTAGGGATATCTTCTGTCCGTACTTTTAATTGATGATACCCCGACCTTAAATCAATTTTTGAGAAAACCTTGGCTTGTGCGAGATGGTCAAATAAATCATTTATCCGTGGCATCGGATATTTGTTTTTGATGGTGACCATGTTGAGTGCTCGATAGTCTATACATAATCTCAGTGTCCCATCCTTTTTCTTGGCAAATAATACTGGTGAACCCCAAGGTGAGGAGCTGGCCCGTATAAATCCTTTGTCCAGTAATTCTTTTATTTGCTTCTTTAATTCTACAAACTCGGAGGGTGCCATTCTATAGGGTTTCTTGTAAATGGGGGTGGTTCCAGGTGCTAGTTCAACAATGAACTCTATTTCCCGGTCTGGTGGCATGCCTGGTAGTTCTTCGGGAAATACGTCAGGGAACTCACACACCACTGGAACTTTTCTTAACTCTGAAGTGTCGACCTTGTTCAACCTTGGTTGCCGTGATATTGGTCTTTCTTGAGCTGCAATTTTTATCGTATTCCCGTGATGATGAGTAAGATTTACAGTCCAATTGAAGCAGTCGATAAATCCCTTGTTGAAATGGACGAGTGAGAAGCTCCAGAATCAAACAAAACCGTGGCAGGTATTGTGTTGACAGGGAACATACCGAGTACGATATCCGGGGCATTATGTGCTTCCTCCTTGGTCACATGGTTCAAGTGACCCTTCTTGTGATTGTTATTGGGGTTGAAGTTGTTATGCTTGGGTGTTGAATTATTTCCACTGTTGTTTGGCTTGGGGGCCGAGTTTCTTGGCTTTAGGCACTGTTTGGCATAGTGTCCTTCCTCTCCACAAGCGTAGCAAGTAACACCTGGGTGATATATAAAATCCTTGTCTCTTGCATGAAATTTTTTGCTTGGGCGTGGAACAACGGTTGTGGATTTGTTCGCTCCAATTTTCTGAAAATCAGTCTTGTTCCGGTTGTTGCGAGCATGAGTAGTCTTGTCCCTTTTGCGCTTGCGAAAATCCTCCAAGCTGCGGCGCTCATTTTCCAATGTAATAGCTTCGTCCACAAGTGTTTTGAAATCCTGAAAGATGTGTACGACCAGTTGGCATTTAAGTTTTGGTGCCAGACCGTCCAGAAATTTTTCCATCTTTTTATTTTCAGTCATATGCTGTAACGCCCCGAGACCATTGCGCCAGGTGTCGTCCAGTTATTCGCCGTCGTTGCCATGTCATGTGCTTGCGTTTTGCATCTTGTCATGTCATCATGTGCATTGCATCATCATGTTTTTCAAAACCTGCATCCGTCTGGGTTCTCCCAGTTCTCTCCGTTGTCCGTTCTGAGCCCAGACACACTTGCACGCGCCCGCGACATGTCCGAAATATTATATTATAAGTTGCCGGAAAAATGTTCTCGGAATGGGTTGAAAGTTGGCATGCTGTGTTGTTTTGTTGTCAGTAGACCGCCTTCCAAGTTTCATCGCATTCGGAGTCCGTTTGATGCCCCGACGGATAAATATAGCGGCAATAGTAGCCGGTCTAACGTCCGACGTTTTCGGTCTCCAGAAACAGTCACCGGGCCTCCCTCTCTTCTCTTCTCTCAGCTCGAGACCGTCTACACAGCCCACTAGCTACCGCCAGGCCCAACCTAACCTCTCTCGTCAGCCCGCGGCACTCCTCGCGCGCGCGTCCGAAAAGTTGTCCCGGACCCGACCCGAGCAGTCGTCACCGTTGGGTCCGGATCATCCCCTAACATCTACAAAACATCTCCGTTTTTCTTTTTGGTCTCCCTAACCTATTTATTCGCAACCGTCCGATTAAGATCGGAGGGACCTTTTACCCCTAAACCTAAACGGCTTGCTATATATATATATACAGGGCAAACCCTAAAATCTAGGGACATTGTCCCATCCACCAAATCCCTCTCCTCTCCGCCGCCACACACTCACCATCCCCATCGGGATCCTCCCAGATCCATCCACCCATTCCCAGCCGATCCCGACCAACTCCCTTGTTTTCAGCATCGGGCCAACCTCCTCCTCCGCTGGATCCACCCAATCCCGCAACCTCCTCCCGCAGCACGCCTGTCCTCAAGCCCCTGCCCCGAGCCTTCCCGTGCTCCTCCTCCTCGCCTCGTCGTCCGGCACCGCCGCCAGGGACCGAATAAGCTAGCAAGATGAGCGTCGATGCCTGCTTCTTCTTCATCTTCCTGGGCTCCTTCTGTTTCCTTCTCTCATCACCCTTCTTTTCTCTCTTTCTGTGAGCAGGGGATCGCCATCGACAGCCGCAGCATCGAACCTCCATGGACCCCGGCTGCCGACTCGGAGTTCCCCGTCGCCAAGTCCCGCGCCCCTGCTTCCCTGAGACCTGCATCATCGCAGTTGTGCTCCTTCCCCGACCGTGCCTTGCCGTCGTCCAGCCGTGTGCACTGTCACCCGTTCATCTCCGATGGATCCGCGAAGCCGCCCGTACGGGACCTCGTCAGCCTCCTGCTCCTTCGCTGCCCCGTGTCCCACGCCATGGAAGCCCATGCGAGCTCCCAGTGCCGCCTCGTCCTTGCTCCACCATCATCTCCGGGAGGCAACGCTCGCGCCGCTGTTTACCTGTCGCCGCCGTTTTCCTTCAGAAAAGAGCAGAGTGCAGCGTCCCTGCCCTTCGTTGACCGGTTCCAGATCGACCGCGCCCTCCCCGTCGATCGCCTGGGCCAGCCCTCCCGCGCCTCCAAGGCCTAGTGAGCCTCCTCAGCCTGACAGTGACCGGCCTAGCCGCAAGCCCCGAGGCCCAGCTCCCTCCTTCACGCGAAGCCCAGCTACAGTAGCGCGCCAGCCGCCACTGCGTCCCGATCGAGTGCCTGGGCCGGCCTCGACTTGTGCTTCTTTGCAGCCCAGCAAGACGTTGAGGCCCAGCCTCTCCACCAGCCGGTCTCCTCTCCGAACGGGCCGAGGCCCAATGTGAGCAGCTCCCCAGCTCTGTTCCAGATCCAGCCCGTTACATGTTTTTTTTGTCCGGCGATTTTCCTAATTTTCCAGATGCTGCCTGTTTTGCAGAAAAGTCCCCCTAGATCATGCATATAATAACTCCACAACCGTGCATCGGATCTAAATAAATTATATATAAAACTTGCTTAGTTTTTCATCTAGTTTCATATTATGCCATTTTCATCCATGTTTAACATGTTTAAAATGTTGTTTGATTAATTTTTGCTCTATGTCATGTTAAAATGCTTTAATTCATAACTATTTAACCGTAGCTCCAAACCTAACAAACTTTATATGTAAATGGGGTAGAAAGATGCCTAGTTTAACATGATGCACTCATCTAGCATGTTTAACAACTCTAAAATATGGTTTAGGGCAGAACAGGACCTACCCTTATTTATGCGTATGGGGAATTACCGAAATTGTTGTTCGTTGTTTCCGGCCTCACTTGAACTTGACTAGATAGGTAGTTTTACTTTGCTTCACCTCTTGCCATGTTAATCAACATTTAATTTTTGTTGGGTACTTAAACGAGATCGGACTAAATAACTTGAATGTGGTGTTTCGTCAATATGCAACGGAGTTGCATATTGAGCTCCACTTAATTTGTAGGATTGTTTGTGCACTTTGCCATGCCATGCTTCATTAAACCGGACATGCATCATACTTGATTGTGCATCATGCCATGTTCACGTGTTGGTTGTTTACTATGTTGGTTGCTCCTTTTCCGGTGTTGCTTGTTCGGGTTGGTTCCGATAACGTCGTGTTGTGAGGATCCGTTCATCTACGTCCGTTTGTCTTCTTCATGGACTCGTTCTTCTTCCTTGCAGGATCTCAGGCAAGATGACCATACCCTCGAAATCACTTCTATCTTTGCTTGCTAGTTTCTCGCTCTTTTGCTATGCCTATGCTACGATACCTACCACTCGCTTATCATTACCTCCCATATTGCCATGAGCCTCTAACCCACCTTGTCCTAACAACCCATTGTTTGGCTATGTTGCCGCTTTGCTCAGCCCCTCTTATAGCATTGTTAGTTGCAGGTGAAGATTGAAGTTTGTTCCTTGTTGGAACATGGAGATCGTTCCTTGTTGGAACATTGTTTTGCTTGTTGGGATATCACAATATCTCTTATTTAATTAATGCATCTATATACTTGGTAAAGGGTGGAAGGCTCGGCCTTATGCCTGGTGTTTTGTTCCACTCTTGCCGCCCTAGTTTCCGTCATATCGGTGTTATGTTACCGGATTTTGCCTTGACATTTCGCCTTGAATAAAACTCTTCCAGCAATGCCCAACATTGGTTTTACCATTCGCCACCTAGCCTTTTCTTTTCCCTTGGGGGTCGCGCGCCCAAGGGTCATCATTATTTTAAACCCCCGGGCCAGTGCTCCTCTGAGTGTTGGTCCAAACTTAGCAATGTCCGGAGCTACCAGGGGCAACTCTGGGCTGGCCCACCCGACGTCTGGCTCATCCGGTGTGCCCTGAGAATGAGATATGTGGAGCTCCTATCGGGATCTGTCGGCACATCTGGGTGGCTTTGCTGGTCTTGTTTTACCATTGTCGAAATGTCTTGTAACCGGGATTCCGAGTCTGATCGGGTCTTCCCGCTAGAAGGAATATCCTTCGTTGACCGTGAGAGCTTGTGATGGGCTAAGTTGGGACACCCCTGCAGGGATTTGAACTTTCGAAAGCCGTGCCCGCGGTTATGGGCAGATGGGAATTTGTTAATGTCTGGTTGTAGAAAACCTGAAGTTGACCTTAATTAAAATGCATCAACAGCGTGTGTAACCGTGATGGTCTCTTTCCGGCGGAGTCCGGGAAGTGAACACGGTGTTGGAGTTATGCTTGACGTAGGTTGTTCTAGGATCACTTCTTGATCATAGTTTCTCGATCGTGCTTTGCCTTCTCTTCTTGCTCTCATTTGCATATGTTTAGCCACCATATATGCTAGTCACTTGCTGCAGCCCACCTCATACCTTTTAACCTTCCTATAAGCTTGAATAGTCTTGATCGCGAGGGTGTGAGTTGCTGAGTCCCCGTGACTCGCAGATACTTCCAAAACCAGTTTGAAGGTGCCGATGTTACAGAGCAGGTGACGCAACCAAGCTCAAGGAGGAACTCGATGAAGATCTTGTCCTTTGTGTTGTTTCATTCTGGTTGATCAGTAGTGGAGCCCAGTTGGGGTCGATCGGGGACCTTGTCGCATTTGGGGTTCTTCTTTTATTTTGGTTCCGTAGTCGGACCTTGATTGTATTTGGATGTTGTAATGCTTTATTCATGTTTTGTGTGAAGTTGCGATTGTAAGCCAACTATGTATTTTTCCCCTTTACTTATTTACATGGGTTGTGTGAAGATTACCTCACTTGCGAAATTGCTTTCAATGTGGTTATGCCTCTAAGTCGTGCTTCAACACGTGGGAGATATAGCCGCATCGAGGGTGTTATAAGTTGGTAATCAGAGCCTTCCCCGACCTTTGGAGCCCCCACTGCTTGATCGAATTAGCAGCCGAGTTGAGTCTAGAAAAACGTTTTGAGTCATTTAGGATTATATATATCAGAGAGTTTAGGAATTCTTTTTACTCCCCAGTCCCTTCATCGCTCTGGTAAGGCATCTTGACGTAGAGTTTTGTCTCTTCTCTTCTCAAATTTCACTAATTTTTTTAGGAACACGCGGGTATCTTGGAATCGTTCCGATGGTTTTGTGACGAGAACATTGTTCTTGGTGCCTCCTATCATTTAGGGGTTGTGGCAGTGTCCCGTGGAGTTGAGCTCCGAGGTGTTGTTGTCACAATTTTATCGTTGTAGTTCTGGAATACCTGAGTTTAGTTTCGCCGACATCGAAAATCTCTTTTATGCAGTTGTTGGTGAGATAACCTCCACGCCACCCAGTACTGGGGCGGGAGTTCGGGAGTATTGCCATAACTCGTATAATGGATGCTTTTTGAAGGTTGAGGTAGACGATTTCCGAAGGTTTCTTGGTTATGTGTTGAAGGATGGATACAGCTGGATGTAGGATTTGCTAGTTTTGGGTGAGATATTATGCTTCCCCTGTATCCCCAACACCTGATTGCATAACCAGAAAATTTCGGGAGTTTATAAGTGGGAAATCAAGTAGCTCTTAGGATATCTTTCCGACAGATGTATGATATGAAATTGGGGTTCGACGTCTAGTGGTTCGCCTATCCACGGTTGGTTTTACAGTGGTCTCATTGTGTCTTAAAGAGTCCTTGGCTATACCGACTCGGGGACGCTTCGTATGTCATGTGCACTGCCTTGTACATGACGGTGCTGTACGATCGAGACCGTGTAGGCCCCACCACGAAAACTTCGGACGAAATCTCTATCATATGTTTGTTCTGGCTTATTCCGCAAGCCAATCCTTTATTTGTTTCGAGTTGTGGTATTCGAGTTGCTTCGAAGTCAAGTGTTGAGTCCATACCTGTTCCTAAGCGGTGTTCTCATACTTTGATGTGAATACTAATCCTTCTTGATAATCGAGATTGTCATGTAAATCCTTTTGAACCTGCGTGTTTCTCTTCAAGTGGATCCGATCATTTCAACAACCGCAAGATCAAGTATCAGTTCTTCTCAACGGTGTTTGTTTCACCCGTCTCCAAGTTGCCTTCCTTTTTTCCCACCCTCCCACCCTTGTTACTTCAAGGACCAAGATTTCTTTATCAAGTATCTATCTTATGATTATGAAGTCTCTCCACTCTTTTCCGTCAATGTCCTTACCCGGCGGTTCTCATGAAGATGCTCTTCAAGTTCGTTATTCTTCATTCTTTTTCTTCTCCGGTGGATTCAATTCAAGTTTTCTGTGTTGATCACATCCTTTCCTCATTTTAAATGTCTTCTCTTGCCGGCGTACCTCTCAATCATTCCCCGTTTGCTATTCAATTGTTCCAGAGTGTTCAAGATATCTCGAATATTCATGTTTTTCCTCTCTGCATTCGTTCAAGATCTTTCGAGGATGTTATCTCATTCAAGTCATTTAATTCAACCGGTGCAACCTCTTTTTTTAATCATTTCAACGGTGTTTCTTTTGAGTGGGCCCTAACCCACAGGTCTTTTCCCAGGATCTTACCTGACTCTTCTTATTTTCCCGGAGCTATCCTAAATTCTTTTGAAGTTTGACATAAGTATGAATTATCATCAGTCAAATGCCTTTCTCCAAGATCTTTAAAAAACTTTTCATCGTTGGCTCAACCTTTTCCATTCTTCATTCTGGAGTGCCTCAACAATTCTTGGTAGTGTTTCTCGTCGTCATTCCCAGATATTGAAGACCGAAGAAGAGTTTCTCCTCAATCTTATCCGTTCTCTCAAAGATTCATGATGCTAGCCTTATGCCATCCTCTCATAATTGTTTTCGATTGTGGGAATTTTTTTCACCTATCCGGTGCAATTCAAGATTTTGTTCAGTTTGATTATCCGGAGGCCATCAATCCAGATTTATTCATTCCAGCTTTCAGCTCTCATACTCTAAATCATACCGGTGTCTAAATCAAGGATTCTCTAATCAGCTCGCGATCTCTTCGTTCTCATGTATCTAAATTCTCTCAAGCATCTTCGTTTAAATTGCTAATTCTTCCCGGTGTTTCTTCATGTTTTAATCGTTCTTTTTCAATTCTTATGGTGGTACGTTCAAGAGTTCTCTTCTTTGGTGATCATATCAATTCATTCGTTGTTTCAACCCGACCGGTGATTCGTTGAAGACATTTTCAATTTTATGTTATATCTCTCTTAATCCTTTCTACGAGAATAAGTAATATGTCAAATCCGTTGATTGTCATCAATTTAATTGGTGAAGGATAAGCATAATGTAATCCTTATTCTTATTTCATCCAAGTGATTAATTTCCTAGTCCGGAGGCTCATCAAATTCCTGATTTCAATTGTTTCATCTTCTCTATTCCCGGAGTTCCAACCTTTACAATTTTTTCACCATGGAGATCCATCTAAATCATTGCAAGGATTCACCTTGTGTTTTCATTTTCTCTTTCTCTTTATTCTTTTGTTACCGGAGTTTCTTCATGGAGGCTATACATGAGGATTCATCAAGGATTATTTCCTTCTCGAAGCGTTCATTGAGATTCTTTTCAGAGGAGCTCAAGCATTCTTCATCTTGCAATCCGGAGTGCAATTCTTTCTATCTTATTTTTTGTGGTGGTGTTATGTCATTTTTGATAATTTTTCCTTCATGTTTCACGATTCACAAGTTATCAAGAATGAGATATCTTAAATCCATCAATCTCTTCATTGAAGTATTCTTGGGTTATATTTCACCTGAAGCTTTCCCCAAGGATTGTTGCTATTTATGGTGCTTAAATGATCCAGGTTCTTCATTTATCCTCCCGGTGAAATAAGATTCTTGTCTCCTTGTTCTTATCAATCAAATTCTTTTGCCGTGAGTGGCAGGTTGTCACCTCATATTTTGAGCTGTATTCCATAAGACCATATCAAGCTTATCTTTTCGTTGTTGTGTTTCCAACAACTCCGTTCGACCCTTCTCCTAAGGATACATTTTCAAGTTCTTTTGTGGCAGAAGTTGGCATTTTCTTCTCCATTCTTTTATTTGAATTATCTATATTCTATCCTGTCGTTTCGGAGCCATTGTGATGTTGCTCTCTTCAACCCATCTTCTGGTCTTGTCAAGATCATGTTTGACTCGTGCTTATCCTTTCAACCGGAGTGTTGTGTCCCTTTGCGCAAGCTCTTTCATTTTATCAAGTTTTTCATCTCTTTTAAACCGGAGTGCTGTCCGAGATCTTTCTTACTCCTTGTTCCATTCATTCAATAGTTCCGGAGGCAGTATGTTGTTGATCTCATCAAGCATCCTATCATCTTGTCAAGTTCTTGTTAATTCCTTCCATTTGCAGTCGGAGTGCTGTCCAAATTATATCATTCTTAATCCTTCTCTATCTTGTTTTAACCGGAGTGGTTTCAATGTATATCCTGCCCTTCAACCTCAAGGTTTTTCGCAATGTTCTTTTTTCCTCTCTTCTAACGGAGTGTTTTCAACTTCGTTCATCTCAGTTGTATTCTTCGCTCGAAATTGTTCAACCTCGCAAGGTTCTTTGGTTTCACTCATTGGTAAAAGAAGCAACTTAGTTTTACCTCTTCTCGTTCTCTTCCATTTTCCCCTTCGGCGCCATTCTAGATCTCGGGACGAGATCCTCTCGTAGTGGTGGAGTGTTGTAACTCCCCGAGACCGTTGCGCCAGGTGTCGTCTAGTTATTCGCCGTCGTTGCCATGTCATGTGCTTGCGTGTTGCATCTTGTCATGTCATCATGTGCATTGCATCATCATGTTTTTCAAAACCTGCATCCGTCTGGGTTCTCCAAGTTCTCTCCGTTGTCCGTTCTGAGCCCAGACACACTTGCACGCGCCCGCGACATGTCCGAAATATTATATTATAAGTTGCCGGAAAAATGTTCTCGGAATGGGTTGAAAGTTGGCATGCTGTGTTGTTTTGTTGTCAGTAGACCGCCTTCCAAGTTTCATCGCATTCGGAGTCCGTTTGATGCCCCGACGGATAAATATAGCGGCAATAGTAGCCGGTCTAACGTCGGACGTTTTCGGTCTCCAGAAACAGTCACCGGGCCTCCCTCTCTTCTCTTCTCTCAGCTCGAGACCGTCTACACAGCCGACTAGCTACCGCCAGGCCCAACCTAACCTCTCTCGTCAGCCCGCGGCACTCCTCGCGCGCGCGTCCGAAAAGTTGTCCCGGACCCGACCCGAGCAGTCGTCACCGTTGGGTCCGGATCATCCCCTAACATCTACAAAACATCTCCGTTTTTCTTTTTCGTCTCCCTAACCTATTTATTCGCGACCGTCCGATTAAGATCGGAGGGACCATTTACCCCTAAACCTAAACGGCTTGCTATATATATATATATAGGAAAATTGGATGATACTCCTAGGAGTACATACTCCCAGGTCGATCCACCTCCGAAGAGACCCATCGCTTCGAATAGCTGGCCGTACCTATCGGACTAGCCACGTTTTAAACCCAGCAAATAAAACTAGATGAGATAATTATTTGATAATTAAATTTGTTGGAACAGAATCCTTCTTTATAGGAATATCAAACGTCACCCTAGAAACGAATCTACATCGATCTAATATTCTCGCCACATAGACGGTTGCGTCTCTTGTGCCACCAGCGACCTATTTCCAGTAGTTTCGTCGCCGTCGACGGCGATTGTGTCTCATCCGCTATCCATGGTGCATGCATCAGCATGGAAGAAGACGACGCTCCTGTTCCTGTGCAGCAGGTCTCGGGTATTCAATGCTTTCCACCGGCCACTCCAGCCAAAATCGGCCAAAACTCAGATGGCCATGATGTCCTTGCGTACGTAACACAGCGGACGGCGGCGGCGCCGATCACAACGACGAGATGCATGGCATCGGTAGCAGCAACGAGACAACAACGACCACCCTTTCTCGTCTAATTGCAGCTGCGATTGTCTCGTCGTCGTTCAGTGCGGGCGGCTACTCCGGTGTGCGTCCGCATTATACTCGGTCGGTGAGATCTCAATCTTAAATCGAAGAGTACCTATTCTATACATACAACCATTAGAGCCACGTACTGTATATCAAGCTAGATGCATCCGTTACTTGCATGCCTTCTATACTGGAGTAAATAACTTGTACTCTGTCCAATCATCGTGTATAGATGACGCCGATTATGACGAAGCTTCAACTTATCTTGTACTCCTTCTATACTGGAGTACGAGAGCTGTGTTCCGCCAGCCGGTGTTCTTCTCTGCAGACTACCTTTTCCTTCATGTTGCTGCTACACCGAAGTGATCTAACAATCCTCCAACGACGAACTAGCTGCGAATGATCGATCCATCATGGAGGACACGTGCATACAGAAGAAGCTGTTTTTTTTTTCGAATAAGAAGCTAGAGTTAAATCGATGCTCTTTCCGTGATACACAAACACAAGTCAAATCTTGTTATTTTTTGGAGTGGACAAATACTACTATTTGAAATGAATTATATTCTGTAATATGTTTTAATTGGTCTTGTACTACTATGGTTTAAGTATATTTAGTAGTTAATTATACTCTTTTCTTGACATATATTGTTTTTTAGAGTAATATATACTCGGTCAAAAAAGTGGTATATTCTTCATGCAGAAAAATGATATATACTCCTTTCAAGAAAAAAAATGTGGTACATACTGCATGCAAAAAAATGATATATACTCCTTCAGAAAAATTGTGGTATATACTCCACCACAAAAAAAGTGGTATATAGTCCATCGCAAAAAAAAAGTGGTCCAGAATTTATTGAAAAAGATGTTGCACATGGTCCATCCAAAAAACATGGTATATAGTCCGACATAAAAAAAGGTATATATATATACTCCATCGTAAAAACAAATTGCAGTATATACTTCACTGAAAAAGGTGACAACTTTATAAAAAAAGGTATATACTGGTCCACAAAAAATCGCTATCACAAAAATATGGTATATACTATCGTATAAAAGTAGTATATATGAACTGCACAAATTAATACATGAAAGCTCAGAAAGTTAAAATATACCTCACGTATAAAAATACAACATACCTGACGTGCGTGTACTACTTCCCATGAAGGTTATAGGAACGACACCCTGGCATAAAAGATCCCTTAATTCTAGGATCAAGCAACTAGGCGCCACACTCAAAGGAAAGTTGTTACATGTTTCGGCTTTTTCTGTGGATTAGTCGTTTTTTGTTGAGGGATATCCAAGTGAAAGGCTTCGTTAAGGGATGGGAGTATGTACTCCTGGGAGTATAAAAGACTATATATATATATATATATATATATATATATATATATATATAGGGCAAACCCTAAAATCTAGGGACATTGTCCCATCCACCAAATCCCTCTCCTCTCCGCCGCCACCCACTCACCATCCCCATCGGGATCCTCCCAGATCCATCCACCCATTCCCAGCCGATCCCGACCAACTCCCTTGTTTTCAGCATCGGGCCAACCTCCTCCTCCGCTGGATCCACCCAATCCCGCAACCTCCTCCCGCAGCACGCCCGTCCTCAAGCCCCTACCCCAAGCCTTCTCGTGCTCCTCCTCCTCGCCTCGTCGTCCGGCGCCACCGCCTGGGACAAAATCAGCTAGCAAGATGAGCGACAATGCCTGCTTCTTCTTCATCTTCCCAAGCTCCTTCTGTTTCCTTCTCTCATCACCCTTCTTTTCTCTCTTTCTCTTAGCAGGGGATCGCCATCGACAGCCGCAGCAGCGAACCTCCATGGACCCGGGCCGTCGACTCGGAGCTCCCCGTCGCCAAGTCCCGCGCCCCTGCTTCCCTGAGACCCGCATCGTCGCAGCCGTGCTCCTTCCCCGAGCGTGCCTTGCCGTCGTCCAGCCGTGCGCGCCATCACCCGTTCGTCTCCGATGGATCCGCGAAGCCGCCCGTACGGGACCTCGTCAGCCTCCTGCTCCTTCGCCGCCCCGCGTCCCACGCCATGGAAGCCCGTGCGAGCTCCCAGTGCCGCCTCGTCCTTGCTCCACCACCATCTCCGGGAGGCAACGCTCGCGCCATTGTTTACCTGTCGCTGCCGTTTTCCTTCAGAAACGAGCAAAGTGCAGCGTCCCTGCCCTTCATTGACGGATTCTAGATCGACCGCGCCCTCCCCGTCGATCGCCTAGGCCAGCCCTCCCGCGCCACCAAGGCCCAGCGAGCCTCCTCAGCCTGACAGCGACCGGCCCAGCCGCAAGCCCAGAGGCCCATCTCCCTCCTCCACGCGAAGCCCAGCTACAGCAGCGCACCAGCCACCATTGCGTCCCGATCGAGTGCCTGGGCTGGCCTCGACTTGTGCTTCTTCATGGCCCAGCAAGACGTTGAGGCCCAGCGTCTCCACCAGCCGGTCTCCTCTCCGAACGGGCCGAGGCCCAATGTGAGCAGCTCCCCAGCTCTGTTCCAGATCCAACCCGTTACATGTTTTTTTTGTCCAGCGATTTTCCTAATTTTCCAGATGCTACCTGTTTTGCAGAAAAGTCCCCCTAGATCATGCATATAATAACTCCACAACCGTGCATCAGATCTAAATAAATTATATATAAAACTTTCTTAGTTTTTCATCTAGTCTCATATTATGCCATTTTCATCCATGTTTAACAAGTTTAAAATGTTGTTTGATTAATTTTTGCTCTATGTCATGTTAAAATGCTTTAATTCATAACTATTTAACCGTAGCTCCAAACCTAACAAACTTTATATGTAAATGGGGTAGAAAAATGCCTAGTTTAACATGATGCACTCATCTAGCATGTTGAACAACTCTAAAATATGGTTTAGGGCAGAACAGGACCTAACCTAATTTATGCATATGGGGAATTACCGAAATTGTTGTTTGTTGTTTCCGGCCTCACTTAAACTTGACTAGATAGGTAGTTTTACTTTGCTTCACCTCTTGCCATGTTAATCAACATTTAATTTTTGTTGGGTACTTAAACGAGATCGGACTAAATAACTTCAATGTGGTGTTTCGTTAATATGCAATGGAGTTGCATATTGAGCTCCACTTAATTTGTAGGATTGTTTGTGCACTTTGCCATGCCATGCTTCATTAAACCGGACATGCATCATACTTGATTGTGCATCATGCCATGTTCATGTGTTGGTTGTTTACTATGTTGTTTGCTCCTTTTCCGGTGTTGCTTCTTCGGGTTGGTTCCGATAACGTCATGTTGTGAGGATCCGTTCATCTACGTCCGTTTGTCTTCTTCATGCACTCGTTCTTCTTCCTTGTGGGATCTCAGGCAATATGACCATACCCTCGAAATCACTTCTATCTTTGCTTGCTAGTTGCTCGCTCTTTTGCTATGCCTATGCTACGATACCTACCACTCGCTTATCATTGCCTCCCATATTGCCATGAGCCTCTAACCCACCTTGTCCTAGCAAACCGTTGTTTGGCTATGTTACCGCTTTGCTCAGCCCCTCTTATAGCGTTGTTAGTTGCAGGTGAAGATTGAAGTTTGTTCCTTGTTAGAACATGGAGATCGTTCCTTGTTGGAACATTGTTTTGCTTGTTGGGATATCACAATATCTCTTATTTAATTAATGCATCAATATACTTGGTAAAGGGTGGAAGGCTTGGCCTTATGCCTGGTGTTTTGTTCCACTCTTGCCGCCCTAGGTTCCGGCATATCGGTGTTATGTTCCCGGATTTTGCGTTCCTTACACGGTTGGGTAATAATGGGAACCCCTTGACAGTTCGCCTTGAATAAAACTCTTCCAGCAATGCCCAACAATGGTTTTACCATTCGCCACCTAGCCTTTTCTTTTCCCTTGGGGGTCGCGCGCCCAAGGGTCATCATTATTTTAAACCCCCGGGCCAGTGCTCCTCTGAGTGTTGGTCCAAGATGAGCGATGTCCGGAGCTACCAGGGGAAACTCTAGGCTGGCCCACCTGACGTCTGGCTCATCCGGTGTGCCCTGAGAACGAGATATGTGCAGCTCCTGTCAAGATTTGTCGGCACATCTGGGTGGCTTTGCTGGTCTTGTTTTACCATTGTCGAAATGTCTTGTAACCGGGATTCCGAGTCTGATCGGGTCTTCCCGCTAGAAGGAATATCCTTCGTTGACCGTGAGATCTTGTGATGGGCTAAGTTGGGACACCCCTGCAGGGATTTGAACTTCCGAAAGCCATGCCCGGGGTTATGGGCAGATGGGAATTTGTTAATGTCCGGTTGTAGAAAACCTGAAGTTGACCTTAATTAAAATGCATCAACCGCGTGTGTAACCGTGATGGTCTCTTTTCGGCGGAGTCCGGGAAGTGAACACGGTGTTGGAGTTATTCTTGACGTAGGTTGTTCTAGGATCACTTCTTGATCATAGTTTCTCGATCGTGCTTTGCCTTCTCTTCTCGCTCCCATTTGCGTATGTTTAGCCATCATATATGCTAGTCGATTGCTGCAGCCCACCTCATACCTTTTAACCTTCCTATAAGCTTAAATAGTCTTGATCGCGAGGGTGTGAGATTGCTGAGTCCCCGTGACTCACAGATACTTCCAAAACCAGTTTGCAGGTGCCGATGTTATAGAGGAGGTGACGCAACCAAGCTCAAGGAGGAGCTCGATGAAGATCTTGTCCTTTGTGTTGTTTCGTTCTAGTTGATCAGTAGTGGAGCCCAGTTGGGGTCGATCGGGGACCTTGTCGCATTTGGGGTTCTTCTTTTATTTTGGTTCCGTAGTCGGACCTTGATTGTATTTGGATGTTGTAATGCTTTATTCATGTTTTGTGTGAAGTGGCGATTGTAAGCCAACTATGTATTTTTCCCCTTTACTTATTTACATGGGTTGTGTGAAGATTACCTCACTTGCGACATCGCTTTCAATGCGGTTATGCCTCTAAGTCGTGCTTCGACATGTGGGAGATATAGCCGCATCGAGGGCGTTATATATGCTCTTCGTTGGCATAACGAGATAATTGAGTAAACTGTCTATTGTACTCAGTCACTGTCATGCTTCTCTGCTTGAGGTCATCAAACTCCCTTTTCTTGATCCTCATAATGCTTCTGGGAATGTGCGCCCCATTAAAACCTTCTTTAAATTCTTCCCAGGTGATGTTATTTTCATTGGGTGCATGTGTAGGAAATTTTCCCACCATGATGCAGCTGCTCCAGTGAGGTAGTGAGGTGCATAAAGTACCTTCTCACGGTCCGAACATTATGCAATAATTAACTTCCTTTCAATGTCTCGAAGCCAATCATCGGCCTCAAGAGGTCTATCAGTGTGAGAGAACGTTGGGGACGTGTCTTTTGTAGTTCAGACAATTTGGAATGCTGCTGATATGGTTCACGGTGATTTACCATATTGATAACATGGTTCATCATTTCTTGATGCTGCTGCTGGCTTTGCTCATAAAGGCGGCATACTTGAGAAAATGATGCTTCACTGCCTTGCTGACTTGACTGCCCCTGTGTGAAATTGTTACTTGTCTGGGTACCATAATTTTCTTCTAGGGGACTTGGCATGGAACGAGTCCAGGGACGAGGCATTTTCCACTCTGGGGTATTTTTACAGAGTTCATGAGAAAAACTGAGTGGCAAAAATAAATAATTTTACAAAGGCGGAATTTTTTTCTTTTAAAAAAACTCCAAGATTTTTCAAGAAAATACTTGATTGCGCATGGAGAAGGACCACTCAGTACATATCTTACACGCAAGCCGTAATTATACAATACATCACTCAGGATGTGCGTACACATTCCTGACATGTTATTTAGGCTAGTGCACTTCTCCGAGTTCCTACATGATGCGCACACAAACTACTTCTCACCAGACCTATATACATATAAACATATCATACAAGCTGGTACATCGCACGGCTGCTAGGCGCACTCAGTCGGAGATGGTAAAAACTTCCCTCGTCCTGCCGAGGGTAAGACTCAGTGATGCTGGAGACTCAACCTCCTCCTCACTAATAGGCTCCAGGAGCGAAGTACTGGGTTGAGGAGCTGGTGCGGGCCCGGTAGGTGGTCCAGCACTAACTGGAGTAGGAGCAATGACTTAGTCAAACTCTTCATTGGTAGGCAGGCGGCGAGCGGTGGCTAAGATGGCAGGTGTATAGGATGTTGAGGACCAGACGTAAGTCAGTGGTGGTGTTGTATGGAGGAGCTCCCTCCTGTTGGCGGAACAGCCCTGAACTAAGTCCATACGAGCAGCCACAAAGTCGTCCACGAGGTTATCAAAAGCTGCCTCAAGAGCTTTAAGATACTCAACCAACATTTCCATAGCCTCATCTCTCTCCCCCCTAGCGCAAGCGAACGCACACTACTAGAAAAACCTCTACTAATGGCGCACCTATTATGGCCATTAATGGCGCATCTGTGGTGCGCCACTAACAGCACGCCATTAGTA
>NC_041388.1:76827375-76862272 GCF_002162155.2 Triticum dicoccoides
GGAGGGAGAAGAAACCATGAGGGGAGGGGAGGGGAGGGGAGGGGAGGGAAGGGGAGGAGGGAGGAGGGAGGAGGTAGGAGGAGGTCGCCGCAGAGGAGGAGAGAAGGGAAGATGAAATGAAGAGAGGAGGAGAGGACCAGCCATATATACGGCATACTAATGGCGCACCGCGGGCAGGTGCGCCATTAGTAATATTTTTTTTGCTTTATTTTGAATTTTGAAGGCGGGAAGATACTAATGGCGCACCATGGTCAGGTGCGCCATTAGTAATTTTTTTTATTTTTTTGCTTTATTTTGAATTTTGAAGGCGGGAAGATACTAATGGCGCACCATGGTCAGGTGCGCCATTAGTAATTTTTTTTTATTTTTTTTGACTTATTCTGAATTTTGAAGGAGGGAAGATACTAATGGCGCACCGTGGGCAGGTGCGCCATTAGTAAGTTTGAATTTTTTTGATTTTTTTTGCCTCTCTAGATCTTAAAAGCCCCGTATCTTTTTTTCTGTTAGGTTTTTGAGGATTTTGAAAATGTTTAACGGGGTACCCCGGTTAAATTTGGATGTAACTTTTCGAGTAGATGATTTTTCATATAAAAAACTTTTTCATCCGAGTTAGTATGCAAAAGTTATGCCCATTTTTACAAATTCTCGCGAGATTTTGCAAATGAAGTCAAAATTCATATTTGCAAATTTTCCCAACAACTAGGCCACATATCACATGGGAAACTTATTTTCTTTTATTTTTTTGACATTTTTATCATTTTGTTTTATTTTTTTTAAAACTAAAAAGGCGATCCACAGGGGGGGGGTGCATTCGGTGGAAGTGGTGGCCAAGGTTACTAATGGCGCACCGTGGCATGGTGCGCCATTACTAGTTTAACTAGTAATGGCGCACCATGCCACGGTGCGCCATTAGTATGTTTGGACAGGCGCACTAGTTCAAAAAAAAATTTGGTACTAATGGCGCACCGTAGGCAGGGTGCGCCATTAGTAGTTTCAACACTAATGGCGCATCAGAAGGTGGTGCGCCATTAGTATATACTAATGGCGCACCACATGTCTGGTGCGCCATTAGTGCCATTTCCATCTATAGCCCTTTTCCTAGTAGTGGCATAGTGACAAGTGTATGGCACGTGGCAAGCGAGGTAGCGGTAGCGACGAGCCTTCATCGAGGGCATCCCGGAGACGAGCTATCGCCTCACGCGTAGTCATCTGCATGGCATGCCTCTTCATAGGCATGGCCCTTCCCACAAATTGGAAGTGGCATGACTCAGAACGTCCTCCCTTGAATTGCACCGCGGCCTGGTGCATAGACACGCTGTCGCTGATCTTGTGCTGGTAGAGTGTGAACTCCGGACGAGCCGATAGCCCAATCGCAACCTTGGTGATGGAGACGAGAAGCTTGATAAACCCGTCAGGTACATCGGCGAACACCTGTAACTCACAGTCGCTGCCAGCAATCTACAAAGGTAGACAAAAATTCCGAATAGTCAAATCATAAATTTATGATGACTAACAGAAAGTTGCTACATTTGCAAAATGTTAAAATAGCACTTATTACGCTAACAACCGATTAGCGATCGCACCTAGTGGCTTCCTACAATCAGCCTGGCTCTGATACCAAGGTTGTCGGGAACGGTTTTCCAATAAAACATTTATTGAAAAACCGACCATTATATCAGACCAATATAGAAGAATCCTCCTTACTGGTAGACAAATCCTTGATACAGAAATCCAGAAGTATTAAATATTATACAAGGTTGAGCTGAGGCTGCTCAATAATTTATTACAAGTATGCCGATATTATACATAAAGGCGGATATGACACAAAGGGTATGGTAGCATAACTACTGACTCATAAAAAAGTGGTGGTGGATATGTCATAGTGAAATGGGTGACATGACTCCAAAATCTTACAGCTCATCAAGCGCCGGAGTGAGGCTCGATGATTTTATTAGGATAGTGGAAGCGTCTATAATACAAGTGACCAACTCCAGGATTGCACCGGACTGACTGGGACTCCTCTAGGCATCAGACTCGCTATCGTGCTCTTCATCCATAAGATCGCCTTTGTCAACATCTGGCCAAATCAACAAGCCAGGTGAGTACTTTGAATGCACTCGCAAGATTGTTTGGACATAAGATATAACAAATGCAAACATGATGGACATGAGCAAACTAGTAATGCGCACTCAGATAATAAATTTGCACTGCATGTTAAATAAAAAGGAAGTCGGGCGGTAGTCCTCCCGAAATCCCAATAAAATAGTTGAAGCGACGCCTCGAAAGGTAAAATTACTTAACATGCCGCAGTCGGGCGTCAGGGCGACACCACATAAAGGGCTTATATTGAAATGTAAATGACAATACGTGCCACAGTCGGACGTCTAAGCGACATCTCGAAAAGGTCTTATAATGAAAGTAAATAACAAGGATGCCACAGTCGAACGTCTGAGCGACATCACATAAAGGGCTTATCTCAAAAGTAAATAACAAGAATGCCACAGTCGGACGTCTAAGCGACATCACATAAAGGGCTTATATCAAGTAAATAACAAGAATGCCACATTCGGACGTCTAAGCGACATCACAAAAAGGGCTTATATCAAAGTAAATAACAAGAATGCCACAGTCGGACATCTAAGCGACATCACATAAAGGGCTTATATCAAAAGTAAATAACAAGAATGCCACAGTCGGACGTCTGAGCGACATCACATAAAGGGCTTATATCTCATCATTCGAGTTCAAGTAGCTCATGAAGGTAACATCATTCCACGGAATACTCGGTACATGATAATAAACTGGTTAGTCCATCCACAGGAATAACATTCAACCGAGTTTACCACTCTCAGTTTCATGCTTATTCTCTGGAGACTGTCACTGAGACTAACACTGAGACTGATACTGAGATTGACACTAATATGTTGATTAAAGTCCTTGACCGTGGACATGGTTACTCCAATGGTTTTGACTCTGCAGAGTTTGTACTCTTTAACCACAGGCAACGGATTTTAGTAGTCACAGAGGACTAGTTCCATTTACGGTATTTTAGGAGAAACACATCTAACCAGTACACACCCATTCCACATTCCGCTGCCAGGAATCACCCTAGGCAACGTTCAAGAAAAACTCTAAGACGGGGAGGCTACAACCTCGATTAGAATGGGATCAAATTTATATCACGTGCTCTAAGGGGTGCCCCTCTCTCGGTCCCAACGGGAAACACCCATGCCCCCTGACTGGATGACGGGCTTTAATCCAGGGCCATGGAACCCTCATCATGGCCCTCTATTTGGTGTGTACAAGGAAAGAGGTTTGCAACTTACTAAACCGTATTCTTTGCAGAAAACATGTGGTAGCATGGAAGGGGACGAATGGGAACAAGACTTGATCCATGTTAATACTGGAGTTAAACAGTTGATATAAAATTGGCATGCTTCAACAATACCAGCTTGCAACCTATCATGCCACCACATGATCAGGTTATCTCACCATCATATGAACACATCGAATTTCGAAGCTCACTCGCAGCTTGCTTGCATGAAATATAACATTCACAAATGCTTATATAAACATGTCATGAGAAAACCACTTAAGCAATCACGAAAAACACTCATCATATCAAAGGGTCAAACATGCTTGCTTGGTTTGGAGTAGTCAGAGTCTAGCTCGGCGAAGTTTGCGGCTCCGTCACCTCCTTCGGTATCTATGTTATAAAAGAAATCGGATACTAACGTAAATACCGTGCGTGCATAAAAATTGTTCCAAATATTTTTCAAATAAATATGATAAAAAACTAGATAGAAAACTAAAGATGACAGAAAAAGAATCAACTCAAAATCATCTTCTGTTTAAAAGTTATTAAGGTTTTAGTCTAGGGACTAATCTATGATGAAACAAAAACTTTCGAGGGGCTAGTTAAAAAAACAGAAAATGTTTTGGTTGGAAATACGCCAACCCAAAGGGAAAATGTACTTTGCCCGAAGGCGCTTTCAGAAAACATTTTGAATAAAAGAGGACAGGCTGACGAGGGGGTCCCGCATGTCAGGTTTAAAATCCCACCACCGGCCGAAGCAAACGATGATCGCAGGCGACGATCGACGGCGATCCAGAGGAGGGCAAGGGTATGGTTGCACTCATGGGACAATTCCGCGTCGGTGGGTGGTGGATTTTCTCGTCGGCGAGCACCACACCGACGGCGGCTTCCACTCCGGTAGACGGCGGTTCGGTCGAGGATGGATCCCTCTGAAGAGAGCTGCAAACGCCAAATTGAAGCGCGGGTTAGGGGAGTGGGTGCACTAGGAGGTTCCTCCCCAAGTTTGAGCTAGAGCTATGCAAAGAATCGAGTGAATCAAGCTGGATACCAAAGTGGGTCGTGGCGGCCGGAGTTGGGGAAGAAGTCCTCCTCGAGGTCCTTCTAGCGGCTGGGCGCGGCTCTGGTGAGGTGGAGGAGTGGTGCTGGGTCGAAGGCGAGCAAGACGCCTCTATTTACAGCCGGCCTGAGGCGGTTCCCGAGAACGGGATCACTCCGGCGAGCGATTACGACGAGGCAATGGTCGGGCTGGAGGTTTAGGTGACTGGGCACCTTCGGATTGGTTCACTGGTTCCATTCAACGGCTAAGCTTGATCGGATTTGGCTTGCTCCCATGGCCTTGACGGAACGGAGCTCACGGGCTCGTCGGCGGCAGAGAGCGTGCTTTGCGCCTCTCAAGCCACGGCGACGGTTCTGCAGCTCGCACAGGGAAGAGGACGGCCACGCGGAGGCTCCTGGTGGTGTGGGCGGCGCTGGACGGCGTCGTACTGCAGGGCTGGCCCCTGCTGGCCACCACGATGGTTCTGCCACCGCGGAAGACGCCGGAGTTGACGTGACACGTCGCCACCGACGCTCGCGACCGGCCAAACAACCGTGCGGTGCATTGGATAAGAAGAAGGAGCAGTGAGCAATGATCGAAGGCAGCTACTGGCGAGATTGACGAAGAGCCCTGACGAAAATGACACTGAGGACTGAACCCAACACTGAACTTCTGAAACTTGACAGGAACAGTGCTGGCCACCTGTTCGACGAAATGATTTATGCACGTGGAAAATTCTTCTAGAGCTAAAACTTGGTGAAGTGATCTCTTGATGCATCTGGAGACTGCCTGAATTATCTCAGAATTTTTGGAAAAGAAAAAGAATGAAATTCACCCAAAATGGCAAATCTGGTCCAAACTTGCAGCAAGCAAATTTTGAAAAATTTCTACTGTGAACTAGCAGATCTTGATGGATCTAGGTTGAGGACCCTAAGGACTAGCCAGAGGAATTTATTTGGAACCAAAACTCAAAGGAAAGCTAGTAGTTCCTTTGTAAATCACTAAGGTCCAAATAAATGGCAGAAAATGATTTTGAGTTTAAAATAAATAGAATTAAAATCTAGGGGGAGTTGAACTTTGCTGGACTTGATGCTTGACTTGACCCAAAGTGGGGAGGTAGGTTTTGGAAGAAAGTTTTCAACACATGTCATGGCAAGAGAGTAATTTTTGAATGGGGAAGAATAAAATTCATAATTTATAGGAATTCTTTTTAATAAAAAGGAATTGTAAAAACCTTCCAAAATTATTTGTGTTGAGCCAACATAAGGTGAAAAATCTTCAAGACCAAAAATCAAGATTGGGAAGAACTCAGGAAATATTTTTCATAAAAAGATTTGAGAAGATGAGCCCCTTTTTTGAAAAATTCAAGTGACCTTCTTTAAATCAAATAAAGAAGTTGATAAAAATCAAAACCAAAATTTTGGGGTGTTACAACGGATACGTATGACAAGTAGACAACTGAAATGTATGCTAACATAACAGACATTGTTCAGTTGCAGTATATCTCCAGTTTTGAGGATCATCGGTGTGTGGTTCTGTTGTGCTGTCATTGGTATAACCTGTTTTCCACGATCGCAAAACCCAGAGCTTATGATTATTTCAAATCCATCAATGTCAAGGCGGCATACCAGACCAACGAGCCTTTTATTTTGGCAAATCAAGCAACACAGATATTTTTCTTGGAAGACACATTTGCACGTAGCGATGACTGGAGAGTAGTGCAAAGGTTTGAGCAGAGGAATTCGTTTAATAAAGTTGCACAACAATATGATGCTTACACTGCTCCTGACGTACAAGATAACACAGATGTTCCTAATATCTTTGAGAACCATCATGTCAATGACGCTGGCCAAAAGATTTCCCGTCGTGCTGTGGACATACAAGAGTTGATCAAGAAGAAGCCAACGTTCGAGGACGTTGAGGACGAAGAAGCAGATGACACCGTACGGAATTACGATTCAGACTGCTACACATGGCGAAGATGTTGACGCTGCTGTTGCGGATGATGATTACATTGCTTTTGTCATATTTGCCTGTCAGAAGACGTTTTTATCTACTATGTGAAATTGTGTTTGCTATGACAACTGAAACCTGATGAACATGCTGTTTACTATTTTCCTGTGAGAACATCACTTGTTATGTATGCTGATTTGTGTTTGGTGATTGTATGATGACTAAAACATGATGACATTGTTGTTTAGTGGTACTCATATTTGGTTGTGAAACTTGAATTTGATGACATAGTTTGCTATTGGACTACAATTTGCTCGACGTCTTCGAATGAGAACAAAGCTGACCCGACAGGTCCTCTGATAATTTATTTATTTATTGCCAAAAAGGCCTCTACTATTTATTTATTTATGAGCAAAAGGGGATACCCCCTGATTTCCGTTAATAGAAATCATTAGATGTTCACAACACTACGCCTAGCCGGCTACATAGGTTTCATTCATTACTAGTTTCAGCAAAGTGCTCATGTCATAGCCACTGAATACATCACGAGTGCTACATACACATCAAATAAAGAGAAAATCATCCTACAAAGCACATCGATTTTGCCCATTATCTTCACAAGCTCTTTCATCTCCTCATTGATGTCAAGGCAGTTCAACAGCTATTGCTTGGCCATGATCAGAGGAACTGCATCTTTAACCTTCTGCTCTGCATCTTCCTCTTCTGTCATTCCTTCAGTTACTTGTCCAACACCCCAACCTGCTGGTATTGGGATTCCTCGGCTAACCAGATAATCAGCATAGTTGCACTCCCCCACATCAGCAACTTCCCAAAAATACAAATCACACGAATCTTCTCTTTTCTACACGAATCAAATTGGAAGATCATCAACCAAACTATTAAAAAAATTAGCAACTGAAGGTAGCATAACAACACTTAAACATATTATTACCCAATGATCGGGCATTTGTAGAAGACTTGGCCAGGGTTGAGGATTGTGGTTGAGATGAGACGGATGACTCTGCGTGATTTACAGCAGTGGTACCACACCAACAGAAACGGGTTGCGATGAGCAACCGGCTGCGGTGCGCGTGCCGGGGGGGGGGGGTGTGATGAGACCCACAGGCGATGGTACGGGTGGCGACTTAGCGCATATTTGGTTGTTGCCTGTTGAAGTGTAGGTGGACGAGAAGCCATCGGACATGGTTGCTGCGGTCAGAGCTTCTGATGCTAGGCCGAGTAAGTAGAGAAGAGGAGAAGTGAACGTTGGATATGTCAGTTTCATTACTTGTAGAGTAGCATAGCACCATATATAGTCATAGTCTAGGTTTGTATTCGAACCAGCTACAGGAGCATGTCTCTTTTTTTTCTAAAACTAAGCAACATCTCTTTACTGGTACACTAGCTTGTTCTATACGCCTTCTCAAGTGTTTGATTCCTCCAGCTGACATCTGGGACCACCGGAAGGGCCTCTGTATTTTGCGAAAATATGTGCCCCCGCTGACAGGTCGGACCCACCAGCTATCTTCGCACGCAAGGAAGTGCCTCCTTATTACGCACAAAAAAAATGAATACTCCCCCTGCCAGCTGCAATCCAACATCGTCGGAGGCTCACTTGTGGGCCTACCAAGTTGACGGGGACGGAGGCCTTTGTCAACTTAGTCAATATGAACGATTCTAGATCCAGTTACCGTACGATGTTCATCCAACGGTAGTAGTGCTTCTTCAACCTCTGGTCTTCTTGCTCCAGCCGCCCAAACCAGTGCCGGTCGTGCCGCGTGCTCCTGCCTCCCATGGCCGGCTGTGATGCCGCGGAGGTCTCACCGCCCCCTACTACTTCCACCGCTGGCCAGGCCATCCCTCTACTCACCCACACCCCCTGTTATTCTGCAGCGACGGCAACCTCACACCGCAGCCGAACCAGTGAACCCTCGTACCCCTCTCCGCGTGGGCATCCACAGCCGTGTCTTCCCCGGCTCCGCATCATCCCCTTCCTAGGCCTCGCTATCATCCACCGCCTTGGTGCTCTCGGCGCAGCGTGGTCAATGTGGTCAACGACCAACTTCCATCAGAAGAGTACTGTTCGTGGAGAGGCTGACAGTTGGGTCCATGGCCGCAACTGGGTCCACGGCCACAACCCATTTTTTGTGATTTGCCAAGTAAGTCGCTTTGTCAGGCCTGTTGGGCTACAAATCTTTCAAGGCGAGGAGAGCTTCATTCGGCTGGCCGAAAAAATGGCCTATCAGTAATGAGAAATGGGCTGTACATTTTTGAAGCACATCAAACCGGAAATCAGTTTCAAAATTCTTTTTTTCATTTCAAGAATTTAAATTTCATTGATTTTTATGCGTGGACAATTTGTTGGATTTTATATTGATATACATTTATTTTTAAAATCAGTTTGAATGTGCCTCGAAATTTCGGGATTAAAAACAGTTCGGACCGCGCTGAAATGTGCAAAATTTCGTATAATTTTTTAACCGTGGCCACAATATGGGCTCTAGTGCTAACAAAAAGAACATGGGCCCCAAAAAACCATAAGAATGAGCAAATGGGTTGTAAATTATTAGAAATAATGGCAGATGGGTTGTATGATGTTTTTCGCAGATTTGAGGCTTTTCTAAAAAAAAGGTTGACGCACAAGCAGTGAATGTTGGATGTCCATCCAACGGCCGTCGTGCTTCTTCAATCTCTGCTCTTCCTGCTCCAGCCGCTCAAACAAGCGCTGGCGGGACTGCCTGTTCTCTCCTCCCCGCGGCCGGCTGTGCTGCCACGCAGGCCTCACCGCCCCACCGTACTCCCATCGCTGGCCTAGCCATCCTACTACTCACCCACACCTGATGTTATTCTCCGACAACGGCAGATGAATCAGTAAACCCTCGTACAGTCGTACTCCCCTCCGCGTGGGAAACAACTGCCGAGTCTTCCCTGCCTCCGTGTCGTTCCCTTCCTAGGCCTCGCCGTCGTCCATCGCCCTAGTGCTCTCGGCGTGGCCTGGTCAACGTGGTCAACGACCGACATGCATCTGAAGTGGAATGTACGTGGAGAGGCAGACAGCTGGGTCCACGGCCGCACGTAAGGAAATGCCTCCTTATTATGTGCAAAATAATGATTCCTCCACCTGACATCTGGGACCCACCGAAAGGGCCTCTATATTTCACGAAAAAATGTTATCGCCGATGACAGCTTGGACCCACCAGCTATATCTTCGCACGCAAGGAAGTGCCTCCTTTTTATGCACAAAAAAGGAATACTCCCCCTGCTAGCTGGGACCCAGTATAGTGGCAGGCTGACTTGTGGGCCTACTAAGTTGACGGAGATGGAGGGCTTTGTCAACTTAGTCGATATGCACGATTCTAGCTCTAGTAACCGTACAATGTCCATCCAGCGGCCGTAGTGCTTCTTCAGCCTCTGGTCTTCTTGCTCCATCCGCCCAAACCAGCACCGATCGTACCTCGTGCTCCTGCCTCCTGTGGCCGGCTGTGATCCGGCGGAGGCCTCACCGCCCCCTACTACTCCCACCACTGGCCTGGCCATCTCTCTACTCACCCACACCCCCTGTTATTCTGCGGCGACAGCAGCCTCACACGCAGCAAACCAATGAACCCTCATACTCCTCTCCACATGGGCATCCACTGCCGCGTCTTCCCAGGATCTGCGTCATCCCCTTCCTAGGCCTCGCCGTCGTCCACCGCCCTGGTGCTCTCGGCGCGGCGTGGTCAACGTAGTCAAGGAACGACTTCCATCGGAAGAGTACTATACGTGGAGAGGCAGACAACTGGGTCCACAGCAGCCGCAAGGAAGAGCCTCCTTATTACGCGGAAAATAATTATTCCTCCACCTGACAGCAGGGACCCACCGGACGGGCAATGTATTTGGCAAAAAAGACGTTTCTGCCCTAACTGCTGGGACCCACCGGATGGGCCAACGTATTTCTTGAAAAAATGTTCCCCCCACTGTCAGCTCGGACCCACCGGAGGTGCCTCCTTATTACGCACAAAAAAAGAATACTCCCCTCCTAGTTGGGACCCACCTTGGTGGGACGCTGACTTGTGGGCCTACTAAGTTGATGGGGACGGAGTGCTTTATCAAATTACTCAATATAAACGATTCTAGCTCCAGTGACAGTATGATGTCCATCCAACGGCCGTAGTGCTTCTTCAACCTCTGGTCTTCTTGCTCCAGCCGCCAAAACCAGTGCCGGTCATGCCCCGTGCTCCTGCCTCCCGTGGCCGGCTGTGATGCGGCGGAGGCCTCACCGCCCCTACTACTCCCACAGCTGGCTAAGCCATCCCTCTACTCACCCACACCCCCTGTTATTCTATGGCGACGGCAGCCTCACACCGCAGCGAACCAGTGAACCCTCATACTACTCTACGCGTGGGCATCCACTGCCGCGTCTTCCCCGGCTCCGCGTCGTCCCCTTCCTAGGCCTCGCCATCGTCAACCGCCCTGGTGCTCTCGGCGCGGCATGGTCAACGTGGTCAAGGAACAGCTTCCATCGGACGTGGATTGTACGTGGAGAGGCTGACAGCTGGGTCCACAGCCGCAGCAAGGAAGTGTCTCCTTATTACGCACCAAATTATTATTCCTCCACCTGGCAGCGGGGACCCACCAGACGGGTCACCGTATTTCACAAAAAAACATTTCCCCTGACTACTGGGACCCACCATCTACATCTTTGCACGCAAGGAAGTGCGTCCGGGCAAAAAAAATGATTTGCCCCCCTGACAGCTGGGACCATCTTCGCAGGCAAGGAAGTGCCTGACAGTTGGGACCCACCTAGTCGAAGCGTACGTAGCGTTGTCATTCTGGTCGCGAACGTGTACGTACATAGTGGTCGATGTAGAGGCGCGCACGTGTCGTAGTAGAGGCGCGCACGTGTCGTAGAAGAGGCGTGCACGTAGCATGTACACGTACGTACAGCGGCCAGTGTGCAGGAAAGAAAATACGGCCACGTATGTACATACGGGCAGGGTCTCGAATGCCTACTCGCGCATATGTACGGCCAGGGCTCGTGTACATGGTTGGGTCGGAACAGAGAAACAACATCGTCATCATGTTCATGGGGAGCCAACCGGCTGGGTCGGAACAGATTGCGTCATCGTGTTCATCGGGAGGGATTGGACGGAACAGCCGATGGAAACGAGGCATGGCGTACCGCAGAACGAAGGAAACGGCCTTGTGTTCGACCGGCCACGTTCGAAATGGGATCATGTTCATCGGGGGGTCTGGCGTACCGCGAAACGAAGGAAACGGACTTCCTATGGTCGAAACGGCGGTCCTATTGATCGGGAGGGGTGTGGCGTACCACAAAACGGAGGAAATAGACTTGTGTTGGAGCACTATGGTCGAAACGGGGGTCCTGTTCATCGGGAGGGGTGTGGCGTACCGCAAAACGGGACTCCACGGGATACTGTTCATCTCCACCGTCGACCTCCTCCAGCCTCCACGGGCTACTGTTCATCCACCGTCGACCTCCTCCAGCCTCCACCTGCGACTGTTCATCCACGGGCTCCTGTTCATCCAGCCTCCACCCGGCTACTGTTCAACCAGCCCTCTCCACGGGCTCCTATTCAACCACCCCTCCACAGGCTACTGTTCATCCTGCCGTCCACCGTCTACTGTTCATCCTGCACTCCACGGGGTGGTCCTGTTCGTCCTGCCCTCCACGGGGTCCTGTTCATCCAGCCCCAACTGGCTTGATCGATCGGGGTACTGTTCATCCAGAGGCAACACCACGGGGTCCTGTTCATCCACCCCCACCGAGAACTATTCAACCAATCCCCCCCAGCAACACTCACTGTTCATCCAGAGGCAGCATCGATCGGCTTCAGTTAGCAGCAGTAGCAAAGGAATCACTCGATCGGGTTCAGTTAACAGCCATCGATCGATCGCTCGGGTTCAGTAAGGCGTAGCCTGCAGTGCAATCGCTCGGGTTCAGTTAGAGCCCAACGCCTCGGACCCATGCGCGTGCGTGTATGAGAGAAACGCGCATCGCTCGGCCCCGACCACCCACCGTAACCGGGAACACCCCGATATTTTCATCGCCCTCGCTTCTACCACGGTTTTTTCCGTCATGGACGGCCCAAAGAATGTCATGCAGCTGCGTCTCCGGTCCGCCCAGGATGAAAATCCCATTTTCTGTCATGATTTTTTGTCATAGAAATAGGACCCCACCACATCTATGATGATGTCGGGTTTTGTCACAATTATCGTCATAGAAGTGTCATAGGTATGACAGAAAAAAAATCGTTCGGCCCAAAATGTCATGGATGTGTCTTTTTTTGTAGTGCCACTCCTGGATCACTACTTTACCCTCTTGGCAAACGTATGGTGAGGTACACAATAGGTCTGGTACACAGCATAGCATACTTTATAGAACCTATGACTGAGGCATACGGAATGACTTTTCATTCTCTTTCTATTTTCTGCCATGGTCGGTTTTTTGAGTCTTTACTCAACTTCACACCTTGCAACATAGGCAAGAACTCCTTCTTTGACTGTTCCATTTTGAACTACTTCATAATCTTGTCAAGGTATGTACTCATTGAAAATCAAGCGTCTTGATCTATCTCTATAGATCTTGATGCTCAATATGTAAGTAGCTTCATCGAGGTCTCTCTTTGAAAAACTCTTTTCAAACACTCCTTTATGCTTTCTAGAAAATTCTACATTATTTCTAATCAACAATATGTCATTCACATATACTCATCAGAAATGTTGTAGTGCTCCCACTCACTTTCTTGTAAATACACCAAAAGTCCGTATAAAACCATATGCTTTGATCACACTATCAAAGCGTATATTCCAACTCCGAGAGGCTTGCACCAGTCCATAAATGGATCGTTGGAGCTTGCACACTTTGTTAGCACCTTTTGGATCGACGAAACCTTCTGGTTGCATCATATACAACTCTTCTTTAAGAAATCCATTAAGGAATGCAGTTTTGACATCCATTTGCCAGATTTCATAAAATGCAGCAACTGCTAACATGATTCGAACAGACTTTTAAGCATCGATACAAGTGAGAAAATCTCATCGTAGTCAACACCTTGAACTTGTCGAAAACATTTTGCGACAATTCGAGCTTTGTAGATAGTAACACTACTATCAGCGTCCATCTTCCTCTTTAAGATCCATTTATTCTTAATGACTCACCGATCACCGGGCAAGTCAATCAAAATCCATAATTTGTTCTCATACATGGATCCCATCTTAGATTTCATGGCCTCAAGCCATTTCACGGAATCTGGGCTTATCATCGATTCCTCATAGTTCGTAGGTTCTTCATGGTCTAGTAACATGACTTCCAGAAAGGATTACCGTACCATTCTGGTGCGGACCATACTCTGATAGTCCTATGAGGTTCGGTAGTAACTTGATCTGAATTTTCATGATCATCATTGCTACCTCTTGAGCACTGCGTTGGTTTTCCCTTGAAGAGGAAAGGGTGGTGCAGTAAAGCAGCGTAAGTATTTCCCTCAGTTTCTGGGAACCAAGGTATCAATCCAGTAGGAGACCACGCGCGAGTCACCTCGTACCTACACAAACAAATAAGAACCTCGCAACCAACACGATAAAGGGGTTGTCAATCCCTTCACGGCCACTTGCAAGAGTGAGATTTGATAGAGATGATAATAATAAGATAAGTATTTTTGGTATTTTTATGATATAGATTGAAAGTAAAGATTGAAAAATAAAATAGATTGGAAACTTGTATGATGGAAAATAGATCCGGGGGGCCATAGGTTTCACTAGTGGCTTATCTCAAGATATCATAAGTATTACGGTGGGTGAACAAATTACTATCGAGCAATTGATAGAAAAGCGAATAATTATGAGAATATCTAGGCATGATCATGTATATAGGCATCACGTCCATGACAAGTAGACCGAAACGATTATGCATCTACTACTATTATTCCACACATCGACCGCTATCCAGCATGCATCTAGAGTATCATGTTCATAAGAACAGAGTAACGCCTTAAGCAAGATGACATGATGTAGAGGGATAAACCCATGCAATATGATATAAACCCCATCTTTTATCCTCGATGGCAAAAATACAATACGCGTCGGTTCCCTTTCTGTCAATGGGATCGAGCACCACAAAATTGAACCCAAAGCTCAGCACTTCTCCATTGCAAGAAATATCAATCTAGTAGGCCAAACCAAACTGATAATTCGAAGAGACTTGCAAAGATAAACCAATCATACATAAAAGAATTCAGAGAAGATTCAAATATTGTTCATAGATAGACTTGATCATAAACCCAAAATTCATCGGATCTCGACAAACACACCGCAAAAGAAGATTACATCGAATAGATCTCCAAGAGAATCAAGGAGAACTTTGTATTGAGATCCAAAGAGAGAGAAGAAGCCATCTAGCTACTATCTATGGACCCGTAGGTTTGAAGTAAACTACTCACACATCATCGAAGGGGCCATGGAGTTGATGTAGAGGCCCTCCGTGATCGATGCCCCCTCCGGCGGAGCTCCGGAAAAGGCCCCAAGATGGGATCTCTTGGGTACAGAAGGTTGCCGCGGTGGAAATAGAGTTTCGTGGTGCTCCTCGATGTTTGCAGGGTACATGGATATATATAGGAGGAAGAAGTAGGTCGGTGGAGCAAGGAGGGGCCCACGAGGGTGGAGGCCTCGCCCAGGGGGTAGCCGCGCCGCCTGCCTCATGGCCGCCTCGTTGATTGCTTGACGTCCACTCCAAGTCTCCTGGATCATGTTCGTTGAGAAAATCACGTTCTCGAAGGTTTCATTCCGTTTGGACTCCGCTTGATATTCCTTTTCTACGAAACACTGAAATAGGCAAAAAAACAGCAATTTGGGCTGGGCCTCCGGTTAATAGGTTAATCCCAAAAATAATATAAAAGTGTAAAAATAATCCCATTAACATCCAAAATATATAATATAATAGCATGGAGCAATCAAAAATTATAGATACGTTGGAGATGTATCAAACATCCCCAAGCTTAATTCATGCTCGTCCTCGAGTAGGTAAATGATAAAGAAAAAAACTTTTGATGTGCAATGCTTCCTAACATATTACTCAATGTAATTTTACTTTATTGTGGCATGAATTTTCAGATTCGAAAGATTGAAGATAAAATTTTAATATTGACATAAAATAATAATACTTCAAGCATACTAACAAAGCAATCATGTCTTCTCAAAATAACATGGACAAAGAAAGTTATCCCTACAAAATCATATAGTCTGGCTATGCTCTATCTTCACCACAAAAAATATTAAATCATGCACAACCCCGATTACAAGCCAAGCAATTGTTTCATACTTTTGATGTTCTCAACCCTTTTCAATCTTCACGCAATATATGAGCGTGATCCATGGACATAGAACTATATGTGGAATAGAATGGTGGTTGTGGAAAAGACAAAAAGGAGAACATAGTCTCACATCAACTAGGCGTATCAACGGGCTATGGAGATTCCCATTAATAGATATCAATGTGATTGAGTAGGGATTGCCATGCAACGGATGCACTAGAGCTATAAGTGTATGAAAGCTCAATAAAAGAAACTAAGTGGGTGTGCATCCAACTTGCTTGCTTAGGAAGACCTAGGGCAATTTGAGGAAGCCCATCATTGGAATATACAAGCCAAGTTCTATAATGTAAAATTCCCACTAGTATATGAAAGTGACAACATAGGAGACTCTCTATCATGAAGATCTTGGTGCTACTTTGAAGCACAAGTGTGGTAAAAGGATAGTAACATTGTCCCTTCTCTCTTTTTCTCTCATTTTTTATTTGGGACTTATTTCTCTCTTTTTTTCTTTTGGCCTCTTTTCTCTTTTTTTTTTACTTTTCGTCTGGAGTCTCATCCCGACTTGTGGGGAAATCATAGTCTCCATCATCCTTTCCTCACATGGTACAATGCTCTAATAATGATGATCGTCACACTTATTTTTTACTTACAACTCAATACTTAGAACAAAATATGACTCTATGTGAATGCCTCCGGCGGTGTACCGGGATGTGCAATAATTCATGAGTGACATGTATGAAAAAATTATGAACAGTGGCTTTGCCACAAATACGATGTCAACTACATGATCATGCATGGCAATATGACAATGATGAAGCGTGTCATAATAACGGAACGGTGGAAAGTTGCATGGCAATATATCTCGGAATGGCTATGGAAATGTCATAATAGGTAGGTATGGTGGCTGTTTTGAGGAAGGTATATGGTGGGTTTATGGTACCGGCAAAAGTTGTGCGGTACTAGAGAGGCTAGCAATGGTGGAAGCATGAGAGTGCGTATAATCCCTGGACTCAGCCTTAGTCATAAAGAACTCACATACTTACTGCAAAAATCTATTAGTTATCAAAACAAAGTACTACACGCATGGTCCTAAGGGGATAGATTGGTAGGAAAAGACCATCGCTCGTCCCCGACCGCCACTCATTAGGAAGGAAATCAATAAATAAATCATGCTCCAACTTCATCACATAACGGTTCACCATACATGCATGCTACGGGAATCACAAACTTCAACACAAGTATTTCTCAAATTCACAACTACTCAACTAGCATGACTCTAATATCACCATCTCCATATCTCAAAAAAATTATCAAGTATCAAATTTCTCATAGTATTCCTAAAAGCAATTGCCATGTTGTTCTAAGGGACTCTCAAAATGATATAAGTGAAGCATGAGAGATCAATTATTTCTATAAAATAAAACCACTTCCATGCTCTAAAAGATATAGGCGAAGCACTAGAGCAAAAACTATATAGCTCAAAAGATGTAAGTGAAGCACATAGAGTATTCTAATAAATTCCCGTTTATGTGTGTCTCTCTCAAAAGGTGTGTACAGATTGCGGTAAACTAAAAATCAAAGGCTCAAATCATACAAGATGCTCCAATAAAAACACATATCATGTGGTGAATAAAAATATAGCTCCAAGTAAAGTTACCGATAGACGAAGACGAAAGGGGGGATGCCTTTCGGGGCATCCCCAAGCTTAGGCTTTTTGGTGTCCTTGGATTTTACCTTGGGGTTCCTTGGTCATCCCCAAGCTTAGGATCTTGCCACTCCTTGTTCCATAATCCATCAAATCTTTACCAAAAACTTGAAAACTTCACAACACAAAACTCAAAATAGAGAATCTCGTGAGCTCCGTCAGCGAAAGAAAACAAACCACCACTTCAAGTAAACTCATTCTTGATTTATATTGGTGTTAAACCTACTATATTCCAACTTTTCTATGGTTCGTAAACTCTATTACTAGTCATAGATTCATCAAAATAAGCAAACAACACACGAAAAACAGAATCTGTCAAAAACAGAAGTCTGTAGTAATCTGTAGCTAACGCAAACTTCTGGAACCCCAAAAATTCTAAAATAAATTTCTGGACGTGAGGAATTTATCTATTAATCATCTGAAACAGAATTAACTAAATAGCACTCTCCAATAAAAAATGGCAGCAATTCTCGTGAGCGTTAAAGTTTCTGTTTTGTACAGCAAGATCAAAAAACTTTCCCCAAGTCTTCCCAAGGGTTCTACTTGGCATAAACACTAATTAAAAACAAAGAACAAAACCAAAATGGAGGCTAGATAAATAATTTATTACTAAACAGGAGCAAAAAAGAAAGGAATAAAAATAAAATTGGGTTGCCTCCCAACAAGCGCTATCGTTTAACGCCCCTACCTAGGCATAAAAGCTAGGATAGATCTAGGTATTACCATGATAATGATAAGATAAATCGCAAAAATTCATCTCATACTCCCTACGTTTAGCAGCAAGCTTTATTTGTGGCAAGCAAAAGTAATCAAAAGGGCTAAATTTAATGGGACAAAAGTCGACAAGATCAAGTTCGGGAGGTGTTGGTTCCTCCTTTGGCCCCTCATATTGAACAACCAATTCATCATTATAAGCATTCTTTTGGCAAAAAGTCATGAGCCTTTGTCCAAGCGAGGAACCTAACCCATTGTTCTGAATAGAAAAATTATCACTAAGTTCAAAGGTCCTATTAACAAGAGCATCGGTAGGAACCTTTTTTCTAAGGTTTTCATTAAAAGCAACATGATCTAAAGATCGTAAACGCATAATGTCTTCTTGATAGAAGAGGATTGCTTCTATGGGAGGACGGCCAGCATCCACCCTATAATGCGAAAAAATTTCATTGGCTTCATTTATTATAAATCTAAACTCATGAGATAAAAAGATGGTTGCAGCCCGCTTAACAGAAGATTGCTCAATATTAGAAAATTCTAGGCAAATCCTTTGTATGGAAGGATGCATATGTAAAAATTGTTGTTCAAGTTCAACTATGAGCAAAGATATAGCATCTGCGAGACTACTAGTTTTATGAAGGATAGATCCCCTCATGGTAGGAAAAGCTCCGGCACAAGTAAAGAGATCTTGAATAACTCCCTTCTCAATACTATTACTACTACCAATCCGAAACTTTTTAGTGTGTAAAATAATAGGATTTTCAAGAGGATCATCAATAGCATCAAAGTTTTCCATATTATTTTCCTTGTCAATGATAACCTCCCCAGTTTCAGACATGAAGGCAATAGATTGCAAAAAGGACAAGCACATAGAAGGCAGGAAGGAAAAAGAGGCGAACGGAAAAAGAGGGTGAATAAAACGGCAAGGTGAAGTGGGGGAGAGGAAAACGAGAGGCAAATGGAAAATAATGTAATGTGAAGGATAAGAGTGGTGATGGGTACTTGGTATGTCTTGACTTGGCATAGATCTCCCCGGCAACGGCGCCAGAAATCCTTCTTGCTACCTCTTGAGCACTGCGTTGGTTTTCCCTTGAAGAGGAAAGGGTGGTGCAGTAAAGCAGTGTAAGTATTTCCCTCAGTTTTTGAGAACCAAGGTATCAATCCAGTAGGAGACCACGCGCGAGTCACCGTGTACCTACACAAACAAATAAGAACTCGCAACCAACGCGATAAAGGGGTTGTAAATCCCTTCACGGCCACTTGCAAGAGTGAGATCTGATAGAGATGATAATAATAAGATAAGTATTTTTGGTATTTTTATGATATAGATTGAAAGTAAAGATTGCAAAGGGCCATAGGTTTCACTACTGGCTTCTCTCAAGATAGCATAAGTATTATGGTGGGTGAACAAATTACTGTCGAGCAATTGATAGAAAAGCGAATAATTATGAGAATATCTAGGTATGATCATGTATATAGGCATCACGTCCGTGACAAGTAGACCAAAAAGATTCTGCATCTACTACTATTACTCCACACATCGACCGCTATCCAGCATGCATCTAGAGTATTAAGTTCATAAGAATAGAGTAACGCCTTAAGCAAGATGACATGATGTAGAGGGATAAACTCATGCAATGTGATATAAACCCCATTTTTATCCTCGATGGCAACAATACAATAAGTGCCGGTTCCCCTTCTGTCACTGGGATCGAGCACTGCAAGATTGAACCCAACGCTAAGCACTTCTCCCATTGCAAGAAAGATCAATCTAGTAGGACAAACCAAGCTGATAATTCGAAGAGACTTGCAAAAATAAACCAATCACACATAAAAGAATTCAGAGAAGATTCAAATATTATTCATAGATAGACTTGATCATAAACCCACAATTCATCGGATCTCGACAAACACACTGCAAAAGAAAATTACATCGAATAGATCTCCAAGAGAATCAATGAGAACTTTGTATTGAGATCCAAAGGGAGATAAAAAGCATCTAGCTTCTAGCTATGGACCCGTAGGTCTGAAGTAAACTACTCACACATCATCGAAGGGGCCATGGAGTTGATGTAGAGGCCCTCCGTGATCGATGCCCCCTCTGGCGGAGCTCCGGAAAAGGCCCCAAGATGGGATATCTTGGGTACAGAAGGTTGCGGCGGTGGAAATAGGGTTTCGTGGTGCTCATCAATGTTTGCAGGGTACGTGGATATATATAGGAGGAAGAAGTAGGTCAGTGGAGCAATGAGGGGCCCACAAGGGTGGAGGGCGCGCCCATGGGGGTAGGCGTGCCCCCCTGCCTCGTGGCCGCCTCGTTGATTGCTTGACATACACTCCAAGTCTCCTGGATCACGTTCATTGAGAAAATCACGTTCCTGAAGCTTTCATTCCGTTTGGACTCTGTTTGATATTCCTTTTTCTACGAAACACTGAAATAGGCAAAAAAACATCAATTTGGGCTGGGCCTCCGGTTAATAGGTTAGTCCCAAAAATAATATAAAAGTGTAAAAATAAGTCCATTAACATCCAAAATAGATAATATAATAGCATGGAGCAATCAAAAATTATAGATACGTTGGAGACGTATCAATCATCATTAGCTTCCTCACTAATTGGTGTAGAGATCACTAGAACTGATTTCTGTGATGAACTACTTTCCAATCCGGGAGAAGGTACAATTACCTTATCAAGTTCTGCATTCCTCCCACTCACTTCTTTCGAGAGAAACTTCTTATCTGGAAAGGATCCACTCTTAGCAACAAAGATATTGTCTTTTGGATCTGTGATAGAAGGTGTACCCAATAGTTTCTTTTGGGTATCCTATGAAGACACACTTTTCTGATTTAATTTTGTGCTTATCTGGCTGAAACTTTTTCACGTAAGCATCACAACCCCAAACTTTAAGAAACGACAGCTTAGGTTTCTAGCAAAACCATAGTTCATACGGTGTCGTCTCAACGGATTAGACGGTGCCCTATTTTCATGTGAATGTAGATGTCTCTAATGCATAACTCCAAAACGATAGTGGCGAATCGGTAAGAGACATCATAGATTGCACTATATCCAATAAAGTATGATTACAACGTTCGAACACACCATTGCGCTGTGGTGTTCCAGGTGGCGTGAGTTGGGAAACTATTCTTCATTTTTTTCAAATGAAGACCAAACTCGTAACTCAAATATTCTTCTCCATGATCATATCGTAGAAACTTTATTTTCTTGTTACGATTATTTTCCACTTCACTCTAAAATTCTTTAACTTTTCAAATGTTTCAGACTTATGTTTCATCAAGTAGATATACCACTACAAGGAAAAGGCATATACATAGAAGTTTACCAGTAGCGTGTATTATGGACCCCACGCTACTGATAGTTACCAGTAGCGTCTGTTACAAAGCGCACTATTGGTACAACATAGTAGCAGCATTGGTTTTTGGAAGCCACGCTACTGGTAAGTTTGCCACAGCACACCACCCGACCAAAAAATATTAGCAGCGTTTGTTGTCTAACAAGCGCTACTGTTAAGAAAGTAGTTGTAGCGCCCGTGCACCTAGACGCGCTACTTCTATTTCTTCTATGGGTAAACTTATACCAGTAGCGTTGTTTTTGTACAAGCACTATAGCTAGTTTTACGTACCAGCAGATATTTTGGCTGGCACTCATAGCAGTAGCGTGCTTTGGCACCCCGCGCTACTGCTATGGTCGCCACCCACCTACCACCTTTCCCCTCCTTCCTCCCCTTTATTCTTCCTCTCCCCCTTCCTTTCTCCCCCTTTCTTTGCACCTTGCTTGTTCCATTCAATGCTCCCCCTCCACCACCCCTCCAATAGAGCCCTCCCTCCCCCTCTTATTTGCCCTCCACCACCCCCCTCCATTAGAGCCCTCTTCTTTGCCCTCCACCACCCCCCTCTTCTTTGTGCCCTCCACCACCACCCCCTCCATTAATGCCCTCCCTCCCCCTCTTCTTTGCCCTCCACCCGCTTCCATTAATGCCTTCCCTCTCCTCTCCCACTATCTCCCTAGCTAGCTCTCTCTCTCCCTAGCTAGCTAGCTAGTTAGAGCTATATATCTAGAGCTACTAGGTAATTAAGAAGAAAGGTGCTTGATATCCCTCTCAACACATAGGTGAGCAAATAAGGTGTTTGTGTGGATAGGATCGCAACTATATATATATATATCGATTTGTGTGTGGCATAATTTGAGTTTCCTACATGGTGTATTTGATGAAATAATGTGGGTGACATGAGTTGCCTATGTTTTGCTGAAATGTCGATTCAATTCCGTTTCGACGAATTTCGGGCAAACTCAATATGTCCTATGTTTAGGGAAGGTCATGCTGAATTTTTGTATGAATTTGATCCATGCATGCATATATACGTGGTTATAATATTTGCTCCGCGCGCAGGTGATCATGAAGGTCAATGGAAGGATGGTGGAAACATACTGGCAATCCGCTGTGGACGACATGTATGAAAAAAGACTGAAGGATGTTTTATGTCCGTGTCGAAAATGCAAAGGAATTGGCAGGCTCGACCCCTTTGAGGGTGGCACATTCAAGGTGCACCTGCTCATGCATGATTTCATGCATGGCCATACTCAGTGGATAAGTGAAGAAGAAGATGATGATGATGATGATGATGATGAGGACGTCGACGGGGCAGGAAATAATGACATGGGGCCACCAGACGAAGAGAAGACCGATTATGTGCCCGAAGAGGAAGACGGCCTCGGAAATGTCGATGGCGAAGAGGCAGTTCAAGGAGGAGAAGACGCGGACACGCCACCGTCTTTGTCGCTACTACATTCAGCCATGGGGGACCCGCATGTTCGAGACCTGCTTCGCAAGAAGACGACTAGAGACAAAGCTGCTTCTAGAGAGGAGGCCAAACTGGCGCAACTGGAGGTAGACTCGATGACTCCTTTGTATGATGGTTGCAATAATCCCGAGGTGACCCGCTTGAGTTTCACACTAGAACTTCTAAAGATGAAGGCAAAAAACAAATGGACAGATACAAGCATGGATGAGCTTCTGAAGTACCTAGAGAAGGTTCTTCCCGCGGGAAGCCTGTGTCCTACTAGTGTCGAGGAGGCAAAGAAAATCGTGCGCCCTCTTGATCTGCCACATATTAGATATCACGCATGCATCAATGATTGCATCATATATCAGAACGAGCACGCTGAAAAATCATCTGTCCAAAGTGCAATGCTTCACAATATAAAAAGGCCTGAAAGAAAGCTCCACAGAAAGTTGTATGGTACTTTCCGATCACTCCGCATCTACAGCAGTATTTCGTAGATCCTAAGTAAGCAAAGCTTATCCGCTGGCACGCGGAGAGGGTGAAGCCAGATGATGGAGATGAGTCGAAGCTGAGACACCTCGTAGATGCTAGCCAATGGAGAGCATTAAATGCTGAATTTGATTTTTTTTCGCAAATGATCCAAGGAACATCATGCGCTGCACTAGTAGTGATGGCATGAATCCATTTGGAAACCAGAACACCATTCATAGCACATGGCCCATGTTTGTATGGATGTACAACCTCCCCCCTGGTTGTGCATGAAGGAAAAATACATACACATGGCTATGCTTATTCAAGGGCCGAGACAACCGGGAAATGATATAAATCTGTATCTCGGGTTACTCAAAGAGGAGTTACAGACCTTATGGACAATGCCGGCCAAGACATGGGATGCAAGCAAAGGAGAGTATTTCTACATGAGAGCCATGCTGATCACGATGGTGCAGGACTATCTCGGTTATGGCTATCTCTCCGGCCAGGTGTGCCACGGATATTGTGGATGCACGAGGTGCGTGGATGATACAACTTCTCTGCAGCTATCGAAAGATGGCGGGTCGTCAAAAATCGTGTACATGGGGCATCGAAGATGGCTCGAGAAGGATGACCCATGGAGAAAGCGTAGAGATCTATTCAATGGTAAGGCTGAGCATCGAGGTCCTCCACGTAAGCGTAGCGGTGCAGAAATATATGAGTTATTGAAGAACTGGAAAGAGTGCCCCTCGCCGGGAAAGACGAAGAAAAAGGCGCCGGAGCCCCAACTGAAGGTATGGAAGACGAGATCTGTTTTCTGGGACTTGGAATACTGGCCCATACTCGACACGCCTCATAGCCTTGATCAAATGCATATCACAAAAAATATCCTTGAGAGTTTGCTTGGAACATTGATGAACATGCCAGAGAGGACCATGGATGTGCCGAAGGCAAGAAAAGACTTGGAATTTTTGAAAATCAGGAAAGATCTCCAAATGCCCGGTAAAAGGTCGTCAGAGGAGACCGAGACGGAGACTGAGACGGGAGATAGGGGAAAAAAGTAAACAAGAAGGAAGAACAATATTGCCCCCTGAGGGAGTCCTGTATTAGGGGGTGTTCGGATAGCCGGACTATACCTTCAGCCGGACTCCTGGACTATGAAGATACAAGATTAAAGACTTCGTCCCGTGTCTGAAAGGGACTTTCCTTGGCGTGGAAGGCAAGCTTGGCGATACGAATATGTAGATCTCCTACCATTGTAACCGACTTTGCGTAACCCTAACCCTCTCCGGTGTCTATATAAACCGGAGGGTTTTAGTCCGTAGGACAACATACACAACAACAACAATCATACCATAGGCTAGCTTCTAGGGTTTAGCCTCTTCGATCTCGTGGTAGATCTACGCTTGTACTACCCATATCATCAATATTAATCAAGCAGGACGTAGGGTTTTACCTCCATCGAGAGGGCCCGAACCTGGGTAAAACTTCGTGTCCCTTGCCTCCTGTTACCATCCGGCCTAGATGCATAGTTCGGGACCCCCTACCCGAGATCCGCCAGTTTTGACACCGACATTGGTGCTTTCATTGAGAGTTCCTCTGTGTCGTCGCCGTCAGGCTCTATGGATCCTAAGATCATCAATAGTGATGCAGTCTAGGGTGAGACCTTCCTCCCCGGACAGATCTTCGTCTTCAGCGGCTTCGCACTATGGGCCAATTCACTTGGCCGTCTGGACCAGATCGAAAGCTACGCCCCTGGCCGTCAGGTCAGATTTGGAAGTTTAAACTACACGGCTGACATCCGCGGGGACTTGATCTTCAACGGATTCGAGCCACTACCGAGCGCACCGCACTATCCCGACGAGCATGATTGTCACATCCCTAGTCTGGTATGACCTAGACTAGCTAGTCATTTGTGCATCATGTATAAATTTTCATTTAAATTTGAAATGAGGATTGGTGGAACCCTCAGAATCATTTTTGAAAATGACCCAAATAAAAATTTCTCCAAAAGGGTCCAAGAAAATGCTCATGTTGCTCTCTGAAAATATTGGGCAGAGATAAAAATCAAACCAATATTTTTAGGATCTCATAAGTATTTAATTTTGGCCATTTGGATTAAACCGATAATTATTTGCCTTGGATATATATTGTTATATATATATAATATATGTCCAAAAATTATGCCACCTGTTGGGGAGCTCTGGAATAATATAGTTAGCTCCTGCAAAAATTGGCATAAGGTAATAAAATGATTTAATATTTTAATTAAATCAAAACAAATGTCAGAAAAATTAGAAAACAATAAAAGAGGAGAAACTTACCTGCGGCCCAGCTCCTGTGCGGCCTGGCCGGCCCAGCAGCCAGCGCCGGCCCAGCCCGCTGGCCCTCCTCTGTCGTCTTCGTCCTCGACAGAGGGGTGGGAGCGTGCCCGGCGTGCGCGCGCGCCACCGCGCCACGCCACCAGCCTCCCTGCCTGCCTGGCGCCCTCCTCGTCGCCCTGGAACGCCCGGACGTCGCCACGCCCCCCCCCCCCGTACCCTCTCACTCTCCCCGATTCTTCCTCTCCTCTCCCTCGCTCTCTCTCTCTCGTGTCCGAACGCGCCGGTCGCCGCCATTCGCCATAGCCGCCGCCACAGCCTCCCCCTCGCCTCTCCGACACGCGCAGAAGCTCCGCCAGGACTTCCTCGTCTCCTCCGTCAAGCCACAAGGCGCCGGACGCCCTGGAACGTCGCCGTCGCCTTCATCACCTCCGGCCGCCGCAGATCGCCATCACCGTCGATTCGCCGTCTCCAGTGCGTCCCCGAGCCCGCTTCGACGCCCGCTGCAACCGCTGTGAGCTCTGCCACCGTTTCCCCCTCTCCGCTTAGTCGCCCGCACGCCGTGGCCCTTTCCCCACCACGGCCGAACCTTCGCCGCCGCCGAGCTCGCCGTCGACGCAGCTCCGGTGACCATTTGGTCACCCCGGCGAGTCCAACAAGTTCGTAAGGCCCCGTAGCGCATCCCTAGCGCTTTGTTTCTCTTGTCCTCAAGCTTCAAACGGGCTCTCGTGCACGACCGAACTCCGGCGGCCGCAACCGAGCTCGCCGCCGCCGACTCCGGCCATCCCAGGCCCAGCCACGGCCACCGGCCGACGCGCCATCGAGCTGGCTTTCCAACGCACCTAGCCGCGCGTCATTTGGAGCACCACAGAGGAAACCCGGGGCACAAGTATGCCGCGGACCTCGCCGGCGACTAACCGCCGGCGGGTTTGACCTGTTTGACCTGGGGTTTGACTCCCCCAGGGTCACTGACGCGTGGGCCATGCCCCTGTTTAGTTTAGGTATTAGTTTAGTTAGCGCTAATTAACTCAGTTAATTAGTTGTCTCACTGACAGTGGGTCCCAGCGCCACTAACCTTTTTAATTAGGATTAAACTAACCCTGTTTAACCCCCTGTCACTGACGTGTGGACCCCACACGTCAGGTTTGACCCCAGTCAGCCACAGTTGACTTCTGACGTCGTGCTGACGTCGTGCTGGCGCAATATATATTTTCTGGAATTAAAATAATTCAGGAAATTCCAGAAATTGATTTAAACTTCAAAAATTCATAGAAATTCAACCGTAGCTCAGATTGAAATAATTTATATATGAAAAATTATCAGAAAAATGCAACCTATCCATCTGTACTAGTTTCATGCATGACAAACCAACTTATACATGCTGTATATGAGAAAACACATTATGGCATTTATAAGAGCTTACTTTGGAGATGCATTTGAGCTTATGGTTCAAATGGACTTCAAACCAAATGAGTACTAGTTGCATTAGCTCAAACAGCATCACATCTTCATGCCATGTTCATGCATCATATTGTTGCATATGTTTGTTTATTGATTGCCGACACTGTTCCTTCTCGATAGGTCTTGCTCCGGAGACATTCCAGAGTACCTGTCTGTGAAGCAGTGCCTCCCTTGTTGATTTACCAGGCAAGCAAACCCCCTTGTTCATTCCGATACAATCCTACTCTCTCGCTCCTGCTCTCAGTTATTGCATTAGGACAACAATGATTCATCTGCTACTTTGTGCTGTGGTAGTTGAACCCATTCCTCTGCATGACCTGTCATTGCCACAGTAAATAGTTGAAACCCACTAGCATGTGTAGGAGTTGATTGAGCCATGTTGTGTTCCTACCATGCTATGCCTGCTATTGCTTAGAGTTGTGTCAGGTCTGGTTCATTGGGAATGAATTGGAGTGTTACGATATGTTCTGATGCTGAGAGTTAAGTGTGTGAACACAATTTGGTAAAGGTAGTGGTGAGAGGCCATGTAGGAGTACATGGTGGGTTATCTCACTGGAACCGTCCTTAAGCACTGAGTTCTATGTATGTTGTCCAATGACTCGATACTACCACACATTGGGTTCCGGTAACTCGACCCCTCTCGACTTATTAACCGACTTGATCTCTGTCCAGGAGTCGCAACTAGTTTCTGGTGTTTGTAGGTAGTGCTATTTTTCTACCGAGTGGCACCCGGCAGGGTGGGCTTGGGACAGACTAGGCACAGGTGGCACGGTGTACCAAGTGGCACCCGGATGGTGGGCTTGGGAACCCTGCTCACATCGTTTGGCGCCGTGAGCGACACCCCGGCCGGATCTCCTTGCGGATGGAACCCGAATAGGCGATAAACCTGGATTAGAGTCTTGTGTGGTTAGTCAGGTCGTGGCCGACACCCTCGCCAGGCTTCCGCTTGAAGGTTTCCGAGATACATGACGTGTACATGGCGGTAAGTGGCGAGAGCGTGTGTGAAGAAGTACACCCCTGCAGGGTTAACATGATCTATTCGAATAGCCGGGTCCGCGGTTATGGACTTCTTGGATGCTTACATGGTACATAGACAACTTGAAGTGGATACTCTAAAATGCTCAAGACAAGTGTGAGTGCTATGGATGGCCTTCTCGTAGGGAAACGGGGATGAATCCATAGTAGTGTATTGTGTGGTGATTAGTGGACTCGTGTACGTTGTCTCACCTCAAGAGTTTCTGGTAGTCGTAGAACAGGATAGCCACAGAGTCAAAGCTGGCTTGCTGCAACTAAACCCCACATTACCCTCTTGATACAAATGCATGTATGATAGGATCTAATGTAAGTCTTGCTGAGTACCTTTGTACTCATGTTGCTTTATTTATGTTTTTGCAGCGGAGACTTCGGTCTTAGTAGTGTTCTCGTGGACTTCGACAAGTAGCTTGTACCTCAGCTACGATCTTGATCGGACGTTGTAGATAGTGAGGCTTCCAGCCTTTTTCATTTATAGATGTCTATACTCAGACATGTAATGCTTCCGTTTGTTGCTTGATTGCTCTGAATGTTGGGTCATGTGACCCCTGTTTGTAATAATGCTATGATGGCTCTTCTGAGCCTTTATCTATATGAGTTGTTGAGTTATGCTGTGATGCCATGTTGTACAGCACATACTTGCATGTTATGCGTATGTGTAATGTGTATTGCTATGTGTGGGATCTGACTATCTAGTTGTTTATCCTTAGTAGCCTCTCTTACCGGGAAATGTCTCCTACTGTTTCCTCTGAGCCCTGGTAGCTTGCTACTGCTCCGGAACACCTAGGCTGGCCGGCATGTGTCCTTCTTCGTTCCTGTGTCTGTCCCTTCGGGGAAATGTCACACGATGGATACCGGAGTCCTGTTAGCCCGCTACAGCCCGGTTCACCAGAATCCTGTTAGCCCAGTGCTACAGCCTGGATTCACTCGCTGATGACCGACACGTTCGATGCTGGGTCATGGATGCCTGTCCCTGTAAGTTAGTGCCACTTTGGGTTTACGACTAGCCATGTCAGCCCGGGATCCTTATCATATGGATGCTAGCGACACTGTCATATACGTGTGCCAAAAGGCGTAAACGGTCCCGGGCAAAGGTAAGGTGACACCCGTGGGGATACCGTGCGTGAGGCCGCAAAGTGATATGAGGTGTTACATGCTAGATCGATGTGGCATTGAGTCGGGGTCCTGACAGCTTTTGGTATCAGAGCCTGACTGCCTGTAGGATTAACAAGCCAAACTGGTCGAAGTTGAGTCTAGAAATTCTTTAGTTATGTAAGGGAATTGATTGTGGGAAGGAACGTAAGGCTCCTTTTACTCCTTTACCTCATGGCCTTCTGATCTGAGTCATCCTATCTTTTCTACGGGGTTAAGGAACTAGGCTTTCTCTTCCGTCTATCAGGATCACGTGTTACTACTCCGTAGTCCCATAGGATTGGTTGATCAGAGTCATACCCCAGTTTTGAGTATTTCCGGTGTAGTCTGTTTAGTATGATCTCAGAACCTTGAGTAATGCTGATGAGTATGTTACCACCCCATTTTTAGTAGGATGTCTCATTCTGAGCATTTTACTGTCGTTATGCTGCCGGAATTTCCCTAGGAGTTCGAGTGATACCAATTCCTTGTCCTACATTCTATAGCCTATAGATTGATGCTGATTCCGTCCTTGGTTTCGTTTCACAGGATGTCTTCTAGTTCTATTGTTCATAGCCAGAACCACGGAGATGGTAGGGACGAGGATCCTCCCGATCAACCTTCGTTGACAGAGTTCATGTTAGAGATGGAGAGGAACAAGCGTGAGTCTAACCGTTTGTTGGCACGTATCGAGGAGAACACCGCACATCAATCCAATAAGTCTGTGACCATTCATGACTTCATTCGCTTGCACCCACCTACCTTTCATCATTCCATCGAGCCACTCGATGCAGATGACTGGCTCCGTAGCATCACTCATAAGCTGCTTCCGCGAGCGTAGCTGAAGATGACTAGGTCACCTATGCCACATACCACCTGGAAGGTCCTGCTAGTCTTTGGTGGCAGAACTATGAGGCTATGCTTCCAGCTGGCCAGATTCCTACCTGGAGAGATTTCACTGAGGCTTTTCGTGAGCATCACATTCCTGAAGCCCTCATCGATCGCAAGAGAGAAGAGTTCTGTAGTCTCACCCAGAATAAGATGGCTGTTGATGCTTATAGTAGAGAGTTTGAGAACCTCGCTCGCTATGCTACAGAATAAGTGTCCACGGACGCCAAGAAGTAAGCTAGGTTCCGGAAGGGTCTCAACCCCAAGTTGCGTCGTGATCTCCACCTGCATCATTGTGATACATTCCAAGCCCTTGTGAACAAGGCCATCAATGCAGAGACAGCTCAGCTCACTTACGAGGAGTCTCGTAAGCACGCCCGTGATTTGGGTTCTTCCTATGGCTCTAGTTCCCAGAAGCGCCGGATTTGGGTTCCAAACTCCGCTCTTCCTTCCGGTTATACACCAAGGTCATCTCATGTGGTGCCTCCCCCAGCTCAGTCGTATGTTCCACCCAGGCCTACTGGTAGACCGTTTGTCAGTGCGGGTCCACGTCCAACCTCAGGGACTTGCTTCACATGCGGGAAGCCAGGACACTATGCATGTGACTGTTCTCAAACTAGTTATGCTCCACCCAAGGCCGAGAAGACTGTTGGCTGTGTTAAGTCGTCACGCAAGATGATCAGTGTCAAGTCAGCTCCCACTGAACGTGGATGTGTGCATCACGTCTCAGCTAAAGACGCTCATGATGATCCGGATGTCGTTCTTGGTACACTCCTTGTCAATTGTCACCCAGCATCAGTTCTATTCGATACTGGAGCATCCCACTCCTTCATTTCCGAGAGCTATGCTAACTTGCACAACATGTCATTTTGTGATATGCCCTCTCCGCTAGTCATCCAAACTCCTGGATCCAAATGGAAAACCTCTAGTGTAAGCCATGGTAACGAAATCCTTGTTGACAGACTTGTATTCCTTGCATCACTTGTAGCCCTCAAGTCCTCAGATATTAACATCATCTTGGGTATGGACTGGATGACAGCTCATCATGCCAAGATTGATTGTTACACCAGATCTGTTCAGCTTACACACCCATCTGGCAAGATAGTCACCTTCTCCACTAGAGTAGCAAAGCGTCAGCTCTATTCTCTTAATGCCAGCCCTCTTCCAGACCTTGAAGATATCCCGGTAGTCCGTGACTTTCCGGATGTCTTTCCAGAGGAACTGCCAGGTGTTCCCCCTGACAGACATGTAGAGTTCGTCATAGATCTTATCCCAGGAACAGCTCCAATCTCTAGGAGACCTTACAAGATGGCACCCTTAGAACTAGCCGAGCTTAAGAAACAACTTGATGAGTCCTTGCAAAAAGGTTTCATCCGTCCTAGTTCTTCTCCTTGGGCTTGCCCCGTCCTCTTTGTCAAGAAGAAGGATGGTACGGACCGGATGGTTGTAGATTATCGTCCCGTTAATTTGGTCACGATAAAGAACAAGTATCCGCTCCCCAGGATCAACGACCTGTATGATCAGCTCACTGGATCCTCAGTCTTCTCCAAGATGGATTTAAGGTTAGGCTACCACCAAATCAAGATCAGAAACGGGGACATTCCCAAGACAGCCTTTGTCACTCGTTATGGTCAGTACGAGTACACCGTCATGTCCTTTGGCCTAACCAACGCCCCAGCCACATTCTCCCGCTTGATGAACTCGATCTTCATGGAGTACTTAGATAAGTTCGTCGTGGTTTACCTCGATGATATTCTTATTTACTCGAAGAACGAGGAAGAGCATGCCGAACATCTTAGACTTGTGTTAGAAAAACTCAGAGAGCACCGCCTTTATGCCAGGTTCTCCAAGTGTGAATTTTGGTTGCCAGAAGTGACCTACCTAGGCCACGTAATCTCTGGTAAGGGCATTGCTGTCAATCCCGAGAGAGTTCAGGCTGTTCTCGATTGGACTCCACCTGAAACCGTTAAACAAGTTAGGAGCTTCCTTGGTCTAGCCAGCTATTGTCGCCGCTTTGTTGAAAATTTCTCCAAAGTAGCCAAACCCCTCACGGAACTTCTCAAGAAAGATAAAAAGTTCGAGTGGTCCCCATAGTGTGAGCACAGTTTTCAGGAACTGAAAAGACGCTTGACTTCTGCTCCCATACTTGTGCCACCGGATTTCACAAAGGACTTTGTTATCTATTGTGATGCCTCACGACAGGGACTAGGTTGCATTCTTATGCAGGATCGTCATGTGATTGCCTATGCATCTCGACAGTTGCATCCACATGAGGATAATTATCCTACACATGATCTAGAGCTTGCAGCCGTAGTCTATGCACTCAAGACCTGGCGACACTACCTCCTTGGTAAACATTGCGAGATCTACACTGATCACCAGAGTCTCAAGTATATCTTCACCCAACCGGATCTGAACCTTAGGCAAAGACGTTGGTTGGAGTTGATCACAGATTATGATCTAGGGATTACCTACACCCCAGGCAAAGCCAATGTCATGGCTGATGCGTTAAGCCGTAAATCCTATTGCAACAATCTCATGTTGCAGCAAGGCCAACCACTTCTCCATGAGGAATTCTGTAAGCTTAATCTTCACATTGCTCCTCACGGATTCCTTTCTACCTTGGTGGCGAAACCTACCCTTGTGGATCTTATCATAGAAGCCCAGAAGCATGATACGGGGATTACCCGGATCAAGAGAAACCTTGCCAAGGGTATTGCTGGTAGTTTCTCTATAGATGATCGAGGTGTTGCTTTCTTTGGGAACCGCCTGGTGGTCCCCAAGAAGCAACATCTTCGGCAGTTGATTCTTAAGGAGGCGCATGAATCTCCTCTCACGATTCATCCCGGTAGTACTAAGATGTATCAGGACCTATGCCAGAGGTTCTGGTGGACTAGGATGAAGAGAGAAATCGCTGAGTTCATTGCTAAATGTGACGTTTGTCGTCGCGTTAAGGCAGAGTATCAAAGACCTGCTGGCACCCTTCAGCCTCTAGCTATTCCTGAATGGAAATGGGATAAAGTTGGTATGGACTTCATCACCGGCTTTCCCAGGACCAGAAGAGGGAATAATGCTATCTTCGTAGTCATTGATGGTCTCTCCAAAGTGGCGCACTTCCTACCTGTTCGAGAGAATATCACTGCTAGTCAGCTCGCTGACTTATATATTTCTCGAATAGTATCACTCCATGGTGTTCCACTAGAGATCAATTCAGACCATGGCAGTCTTTTCACTTCTCATTTCTGGGAGAGTTTCCAAACTGCCATGGAACCCATCTTTCCTTCAATACCGCTTTCCAATCTCAGTCGAGTGGTCAGGTGGAACGGGTCAACCAAATTCTCGAAGACATGCTTAGAGCTTGCGTTATCTCATTCGGTATGGATTGGGAGAAATGTCTTCCTTTTGCCGAGTTTGCTTATAACAATAGCTATCAATCCAGCCTCAAGAAAGCTCCTTTTGAAGTTCTCTATGGACGAAGATGTCGAACACCTTTGAACTGGTGAAAAACCGGTGAAAGACAATTCTTTGGACCAGACATGATCCAGGAGGCAGAAGAGCAAGTTCGCATCATTCGTGAGAACTTGAAAACAGCCCAGTCTCGTCAAAAGAGTCAGTATGATCGTCATCATAAGGATATGACTTATGAAGTTGGCGAAAAAGCTTACCTTCGGGTTACTCCTTTGAAGGGTACCCATCGTTTCGGTATCAAGGGCAAGTTGGCTCCTCGTTACATTGGTCCCTTTCGCATTCTCGCTAAACGAGGAGAGGTTGCCTACCAGTTGGAACTACCCCCACATCTTTCTCGAGTTCATGATGTCTTCCACGTCTCTCAACTCAGGCGTTGCTTCTCGGATCCTATCCGCGGAGTGGACCACGAAACGCTTGATCTCCAAGATAACCTCACATACCGAGAGTACCCGGTTCGCATTCTTGATCAAGCAGAGCGTGTCACTCGACGTCAGAACATCAAGTTTCTCAAAGTTCAGTGGTCTCATCATTCCGAGAGAGAAGCTACTTGGGAGCGAGAAGATCGTCTTCGACTGGAGTACCCCGCTTTCTTTCCGTCAACCCCTGAATCTCGGGACGAGATTCTTTCAAGTGGGGGCGAGTTGTCACATCCCTAGTCTGGTATGACCTAGACTAGCTAGTCATTTGTGCATCATGTTTAAATTTTCATTTAAATTTGAAATGAGGATTGGTGGAACCCTCAGAATCATTTTTGAAAATGACCCAAATAAAAATTTCTCCAAAAGGGTCCAAGAAAATGCTCATGTTGCTCTCTGAAAATATTGGGCAGAGATAACAATCAAACCAATATTTTTAGGATCTCATAAGTATTTAATTTTCGCCATTTGGATTAAACCGATAATTATTTGCCTTGGATATATATTGTTATATATATAAAGTATATGTCCAAAAATTATGCCACCTGTTGGGGAGCCCTGGAATAATATAGTTAGCTCCTGCAAAAATTGGCATAAGGTAATAAAATGATTTAATATTTTAATTAAATCAAAAAAAATGTCAGAAAAATTAGAAAACAATAAAAGAGGAGAAACTTACCTGTGGCCCAGCTCCTGTGCGGCCTAGCCAGCCCAGCAGCCAGCGCCGGCCCAGCCCACTGGCCCTCCTCTGTCGTCTTCGTCCTCGACAGAGGGGTGGGAGCGTGCCCGGCGTGCGCGCGCGCCACCGCGCCACGCCACCAGCCTCCCTGCCTGCCTGGCGCCCTCCTCGTCGCCCTGGAACGCCCGGACGTCGCCAC
>NC_041388.1:76862759-76876594 GCF_002162155.2 Triticum dicoccoides
TCTCTCTCTCGTGTCCGAACACGCTGGTCGCCACCGTTCGCCATAGCCGCCGCCACAGCCCCCCCCTCGCCTCTCCGACACGCGCAGAAGCTCCGCCACGACTTCCTCGTCTCCTCCGTCAAGCCACAAGGCGCCGGACGCCCTGGAACGTCGCCGTCGCCTTCATCACCTCCGGCCGCCGCAGATCGCCATCGCCGTCGATTCGCCGTCTCCAGTGCGTCCCCGAGCCCGCTTCGATGCCCGCTGCAACCGCGGTGAGCTCCGCCACCGTTTCCCCCTCTCCGCTTAGTCGCCCGCACGCCGTGGCCCTTTCCCCACCACGGCCGAACCTTCGCCGCCGTCGATGCAGCTCCGGTGACCATTTGGTCACCCTGGCGAGTCCAACAAGTTCGTAAGGCCCCGTAGCGCATCCCTAGCGCTTTGTTTCTCTCGTCCTCGAGCTTCAAACGGGCTCTCATGCACGATCGAACTCCGGCGGCCGCAACCGAGCTCGCCGCCGCCGACTCCGGCCATCCCAGGCCCAGCCACGGCCACCGGCCGACGCGCCATCGAGCTGGCTTTCCAACGCACCTAGCCGCGCGTCATTTGGAGCACCACAGAGGAAACCCGGGGCACAAGTACGCCGCGGACCTCGCCGGCGACTAACCGCCGGCGGGTTTGACCTGTTTGACCTGGGGTTTGACTCCCCCAGGGTCACTGACGCGTGGGCCATGCCCCTGTTTAGTTTAGGTATTAGTTTAGTTAGCGCTAATTAACTCAGTTAATTAGTTGTCTCACTGACAGTGGGTCCCAGCGCCACTAACCTTTTTAATTAGGATTAAACTAACCCTGTTTAACCCCCTGTCACTGACGTGTGGACCCCACACGTCAGCTTTGACCCCAGTCAGCCACAGTTGACTGCTGACGTCGTGCTGACGTCATGCTGGTGCAATATATATTTTCTGGAATTAAAATAATTCAGGAAATTCCAGAAATTGATTTAAACTTCAAAAATTCATAGAAATTCAACCGTAGCTCAGATTGAAATAATTTATATATGAAAAATTATCAGAAAAATGCAACCTATCCATCTGTACTAGTTTCATGCATGACAAACCAACTTATACATGCTGTATATGAGAAAACACATTATGGCATTTATAAGAGCTTACTTTGGAGATGCATTTGAGCTTATGGTTCAAATGGACTTCAAACCAAATGAGTACTAGTTGCATTAGCTCAAACAGCATCACATCTTCATGCCATGTTCATGCATCATATTGTTGCATATGTTTGTTTATTGATTGCCAACACTGTTCCTTCTCGATAGGTCTTGCTCCAGAGACGTTCCAGAGTACCTGTCTGTGAAGCAGTGCCTCCCTTGTTGATTTACCAGGCAAGCAAACCCCCTTGTTCATTCCGATACAATCCTACTCTCTCGCTCCTGCTCTCAGTTATTGCATTAGGACAACAACGATTCATCTGCTACTTTGTGTTGCGGTAGTTGAACCCATTCCTCTGCATGACCTATCATTGCCACAGTAAATAGTTGAAACCCACTAGCATGTGTAGGAGTGGATTGAGCCATGTTGTGTTCCTACCATGCTATGCCTGCTATTGCTTAGAGTTGTGTCAGGTCTGGTTCATTGGGAATGAATTGGAGTGTTACGATATGTTCTGATGCTGAGAGTTAAGTGTGTGAACACAATTTGGTAAAGGTAGTGGTGAGAGGCCATGTAGGAGTACATGGTGGGTTGTCTCACTGGAACCGTCCTTAAGCACTGAGTTCTATGTATGTTGTCCAATGACTCGATACTACCACACATTGGGTTCCGGTAACTCGACCCCTCTCGACTTATTAACCGACTTGATCTCTGTCCAGGAGTCGCAACTAGTTTCTGGTGTTTGTAGGTAGTGCTATTTTTCTACCGAGTGGCACCCGGCAGGGTGGGCTTGGGACAGACTAGGCACAGGTGGCACGGTGTACCAAGTGGCACCCGGATGGTGGGCTTGGGAACCCTGCTCACATCGTTTGGCGCCGTGAGCGACACCCCGGCCGGATCTCCTTGCGGATGGAACCCGAATAGGCGATAAACCTGGATTAGAGTCTTGTGTGGTTAGTCAGGTCGTGGCCGACACCCTCGCCAGGCTTCCGCTTGAAGGTTGCCGAGATACATGACGTGTACATGGCGGTAAGTGGCGAGAGCGTGTGTGAAGAAGTACACCCCTGCAGGGTTAACATGATCTATTCGAATAGCCGGGTCCGCGGTTATGGACTTCTTGGATGCTTACATGGTACATAGACAACTTGAAGTGGATACTCTAAAATGCTCAAGACAAGTGTGAGTGCTATGGATGGCCTTCTCGTAGGGAAACGGGGATGAATCCATAGTAGTGTATTGTGTGGTGATTAGTGGACTTGTGTACGTTGTCTCACCTCAAGAGTTTCTGGTAGTCGTAGAACAGGATAGCCACAGAGTCAAAGCTGGCTTGCTGCAACTAAACCCCACATTACCCTCTTGATACAAATGCATGTATGATAGGATCTGATGTAAGTCTTGCTGAGTACCTTTGTACTCATGTTGCTTTATTTATGTTTTTTCAGCGGAGACTTCGGTCTTAGTAGTGTTCTCGTGGACTTCGACAAGTAGCTTGTACCTCAGCTACGATCTTGATCGGACGTTGTAGATAGTCAGGCTTCCAGCCTTTTTCATTTATAGATGTCTGTACTCAGACATGTAATGCTTCCGTTTGTTGCTTAATTGCTCTGAATGTTGGGTCATGTGACCCCTGTTTGTAATAATGCTATGATGGCTCTTCTAAGCCTTTATCTATATGAGTTGTTGAGTTATGCTGTGATGCCATGTTGTACAGCACATACTTGCATGTTATGCGTACATGTAATGTGTATTGCTATGTGTGGGATCTGACTATCTAGTTGTTTATCCTTAGTAGCCTCTCTTACTGGGAAATGTCTCCTAGTGTTTCCTCTGAGCCCTGGTAGCTTGCTACTGCTCCGGAACACCTAGGCTGGCCGGCATGTGTCCTTCTTCGTTCCTGTGTCTGTCCCTTCGGGGAAATGTCACGCGATGGATATCGGAGTCCTGTTAGCCCGCTACAGCCCGGTTCACCGGAGTCCTGTTAGCCCAGTGCTACAGCCTGGATTCACTCGCTGATGACCGACACGTTCGATGCTGGGTCATGGATGCCTGTCCCTGTAAGTTAGTGCCACTTTGGGTTTACGACTAGCCATGTCAGCCCGGGCTCCTTATCATATGGATGCTAGCGACACTGTCATATACGTGTGCCAAAAGGCGCAAACGGTCCCGGGCAAAGGTAAGGCGACACCCGTGGGGATACCGTGCGTGAGGCCGCAAAGTGATATGAGGTGTTACATGCTAGATCGATGTGGCATTGAGTCGGGGTCCTGACAATGATCTAGCTCTGCTGCTGAACAGTGCCCTGGAGGCCGCACCCACATCAGCTTCGACCCTTAATTCGGAGCCAACTGCGCCGATCGAGGATGGGCGGCTGGACGCCACCTCGGGGGCTGTGATCCCAACGACAATTGAGCCGAACACCAGGCCCGTACTCTGCAAGACTCGTGACTCCAAGGAGCCGGACTCCTCTCCAAACTCCAAACCCTCCGCTCCCCTGCCGGTCGAATCCGATTGGGCGCCCATCATGGAGTTTACTGTCGCTGACATCTTTCAGCACTCGCTTTTTGGCGATATCCTGAAGACACTAAAGTCTCTCTCTTTATCAGGAGAGCCCTGGCCGGACTACGGTCATCAAGGTTGGGGTACGGACGATGAAGAAATTCAAAGCCCACCCACCACCCACTTTGTAGCCACTGTCGATGACCTAACCGACATGCTCGACTTCGACTCCGAAGACATCGACGGTATGGATGCCGATGAAGGATATGATGAAGAACCAGCGCCTACTAGGCCCTGGAAAGCCACCTTATCATATGACATATACATGGTGGACACCCCAAAAGAAGGAGATGGCGATGGAACATCGGAGGACGACCCCTCCAAGAAACAGCCTAAGCGCCGGTGTCAGCGGTGCCGCTCAAAATCCCGCCAAAACAAATACGGTGATTCCAGCACAGGAGATAATAATACTCCGGAAAGTGACGAAGAAAACCCCCTCCAGCAAGATTTAGCACAGGAGGACGGAGAAACCAGCCCTCATGAGAAAGCGGCAGACAGAGAGGTCGAGGACGATAATTATATGCCTTCCTTCGAAGACGAGGCAAGCCTCGACGACGACGAATTCGTTGTGCCAGAGGATCCCGTCAAGCAAGAGCGTTTTCAACGCATGCTTATGGCCACGGCAAGAAGCCTCAAGAAAAAACAGCAACAACTTAGAGCTGATCAAGATTTGCTAGTCGACAGATGGATTGAAGTCCTTGCGGCCGAAGAGCATAAACTCGAACGCCCCTCCAAGAGCTACCCAAAGCACAGGTTGCTACCCCAATTAGAGGAGGAAGCACTTGATGCGGCCGACCAGCCACCTCGTGGCCGCGACAGAGAGGCCTCTCGGCCCTCCACTCAAGCCGCACCCCGTACCAAGGCACGGGAATATGCACCGGACTTACGAGATATGTTGGAGGACAAGGCAAGGCAAACAAGATCGATCTACGGATCGCGGGGGCGCCCCATGGCTCGAGACGGTAACCGTCACGCCGGCCACAAATTCGGCAGGGCCGAACACAGTAGACAAAGCTCATTGGAGCTACGTCATGATATAGCCCAGTACAGAGGCGCCGCACACCCACTATGCTTCACAGACGAAATAATGGATCATCAAATCCCCGAGGGTTTCAAACCCGTAAACATCGAATCATATGATGGCACAACGGATCCGGCAGTATGGATCAATGATTATCTCCTTCATATCCACATGGCCCGCGGCGATGATTTCCACGCCATCAAATGCCTCCCACTCAAGCTCAAAGGACCAGCTCGGCATTGGCTTAACAGCTTGCCAACAGGATCAATCAGTTGTTGGGAGGACCTGGAAGCCGCATTCCTCGACAATTTCTAGGGCACTTATGTGCGACCCCAGACGCCGATGACCTAAGTCACGTAATTCAGCAGCCAGAGGAATCGGCCAGGAAATTCTGGACACGGTTCCTAACAAAGAAAAATCAAATAGTCGACTGTCCGGATGCTGAGGCCCTAGCAGCCTTCAAGCACAATATCCGTGACGACTGGCTGGCTCGGCACCTTTGACAGGAAAAGCCGAAATCTATGGCAGCACTCACGACACTCATGACCCGCTTTTGCGCGGGAGAAGACAGCTGGCTTTCTCGTAGCAACAATATGACCAAGAACCCTGGTAATTCGGACACCAGGGACAGTAGTGGCAGGTCGCGTCACAACAAGCAGAAGCACTGCATTAACGGCGACAATGCTGAGGATACCGCAGTTAATGCCGGATTTAGAGGCTCTAAATCCGGTCAGCGGAAAAGTCATTCAAAAGGAATCCTAGGGGCCCGTCCAGTTTGGACCGAATACTTGACCGCTTGTGCCAGATACATGGCACCCCCGAAAAGCCGGCCAATCACACCAACAGGGATTGTTGGGTGTTCAAGCAGGCAGGCAAGTTAAACGCCGAAACTGAAGACAAGGGGCTGCATAGCGATGATGACAAGGAGCCCCGGCCGCCGAACAACAGTGGACAGAAGGGTTTTCCCCCACAAGTGTGGACGGTGAACATGATATACGCAACGCACGTCCCCAAAAGGGAGCGGAAGCGCGCGTTAAGGGACGTATACGCGGTAGAGCCAGTCGCCCCAAAGTTCAACCCATGGTCCTCCTGCCCGATCACCTTTGATCAAAGGGACCATCCCACTAGCACCCGTCATGGTGGATTCGCCGCATTGGTTCTAGACCCAATTATTGACGGATTTCATCTCACTAGAGTCCTTATGGACGGCGGCAGCAGCCTGAACCTGCTTTACCAGGATACAATGCGGAAAATGGGCATAGATCCCTCAAGGATTAAGCCCACCAAAACGACCTTTAAAGGCGTAATACCAGGTGTAGAGGCCAACTATACAGGCTCAGTCACACTTGAAGTGGTCTTCGGATCTCCAGATAATTTCTGAAGCGAGGAGTTAATCTTCGACATAGTCCCATTCCGCAGTGGTTATCACGCACTGCTCGGGCGAACCGCATTCGCCAAGTTCAATGTGGTACCGCACTATGCATACCTTAAGCTCAAGATGCCAGGCCCTCGAGGAGTAATTACGGTCAATGGAAACACCGAATGCTCCCTCCGAACGGAGGAGCACACGGCGGCCCTTGCAGCGGAAGTACAAAGCAGCCTCTCCAAGAAGTTCTCCAGTCCGGCCACTAAATGACCGGACACCGTCAAGCGCGCCCGGAGTAACCTACAACAAGACCACCTGGCACGATTCGAGCAGGCGTAGCAATGCAGCCCCAACCCGAACCCTCGCAAAAAGGCGATGCCAGGGCTTCGCATACACAACTACGCTCTAGAGATTACAGGGGGAGGGGCACCATCACGGAACGCCCGAAACACGGCTTAAACCGTACGAGGGGCTGCCGATTTTTTAATGTTTTCTTACTTTCAGGACTCCATCCTTCGGAAGGCCTATTCTGCAGTTCAATTGCTGCACAGATGATGCAAGAACCAGGGAAGCAGACAAGCCATGCCGCATTACGGAACTCGTAGGTGGTCTCTATCACGAGCAGTATACCTGTTCCGCATACTATTCCGCAGCTTGCCCCTGGAACGGACATGTTAACAAGTCCAACCTTTCACTTATCATATTATTTGTATCGTTCTGCTTTAATCGCAGCCCCTTTTTAATAAACAATGCATAGCTTTCGTCTATTTTTGCATTACTTTTTTCTTTATATATGTTCCTTAACGACATGGTGCACCCGTACACGTTGGTACGGCCAAAATACGCCAGGGGCTTTAGTATCCCTCAATATGGTGTGAGAAGTCCGAACACTTTAACAAGTGCGGCACCCCGAACTCATAGCATTATATGCATCGGCTCCGAATCATGTCTTGGGTCAATAGTTGGGTTTGCCCGGCTCCTATGTTTTGGTGCCTTAGGTTCCGCTATATTGGCTAAGGTAGCACTAGGAGAACCACTGCGATTGCGCCCCAGTTGAGCTGGGTCGAGCACCTCAGTGGAGAAAGCTAAAACTGACTGTCATGATGAAGCGAGAGTTGGTCGTTGTTCAAGAGGTTTTTCGAGTCCCTAAAGACTTATGCCGCTTAGGGCGAGGAGCCGGCTCTGTCCAGCCAAGGCGTGGATAGCGCCCCAAACTCGGTCTTCTGAATACCAGGGGCTTTGCCGAAATTTGAAATTATAGAATTCTATGGCTAAGTGAGAGTGTTCACGCATTATAGTCTGATTGCCTTGTTTGTTGGGCTGAGCACCTCCCTCGAAGGACCCAAACATGGGAAAAAGAGCGCTCAGGTTTATCCCTGAACACCCCAGCACTAGGGGCATGGGGGCAGAAGCCGACGACTCGCCATCTCTCAGAATTGATAAACAGCCGCACAGAAGGTAATATTTTAAATTCCAACAGCATTGCTTAGCGCATATGAACAAGTTTTCAGCGCACAGGACAAAACGAGCAAGTTTCACTCAAAAATTACATCCCTAGAACATTCATCCGCCACAAGGCAGGCACCCTTCAGAACATCCTTATAGTAATTCTCGGGCTTGCGATGCTCTTTCCCCGACGGTGGCCCGTCCTTCACAAGCTTCTCAGCACCCAGCTTGCCCCAGTGCACCTTAGCACGGGCAAGGGCCCTACGGGCACCTTCAATGCAGACGGAGCGCTTGATGACTTCGAGCCTTCGACAGGCCTCCACCAGCCGCTGCACCTGCCCGAAATAGCTCCCAGGCAGAGCCCCTCCAGGCCACAGCCGAACAATGAGGCCCTTCATGGCCTGTTCGTCCGCCTTGTGGAGCTCGACCAGTTGCTTCAGCTGGTCGCTCAGGGGCACGGGGTGTCCGGCATCAGCATACTGAGACCAGAACACCTTCTCTGTCGAGCTGCCCTCCTCGGCTCGATAGAACGCGACAGCATCGGACACACTCCGGAGAAGATCTGCGAATGCTCCTGGAGAGCTTCGGATTCGGGTAAGTAGCATGTAACTCACGTTTATGTGTTTGCTTTGCATAAAGAATGCCTTACCCGCCGCTATCTTCTTCACCTCATCGAACTCTTGGAGGATCTTCTAGGATTCGGCCTTGGCAGACTTGGCATTTTCAATAGCCACCGCGAGCTCGGACGCTCGCGTCTTTGAGTCAAGCTCCAAACTCTCATGTTTTTCCATGAGAGCCTGGAGCTCTTGTCGTACCTTGCCAACCTTGGCATCATACTTCTCCCGCTCGGTGCGCTCCGAGGCCGCCCTCTTCTCGGCCTCGACCAGCGCTTGCTTAAGGGTCGCCACCTCAGACATGGCCCCTACAATAGCCACGATAATCCTGTCATTCTTTGCAATTGCACCTTTTTATATATATTTAAAAACAAAGTATTTCTTACCTTCATTGTCCTCGAGCTGCTTCTTGGCACACCCGAGCTCTTGCTCGGACCGCTCGAGGTTCTGCTTTAACGTGTCCACTTCCGCAATCAGTGCGGCGGACGCAAGCAGAGAAGCCTGCATACGCATATTGACTCATTTTTGTTAGACTCTTGCGTATTTTATTTGATCCTCTATTCGGGTTTTCTTCCCGAATGCCAAACAGAGCATCAGGGGCTACTGTCTATGCGGTAATATTATTTACACATTCTTTACTTACCTCAAAGCCTGTTAAAAGGCTAGTACAAGCTTCAGTCAGTCCGCTCTTGGCGGACTGAACCTTCTGGACCACCGCACTCATAATAGTACGGTGCTCCTCGTCAATGGAGGCGCCTCGGAGCGCCTCCAACATATTGTCCGGCGCCTCCGGTTGGACGGGGGCCACCAGCACGGTGGGCTTGCTCCTCTTGGAAGGAGGTCCCCCACCGGACTCTGGAACCTTTGAAGGTTCTGGAGCAGTGTCTGGCCTAGAGCTGGACTTGGAGCCCTGGGGGGTTTCATCCCCTTTACTCCTGGAGTCCGGGAGGTCGCCTTGCGGTGCCTCCAGGACCACCTCCTCCCGGCTTGGAACCTGTTGGGACAACACTTTGGTGTCATCCGTAGGGTGGGGGGAGGAAGCCATCGGAAGCGAGTTCACATCCGACGAGTCTAGTGAACCGCTCGACGACGCGTCGAGCGGGTCTTTGGGTGGGCTGCATAAATATATTCGACGTAAGTGAAAGCTGTGCAATAAACGAATACTATGAATTACTCTGGTATCCGGATACTTACAATTTTGCCAAGGGCATGGCCATGGGCTGCAACTCCTCTCCGCCATCGTTGGCATCGGTGGAGTAGTCCGGAGGAAGGGTTTTCCCCTTCTTGGACCCTCCGGCCTCCCCAGAGAGGGCGGCCTTCCTTTTCTTCTCTCCTCCCGCTGGAGGGGGAGAGGTCTCTTCTTCTTCCTCCTCATCTTCACGAGAGGAATGCGCCTCGGAACCGTCGGATGATGGATCCGACACCTCCTGGCGTCGGGCACTCTTTCGAGTCCCCGTGGCCTTTTTAGCGGCCTTCTTCTCCGGCACCACATAGGGTGCCGGAACCAGCAGCTTCGCCAAGCGAGCGTCCGCTGGGCCTTCGGGCAAAGGAGCCGGACAGTTGATCTGTCCGGACGTCACCTGCCAGTCCTGTTAAAGGTAAGGGAGCTTAGATCCCGCATGGAGTCAAACTATGAAAAACTGATACCCTGTAAAAAACCAGCTTACCGCATGAGCGTGACGCTGCGTACTGAATCCGCGATCTTCGGTAGCGGATGCGAGGGCCTCGGCACCCTTGAAAAGCACCTTCCAGGCATCTTCGTACGTCGTGTCGAAGAGCCTGCTCAGAGTTTGGTGCCATGCCGGGTCGAACTCCCACATGTTGAAAGCCCGTTGTTGACACGGGAGGATCAGGCAAATGAGCATAACCTGGACTACGTTGACAAGTTTGAGCTTCTTGTCCACCAGGGTTTGGTTGCATGTTTGGAGTCCGGTCAGCTCTCCTTTCTTACCCCACGACAGGCCCGTCTCCTTCCAGGAGGTGAGCCGCGTAGGGGGTCTGGATCGAAACTCGGGGGGTGCGACCCATTCGGCGTCGCGCGGCTCGGTGATTAAAACCACCCTGATTGCCACCCCTTCAGGGTCTCCACAAAGGAGCCCTCGAGCCATAGGACGTTGGCCATCTTGCCCACCATGGCGCCTCCGCACTCCGCCTAGTTGCCGTGCACCACCTTCGGCTTGACATTGAAATTCTTGAGCCATAGGCCGAAATGGGGGCGGATGCGGAGGAAAGCCTCGCACACAACGATAAATGCCGAGATTTTGAGGACAAAGTTCGGGGCCAGATCGTGGAAATCCAGGTCGTAGTAGAACATGAGCCCCCGGACAAATGGGTGGAGAGGGAAGCCCAGTCCACGGAGGAAATGGGGGAGGAACACCACCCTCTCATGGGGCCTAGGGGTGGGGATGAGCTGCCCCTTTTTGGGAAGCCGGTACGCGATGTTGTTAGATAGGTATCCAGCCTTCCTCAGCTTTTTGATGTGTCCCTCCGTGACGGAGGAGACCATCCACTTGCCTCCCGCTCCGGACATGGCTGGAGAAGGTTGAGGTGGGGAGTGCGGACTTGGGCATTGGAGCTCGAGTGCGCAAGAATGGATAGGCGAAGGAGGAAGAAGGCGTAGGTGAAAAGGTGGATCATTATCCCCTTATATGGGTGGATGCAACTACATGTATCCACCAGCCTAGTAAAACTCGCTTATCTCCAAGCGCCGTAATCAATGGCGCGGTTGGGTTACCCACGCTCGTATTGATGAGAATCCCGGGATAAGGGGACACGATCTCTGCTTTAACAAGACATGCCAAGGAAACCGCCTCGCATGATGCGCTGAGGTGGGATAATGAAACGACTCGGATAAATGCTTGGCCGTGGTGTGTCACACTACGGAATACGTCAGCAGATTAGATTGGTGTAAATATTATTCTCTCTATGGCAATATGTGGAAACTTATTTTGCAGAGCCGGACACTATCTTTGTGTTCAGAATCTTCTGCGCGTCGGACTCGTCGTCATTGAAGCCTGGTTCAGGGGCTACTGAGGGAGTCCTGGATTAGGGGGTGTTCGGATAGCTGGACTATAGCTTCAGCCGGACTCCTGGACTATGAAGATACAAGATTAAAGACTCCGTCCCGTGTCCGGAAGGGACTTTCCTTGGCGTGGAAGGCAAGCTTGGTGATACAGATATGTAGATCTCCTACCATTGTTACCGACTTTGCGTAACCCTAACCCTCTCCGGTGTCTATATAAACCAGAGGGTTTTAGTCCGTAGGACAACATACACAACAACAACAATCATACCATAGGCTAGCTTCTAGGGTTTAGCCTCTTTGATCTCGTGGTAGATCTACTCTTGTACTACCCATATCATCAATATTAATCAAGTAGGACGTAGGGTTTTACCTCCATCGAGAGGGCCCAAACCTGGGTAAAACTTCGTGTCCCTTGCCTCCTATTACCATCCGGCCTAGACGCATAGTTCGGGACCCCCTACCTGAGATCCGCCGGTTTTGACACCGACACCCCCCCCCCCTCTTGCTTCACCTTAGATCCCAAGGAGGTCGATCAATTGTTCAAGTGCCTTGCCGGAATCAAAGTTAGTTCCGGATACTGTGGGAAGATAAGCAGATATCTGGACACTAAGAAAAAAAGGTTGAGTGGGTTGAAGTCTCACAACTGTCATGTGATGATGACGCAGTTACTCCCGGTTGCACTTAGAGGGATTATGGACACACATGTGCGTGAGACGCTTACTGACCTATGCCACTTTTTTATGCTATCTCTCGAAAGTCGATCGGTGTGAAGCAACTCCATAGGCTACAGGAAGAGATCGTTGTCATACTGAATAAGCTAGAGATGTACTTCCCACCCACGTTCTTTAATGTCATGGTGCATCTATGTGTCCACATCATGGACGACATCATCGACCTAGGGCCGACATTCCTGCATAGCATGATGCCGTTCGAGAGGATGAATGGCGTCATCAAAGGATTCCTTCATAACATGTCCCGTCCAGATGGAAGCATAGCCCAGGGATATCTGACCAAATAGTGCATCTCTTACTATGAGAGTTATCTGACCAAAGACCGTGTTGTTGGTTTGCCCGTCAACAAGCACTATGGAAGGCTCGAAGGCGAAGGTCACACCAACGGTCATAGGGATTTGAATGTGTTACGCCCGGGCCGACAAAACGACATTGACAGGGCAAACTTAGTAGTGCTACAACACCTAGATGTGCTAGAAGATTTCGTGACACTGCACAAAGAGACCATCACAAAGAAATACCGTGACTGTGGGGTGCACAGGACGGACGCTGAAGTTATTAGAGAGCACAACTCCACTTTCATGCGTTGATTCAAAGAGCGAGTTCTGGCTAATCCCCCGGAAGAGGGTTGTCCGAACGGAACACTCATATACGCCTTAGCACATGGCCCCTCGACCAACCTCGCGACTTATCAAGCATATGATATCAACGGATACATGTTCTACACGGAGGAGAAAGATATAAATAGTGATGACCAAAACTCTGGGGTGACGATGGAAGCCATGACCGGGAATGTAATTGAAAGATATTACGGAAGGGTCGAAGAGATATGGGAGCTTAACTACTCTGGATTGCATAGCGCGATGATGTTCCATGTCAGATGGGCTAAAAATGTACACAGAGAAAACCAACATTTCACAACCATGTGTATACCCGACTCCGATGATAGCGGTACCGTCAACGCCATCGCCAAAAACGAGCCATGGGTACACGCTAAACACGTGACACAATGTTTCTTCATAACTGATCCGATCAATCCCAGTCGTGTTGTCGTGAGGAGAAGCAAAAGGAGCATCGCCGGAATGGATGGAGTCGCCAATGAGGAAGACTATGACCAGTATGGTGATCCGATGAGGGAAGATGATGCTGATGACGACAAAACATATGTCAAAAGAAGAATGAAGACTACATTACCTACAAAAGATCGTAATCCCTGCAGAAGGAAAAGTCACGACCATGGGCTCAATTATTCGACAATGAACAAAAGAGGGAAGAAGATCAGTCTAAAGCGTCGTCGTCACCCAAGCTGACAAACTAATCCCCAAAGTTTGTGTGTATTTTTTGTATACCACTGTTAGTGGTCAAATCATGTAATATATATTATACTAATTATTATCCGGAGGGTAATAGTGGTATTGCTCTAATGACAGACCGAATTAAAGGAAGGAAAGTGCAAAAGAAAGATACAAAAAAGAAAAGTGCAAATGAAAGAAAAAGAAAAAGAAAGGAAGTTTTACAAAATGAAATGAAACGAAAAAGAAAAAGGAACTAATAAGTTGTGGAACATGAAATGCAAGAAATATAAAAAAAGAAAAAGAAAAAGAAAAAAAATTAGTAGTAGCGCGTTTTATCCTGGGAAGCGCTATAGCTAAGAAAAAGAAAAAAAAAGAAAAAACTAGCAGTAGCGCGTTTCTTCTAGACAAGCGCTATAGCTAACTTAGCTATAGCACGTTTTGCCAACAAGCGCTATAGCTAATTTAGCTATAGCACCGGTCCGCTAGCGCCCCTCTTTGTGTCTCTCTCACTCGCGCCGCCGCTCGTCGATCCCCTCTGACGGCAACCGCCGACGCCAGCCCCACCCCACCCCGCCCACGCCGCCGCCGACGCCAGCCCCGTCCCGCCCCGCCTCGACCCCATCCCGCTCTGGTATGCCC
>NC_041388.1:76877538-76894273 GCF_002162155.2 Triticum dicoccoides
CTCCCGCTCTTTGCAGATCGGCGACCCCGGCGACCCCGACGCCGACGCCAGCCCCGCCTCGACCCCATCCCGCTCCGGTATGCCCCCCTGCATAGTTAGTGTTAGTGTTAGTTAGTTAGTTAATTGTTGTTAGTTTTAGTTAGCTTAATTTGTTGTTAGTACTAGTTAGTTAATTGATGTTAGTGTTAGTTAGTGTTAGCCCAGTGATAGTTAGTTAGTGTTAGTTAGCTTAATTTGCTGTTAGTGTTTGTTTTTAAATGAAAATGGAAATGAAAATTACAGTTTTTGAAAATTAGCTTATGTAGCTGTTGTCCATTTTGAAAATGAGGATTTTTAACGTACAGTTTGGTCACTCTCTCTCTCTATGTAGATTGAAGCTAGCCGTTGATCGACGAGGAGGAGAAGGACCCTGGCCCCCTTTGCCCCGGCGACCCCGACCACGAGGTGCGCCACCCCCTGTTCCCTCCCTCTTCATATGTCAGCACATAATGATGCAATGGGGAGTGTTCATAATGTGGCTGTTAAAGTGTTCATAATGATGCATGATTGTGTATATGTTGGGCAGCAATGTTCATGATTGTGTATATGTCAGCAGCAACAAATTGACCTATGTTTTGCCGGAAATGTTGATTCATTTCCATTCTGGCAAATTTCAGGCGCTCTATATGTGCACTTTCTAGCAAAGGTCATGCCGAAATTTTCCGTGAATTTCGGCATGACTTGTGCTAGGAAGTTGGACATATCGAGTGCTGGCAATGTTGGTTCTAGTAGCCAGCCGCCTTCGACCAAGGTTGACCGTGTACCGATGAAACATGTGCCATTAATCCATGTCACGAGATAGCCAATGGTACCGGCGAATGCAGTAGCTGCCATAGAAGGGGATCTCAGGAGACTCCATGACCATGTGCTTTCGACAGAGAGAAGCCTCCTCGCCTCGGATGATCCAGGATACCCACTTTATACGGTTCATGTGTCGAGCAGTTGCAAGATGTATGTCCACACATGGCCCACGGACCTCTTCTTCCTGAGGTTTGATTACATCTTCCAGATGTTTCAAATGAGGACACTCGATTTTACCTTCGTCCGCCTGTATGCGTTGCACATGAACTACATCTTCAGCAGAGAGCAAGTCACCGGTCTTGCGGTCGCGGACCCATACTACATGAATGAGGGCTTCTTGTCAATCAATGACGCCAACCGTCAATATGTGAGTCAGTACATCGAAGAATTCTTGGTCAGCAATAAGGACAAAGAAACGATTCTCCTACCTTACCATCCCAGGTAAGACATCTGCAGATAGCACTATAACACATACATCCTTTCGTGCATTTCAATAGTTACTTTGCACGCACGGAGGCTAAACTTGATCATGTATTCTGCACAGCGGGGGGTGTCATGCCGTTCTCTTTGTTCTTTACCCATGTTACTCCCGCGCTCTATATTTGGACCCGTTGAAGAACATACAGAAGAAAGATTACACACACATAAAGTATGTTCTAGACAGAGCTATACTGGGCTCCAACATGCGGGGTGGCTACGTCCAATGCAAAAAAAACAAATAAGGTCGGGCTTTGTTTCAGCCACAAGACTGACTTCTGTTGCATCCAGCAACCGGCAAGAAGTGAGAATGATGGGTTCTACGTCATCCATCTAATGGTGGAGTACAAAAGGGATGTGCAATCACTTTTCATGAAATCTTCATCTGATGCCCATATCTAGAGATGGGCCGAAGCCTTTGGAGCCGTGTCGGATAATCGACTTCGAAATGATTTCTACCAGATCCAATAGGAAATTGCGTCCATTATCATCAAAGATGTCCTCGAAGAGAATGGGATGTTCTACGGTGGCCCAATATCGCGAGCTGACGTCCGAACCCGCATTGCCCTATAGTGTCAGGACATGATGCCTTTCACTAAGCTTGGGTGCACCCTTCCGGATATGGAAAGATGGGAAGAGTGCACTGCTTAAAAACAATGTGTTTGTTTAGTTACTTGTTACTTTATGTACGACGAAACTTCGAATCTCTCAGTACGACGAAACTATTAGATGTATGGTGCCGCGCTCTAGTTAATTACTTTCGGTACGATGAAATTTGTTAACTATGTTTACTATATATGTTGCTTCTATTTCATAACTGTTTTGTTGAATTCGCTTCATGGTATATATATGTGCATCTCTGATAGGTATATAGATCAACGATGGCGAGGAAGTGGTATGCCGTGTATGTAGGGCATGTTCCGGGTGTGTATGATGAGTGGCCAGAGTGTCAGGACCAAGTCTCTGGCTTCTCCGGCGGAAGCCAGAAATGGTTTGATAGCAGAGCGGAAGCCGAATCTAGTTACTTGAGATTCATAGCACAACAGGGGATTCAGAACCAGCGCCGCCACAAAAACTACTACATCATACCGCTTTTGATCATCGTGATCGCTCTTATCGTTTATGTCTTAGTTTAGGTGGATGATGAAACATGTGTCTACGGTGACAATGTAAGAGACATGTGATCATTAACTTGTATCGCTATTTCGAGATGATGATGAGATCGACATCATTTGTGTTGAGACTATGTTGATATGATGAGACTATGTTGTACCACTTCGATGATGATGATGAGACATTCCTTTTTCATATAGTTCCAGTGTATGTGTATGTTGTAACTGTATAAAACCTGTAAAAATACGAATACAGCAACATAAAAAAAAGAAAATACTAGCAATAGCGTGGGGTATTGGAGTAGTAGCAGCGCTGCTTACCAGTAGCGTTGTTTTGAAGGGCCACGCTACTAGTATTAGCAGTGGCGATGGACAGTGGCGCGCTACTGCAGATACAGATAGCAGTAGCGCTGGTTTAAACAAGCACTACTGCTACAAAATAGCTGTAGTGTCGTAGCAGTAGCACTGGTGCCTACGCTACTGGTAGCTCAAAAACCAGCTACTGGTAAGGGTTTTCCTAGTAGTGTACCCATATCTGCTCAAATCATCTGTGAAGGTCAGAAAATAACGATACCCACCGCGAGCCTCAACACTCACCGGACCCCATACATCAGTATGTATTATTTCCAATAAGTCAGTTGCCCGCTCCATTATTCCAGAGAACGAAGTCTTAGTCATCTTGCCCATGAGGCATGGTTTGCAAGCATCAAGTGATTCCAAAAGCCCATCAGCATGGAGTTTCTTCATGCGCTTTACACCAATATGACCTAAACGGGAGTGCCACAAATAAGTTGCACTATCATTATTAACTTTGCATCTTTTGGCTTCAATATTATAAATATGTGTATCACTACAATCGAGATTCAACAAACCATTCACCTTGGGTGTATGGTCACAGAAGGTTTTATTCATGTAAACAGAATAACAATTATTCTTTGACTTAAATGAATAACTATATTGCAATAAACATGATCCAATCATATTATGCTCAACGCAAACACCAAATAACATTTATTTTAGGTTTAACACTAATCCCGAAGGTAAAGGGAGTGTGCGATGGTGCGCTTATCAACCTTGGAATTACTTCCAACACACATCATCACCTCGCCCTCAACTAGTCTTTATTTATTTTGCAACTCCCGTTTCGAGTTACTACTTTTAGAAACTGAACCAGTATCAAATGCCGAGGGGTGTGCTATAAACACTAGTAAAGTACACATCAATAACATGTATATGAAATTTGCCATCCTTCTTATCCGCCAAGTATCTAGGGCAGTTCCACTTCCAGTGACCATTTCCTTTGTAGTAGAAGCACTCAGTTTCAGGCTTGGGTCTAGCTTTGGGCTTCTTCATGAGAGTGGCAACCTGCTTGCCATTATTATTGAAGTTCCCTTTCTTTCCTTTGCCCTTTTAGTTGAAACTAGTGGTCTTGTCAACCATCAACACTTGATGATTTTCTTGATTTCTACCTTCGTCGATTTAAGCATCACGAAGAGCTTGGGAATCGTTTTCCGTTATCCCTTGCATATTATAGTTCATCACGAAGTTCTAGTAACTTGGTGATAGTGACTAGAGAACTCTGTCAATCACTATCTTATCTGGAAGATTAACTCCCACTTGATTCAAGTGATTGTAGTAGTCAGACAATCGGAGCATATGCTCACTGGTTGAGCTATTCTCCTCCAACTTGTAGGCAAAGTACTTGTCAGAGGTCTCATACCTCTCGACTCGGACATGAGTCTGAAATACCAATTTCAACTCTTGGAACATATTATATGATCTGTAGCATTCAAAACGTTTTTGACGTCCCAGTTCTAAGCCGTAAAGCATGGTGCACTAAACTATCAAGTAGTCATCATACCGAGCTTTGTCAAACGCTCATAACATCTGTATCTGCTCCTGCAATAGGTCCATCACCTAGCGGTGCATTAAGGACATAATACTTCTGTGCAGCAATGAGGATAATCCTCAGATCACGGAGCTAGTCCGCATCATTACTACTAACATCTTTCAAGTTATTTTTCTCTAGGAACATATCAAAAATAAACCGGGAGCTACATCGCAAGCTATTGATCTACAACATAGATATGCAAATACTATCAGGTACTAAGTTCATGATAAATTAAAGTTCAATTTAATCATAATACTTAAGAACTCCCACTTAGATAGACATCCCTCTAGTCATCTAAATGATCATGTGATCCAAATCAACTAAACCATGTCCGATCATCACGTGAGATGGAGTAGTTTTCATTGGTGAACATCACTATATTGATCATATCTACTATATGATTCACGCTTGACCTTTCGGTCTCCAGTGTTCCGAGGCCATATCTGCATATGCTAGGCTCGTCAAGTTTAACCCGAGTATTCCGCGTGTGCAAAACTGGCTTGCACCCGTTGTATGTGAACGTAGAGCCTATCACACCCGATCATCACGTGGTGTCTCAGCATGAAGAACTTTCGCAACGGTGCATACTCAGGGAGAACACTTATACCTTGAAATTTAGTGAGTGATCATTTCATAATGCTACTGCCGAACTAAGCAAAATAAGATGCATAAAGGACAAACATCACATGCAATCAAAAATATGTGACATGATATGGCTGTCATCATCTTGTGCCTTTGATCTCCATCTCCAAAGTACCATCATGATCTCTATCGTCACCGGCATGACACCATGATCTCCATCATCTTGATCTCTATAAACGTATCATCACATGGTCGTCTCACCAACTATTGCTTTTGCAACTATTGCTGTCACATAGCGATAAAGTAAAGCAATTATATGGCGTTTGCATCTTATGCAATAAAGAGACAACCATAAGGCTCCTGCCAGTTGCCGAGAACTTTAACAAAACATGATCATCTCATACACCAATTTATATCTCATCACGTCTTGACCATATCACATCACAACATGCCTTGCAAAAACAAGTTAGATGTCCTCTACTTTGTTGTTGCAAGTTTTACGTGGCTGCTACGGGCTGAGCAAGAACCGTTCTTACCTATGCATCATAAAAACCACGACGCGGTATAGTGATTGCTTTTTGATCTTCAGAAAGAACCATGTTCATTGAATCTGATTCAACTAAAGCTGGAGAAATAGACACCCACTAGCCACCTGTGTGCGAAGCACATCGGTAGAACCAGCCTCACGTAAGCGTACGCATAATGTTGGTCTGGGCCGCCTCATCCAACAATGCTGCTGAATCAAGAATCAACTAGTGATGGCAAGCAATATGTATATACCCACTCCCACAACTCCTTTGTGTTCTACTCGTGCATATAACATCTACCCATAAACCTGGCTCTGATGCCACTGTTTGGAGAACGCAGCAATTTCAAAAATTTCATATGCACACGCAAGATCATGGTGATGCATAGCAACAAGAGGGGAGAGTATTGTCTACGTACCCTCGTAGACCGTAAGCAGAAGCGTTACGAGAACGCGGTTGATGTAGTCGTACGTCTTCACTGTCGGGGGTTGGGTGCGACATATGCCAATGGATGGCTTATCATGGTGGGGGCGAGTAGAATGTCGCCGGTGCCTGGAAACGGGATGAGGCGTAGACACTAATGCCGGCAAACTTTATATAGGTTCGGGGCTCTCCTAGGAGATAACACCCCTAGTCCTGCTCTGCGGGGTCTCCGCATGATCACTAAGGAAAAGTGAGTACAATGGTGCTCCTCGAGCTGTATCTGTGGACAGGAGAAGACTAGGCTAGCTCTCCTACTTCTCTAAGGTCTGGTCTAGTTCTAAATGGATCGGAACCCTTTGCATGGGTTCCCTAGGGGGTTTATATAGGCCTACCCCCCAGGGGTACAATGGTAAACTGACTGGGCGCAGGGCCCAGCCGTCAGTCTATTCGCCTGCCGGCCTCTCCGCCGACTATTGGGGCCCGCCGGCTGATGGGCCCCACCGAATGGTCTGGTACGGAGCCGACAGGCCATACCCGCCGCTTGCGGGTCCTGCCGGCTGCTGATTACTGTAGCCGTGCCTCTAATGACGCGGGCTTGGCCATGGGGTCGTGGCTACAGCCCCACCACCTGGCAGGCGATCACTGTAGTCGCTCCCCGTCTCGTCTGGTTAATGGCGTGTGGGACCCGTGGAAGGGGCAGGCTGACTTCCGGGGGCCGGCTTCCTTCGGGTCCGACTGGTGGCGCTCTTGCCGTCTTCTGGACTCTCGCTGACTGGTAGGGCCCACATCGGTGGATCGTACCGACAGGCCGTCGTGGGTGCAGGACTCCGCCCACTGTTGCTGATGTCAGGGATGGCACGCCAACAGTGCCTCGCCTGACAGAGATCTTCATTGGTACGGCACACTATGGCCTAGCCATCCCATGAAAAGGGGAGGGAGTGGGCTTCACTATTATGACTCCCCGTCCCATCCCCCTAATGAGGGCATGGGCTTTGTTGGCGTCATGGGCTGACTCCCCGTGGACGGCTTCTCTGGAAGCCGCCAGGCGGAGCCGGCCCGTCTCGACCTCACATCCAGGACTCGGCCGCATGCGGGTAGTCGGCTGTTCCTTCAGCCGGCCTCTGGAAGGCGGCTCTCCATCCTGGTGTCTTGAGGGGCGCAGTCAACCCCGATATTTTGAAAGGTTCTGGGCCTCGGGTTAGCCTACCCATGGCCCATTACTTCGACAGTAGTCCCCGAAGCTGGTGAGGCGTCGCGGACAATCAGCAAAGGAGCCTCAGCAATTTCTTTCTCCGAGTGCTTGAGGTGAGACCTTGTTCGAGTTCTGCCGGGCCGACTGGTAGGAGTCGGAGTCCCCGGACTTGGACTTGTTCAAAAATGCTTTCGTATTTCCTGGCAGGAACTAAGTAGCGTGTGAGCTAAGCTTCCTGTCCGCCACCCATTCCGTGCCCACCGCATGGCAACCAGTGGCCGGGCAAGCCCGCCTACTCATCTGCGAGATGGGACATGTCTGCAGGCGGGGCCCGCCACTATCACGCCTCGGCACACGAGTGGATCCGCTGCGGCCGTGGGGGGCGGTTGAGGTTCCCACGGAATTACCGCACGCAGTAACTTTGCATGATAATGTGGGGGCGTGGAGTAGTGGGCGCAGTAAATCCCACAACCGCCCCCTCGGCTTCGCAGCCCACTGGGCTATAAGTAGGGGGGAGGGGAAACGGCGGAGCACGCGCGTCCCACCTCCCCACTGCTTCTTCTTCTTCTCTCTATCCGCCCCACCTCAAGCTACATCGAGCGCTGTGGCAATCTGCTCATGATGAGCTCTTCCTCCGCCGTCACGCCCCCTACGGGGCACTTTGGAACCTAGGACGGTTCGGAGGTCCATGACGACCACGTCGATTTCCTCCGCAAGACGCGTCGGTTGCCCAGCGAGGACCTCATTCGGGTTCGTCTCGCGCCGAGGGAGGAAATCTGGCCAGCGCCGCAGGAGGACGAGTGGGTTGTCTTCCGCTCGCACTGCCTATGCGGCCTAGGCCTGCCGGCGAACAGCTTCTTCCGCTCCTTCCTTGAGTTCTACAGACTCCAGCCGCACCACCTCACCCCAACATGGTGGTGCTGCTGTCCGCCTTTGTCACCCTATGCGAGGGCTTCATCGGTGTTCTCCCCACCCTGGAGCTCTGGGGGGAGTTCTTCTACACCAAGCTCGGCACCCAAGCCGCGGGCGTGCCGGCTCAGTGCGGCGCGTTCATCGCCGTGCGGAGGTCGGGGGCCGACAACCCATTTCCCGCCATCAAGCTGATCAAGTCGGTGAAGATGTGGTAGTGGTCATACTTCTACATGAAGAACATCTCCGCGGAGGGCAACTGGATCAACCTGCCGGCCTTCGTAGCCGGCCCGCCGGCTGGGAGGCAACCCAACTGGTCGCACCGGGCCCGGACATTGACGCCTGCGGGAGCCGGTGCCGTTGCGCGGTTTCGAGTACTGGTGCAGTCGGAGGGCCTGACCAGGCCGGACTTGCTGGCCGCCTTCGTGGCGCGCCGAGTGCTCCCTCTTCAAAGTCGCCCCCACATGATCTGCCAGATGAGCGGGCACCGGGACCCGAGTCGGATGTGTACCAAGGAGATGCCACACGAAGAGGTGGCCTACATGGTGAATTATCTTGCGAGCTACGACCTTAGAGAAGAGTGGCAGTTCGGCAAGGAGCCATATTCACGTGCCAGCCCTCCGCCTCTGGTGAGTCATTTTCTTTTTCTCTTTCTCTCTGACTTCTTCATTGCTGAGTCCGTTTTGTCCGATCTGACCAGCCGGCTTTGGGTAGAACCCCCTCCTCCAGCCAGCAGCCAGCACCGTGGGGCCGGACCGCGAATTCCTCCCCGAACGGGCAGAGAGTGATGTTGATGACCCCGACCTGGGGGCGGCAGCCTTGGAGGACGACGCCGAGGGAGGAGGCGGCGCAGCGGGCGGCCCGAGGCTTGGGGCCAGTCTTGAGGACTGGCCCGATGACGACGAGGAGGTCGTCCCCCGCCACCAGCCAGGAGCCGACCAATCGGGCGCGGGCTCGTCAGCTCCGCCAGACGCTCAAGGCGGCGGGAAGAAGCGTAGGGCCGGGGCGAGTCTGTTCGGCAGTCGGCCGAAGAAGCCCAAGGGCTCGGCCGCGGCGACCAAGCGGGACGAAGCGGCCGCAAAGGCCAACCGCTTCCACAAGGTGGTGAAGACGCCACAGCTTATTTCAGCGTAAGCACCACCTCCCTTCGTACCTTCGTATTTCTTTATTGAGTCTGTTTGAAATTTTCTTACTTCATTTTCCGGCTTTAGGGCCCCTCTCTCTCTTGAGAAGTCGTCCACCGGCTCCGTCATGAAGTCGGCGGAGACCTCCTCCACCACCCGGCGGGTTGACCCCGCTGCCGACCTCCGGGAGGCGACGGAGCGGAACGCGCGAGGAGCGGGAAGCCGCCCGTCTGAAGAAGGCGGAAACCGACAAGGTGGAGGCCGCCACCCTGAAGAAGCTGGCAGAGGCCGAGGCCGCCAATGCGGAGAAGAAGCGTGCCGAGGAAGCTGCATGCCGTTAGTCGGCGGTGTTTGTCGTCCCCTTGAACTCCGCACCGCCGCCACTGGAGTTCTCAACGCAGACTGGGGAAGCCGGCGACGAGAACCCGGTCATGGAGAGGGACGTAGATGTCACCGCTATGCCAGAGGTCATTGTGCCGCCACCGCCACCCTCCGGAGGCGTGCCAGGCGGACAACCGGCGGATCCGCCAGTGCCGCCAGCCGGAGGTGCGGCGGCGACGGGCTTGGCCCTTGAGGTCAGTACGCCAACGCGTCGCTGTCTCGCGAAGGCGGCCTCAGCACCGCGTCCTCGGGAGACCGGCGCTGCGAGCTCCTCGATCCCAGACAACGAGGTGTCGAGTGCCGCGCCCACCGGGTGGGTGTGGGGAGGCGGGACGGGCCTGTTGAACTGCGCGCTCCTGGACGTCCAAGCCAAGCTCCGGGCCCAGGGCAACGCCATCAAGGAGTGCACCAAGGCATACCTGGCGTCACGAACGGCCATCCGGGTACGCATCCTTGCTTTTTCTTTGCCTCCTTGTCTTTTATTTGTGGGGGCGCGCCCGTGCACCCATTGGGTGTAGTCCCCGAGTTTCGGGCCGGCTGCTGAGCAGGCGGCTCGGAACTCTAATCGGCGAGTTCCAAGTACCAATACTTTTTTCTGAAATTTGATGCAGGATTACCATAATCTCCGCGTGACTTCCTTCAGTGCCAACGTCGAGGAGCTGGCCAAGCGGACCGCCGACTTGTCGGACAGCCGGGGTAAATCCTCTTCTTTCTTTGCGGGGGCAAGCTGGCACACCCGCGGGTTGTAGTCCTCGAGATTCGGGCCGACTGCTGAGCAGTCGGGCCGGATCTCCCTGGCGACCTTTCTTCTTTGCTGACAACTGACATCCCTCCCCTTCTTTTTTCATAGGCCAACGCCGCCCTTCGGCAGCAGCTGGGCGAGAGGAGGAGTGCGGCCGGCTGACGGAAGAGCGTGACCGGCTGGCTACGTAGCTGGCGGAGCAGAAGGAGCTGCTCCAGAGGGCCCAGAAGGAGGCGGAGGACAAGGAGACCGCCCTTCTCGCTGAATTTGCGTCCGAGCGCTCCTCCTGGACCGATAAGGAGGCGACGCTGCTCTCCGGCTTCCAGGCAATCGAAGATCTTGTCGATGGTGAGCTTCCATTCGTATCCTTTTCCGGGCTGCCGACTGCTGGTCGAGTCGGCCTTAAATTTTTAACTTTGTTCTTTGCTCTTCTTCCTTAGCAGACTTCTTCCCCGGCCATTCTGATGCCGCCAATCAGGCCATCGAGGCCGATCGTGAAGCATGGAGGGCGGACGGCGCATAGGTCGCCGCCGACACCCCCCGAACTCTTAACCAGCAGATTCTGAGCATCGAGGTCCATCTTCGGCCAGCCCATCGGATGCTGCGCCAGCTTCAACGTGTTGGCGCCCAGGCGATTGCCGCCCTGTGGCTGGACATGCAGGCGCCACGCACCCCAAGTCGGACTACCGACTAGTTGGAGGTGGCAGCCAACCGTCTTGAGGCCCGGAAGGGTTCTACAGCCCGGGCCGAAGCCCGCCGGGCCTTGGAGTTCGCCAAGGCATGGTATCCTGGGCTGAGTTTAGCCCAGTTAGCCACGTTCCGGTTGGAGGCTCAGGCGGAGCTGGCAATGGTGGAGGACGATCTCGTCAGGCGCGCAGCATCGATCGCTGAGTACACCGACACCAGTGTCTTCATCCCAGAGTGGGCTGAGAACGGCGAGGAGGCGCCGCCGGAGTGGTTCGGGCTGAACCCGGATGACGGCGAGGACTCGGCGGAGGTGATAGACTCCAGTGGCGAAGAGGAAGGCAAGGAGGAGGAAGGAGATGAGGAGGAGGCGCCAGAGGTCGAGGCAGACGGCCAGCACCAGCCCGACCGCGCCTCTAGCAACGAGCCGCGCACAACTGAGCCAGCTGTCGCCAGGGGTGATCAGGCGGAGACCAACCAGCCGACTGCCCCGCCAACTGGCACCGCCGACCCCTTTGGTCCTTCGAGTCCGTCCGCAGCTTCCTAGGCTGCCACTTTATCTTTGTTTTTCCTGCTTAGTAGTCTCAATGAACTTGTTATTTTGCACAATTCCACCCATTGGGTGTGGGTGTATCTTGAACTCCTATTTGATGATTCAGCCAAGGGCCTTTCTATGTAAATATTTATCCGCGTTCTATCTCTTCTTGCTTATTGCTCTTTGGCTTTTTCCTTTGCTGCCTTCCCTTGGTGGACGTAGGGCTAGTCGAACAGCCGCTCTGCGGACTGCCGCTAGATCAAATACTTGGCTTCTTTGGGAGGCAAGTACTTAGCCATTTAGAGTTTTTAGCAAGTTAATTTAGAAAACGGCGAGCCGGCTGCTCGAGAGTCGGTTGCAAAAAAGCTGGAAACTAGCTTAAGCTATGTGCATGCCTTGAGTCCTTAGCCATTTTTCATATGGACACCCATTCTACCTTACTCCTGCTTGCCAGTCAGTCGCTCTGTGATTTGCGGCTTCTAACAGGAGACGGCTTGAGTGCCACACACTACTTGTCCAGCTGCAGGAAGTCATTTCATAGCTCAAGACGGCAAGTCTCCGGGCCGACTAATCGAACCCGGTGCCAAGCGGTGAAGAACTACATAGTCATAGGCATAACTCGTTATCATATAGATAAAAGAAGGCAATCCCCGAGATCTTCTCGAGGGGCCCGAAGTCTTCGTACTTTAATACAAAAGGTAGCATGATACATACTGCATTTAACTGTAAAATCTTCGGAGGAGATTTGCATTCCATGGCCGCTCCGTCTCTTTGCCGGAGTCGTCCCTTTTGCGCGCTCGAGCTTCTGAGCGTCGATCAGGTAGTAGGACTCATTGCCCAACACCTTGCTGATGATGAAGGGGCCTTCCCAAGGTGCTGAGAGCTTGTGCTAGCTAGCTATTCACTGAATCAGCCGAAGCACAAGGTCTCCTTCTTGGAAAGATCGCGGCTTGACCTTCCGATTGTAGTATCAGTGTAGGCTCTGCTGGTAGATGCTGGACCGGTTGAGTGCCAACAGCCGGCCCTCTTCCAGCAGATCGACGCTGTCTTGACGTGCTTCCTCCTTGGTGTACATGGTGACTCGAGGGGAGTCGAACTCTATGTCCGTTGGGATGGCGGATTCGGCACCGTAGACGAGGAAGAAGGGCGTGAAGCCGGTTGACTTGTTTGGAGTCGTGCGCAGGCTCCAGAGGATGGCTGGCAACTCATCAAGCCAGCAGCCTGCCGAGCGCTCCAGAGGCTCGACCAGTAGGGGCTTGATGCCGGACAGGATTAGGACATTTGCTCGCTCTACTTGGCCGTTGGACTGCGGATAGGCAACGGACGCTAAGTCCAGTCGGATGCCTTGTGTCGCGCAGAAACGGGCCAAGGCACCTTTGGCAAATTTTGTGCCGTTGTCGGTGATGATGCTGTGCGGTATGCCGTACCGAATTGTGATGTCGGAGATGAAGGTCATAGCAGTCGGCCCATTCAAACTCTTGATTGGCTTTGCCTCGATCCACTTGGTGAACTTGTCCACTGCGACAAGTAAATGAGTCAAACCACCTCGCGCAGTCTTGAATGGTCCGACCATGTCCAGGCCCCAAACAACAAAGGGCCAGGCAATAGGAATAGTTTTGAGTGCCGAAGCCGGCTGATGAGGCTTAGAGCGGAACTTCTGGCACCCCTTGCATTTTTGGACTAGTGACTTGGCGTCTTCAAGAGCAGTCGGCCAGAAGAAGCCATGGTGGAAAGCTTTGGCGATGAGTGCTCTTGAAGCCGTGTGATGTCCACATTCGCCTTGATGCAGGTCTTTGAGGATTGCCTAGCCTTGCTCTGGCACCACACACCGCTGGTGAATACCAGTGACGCTGCGCCTTACGAGCTCTCTATTGATGATGGCGTACGCTGCCGCCCGGCGTTGTACTTGCCGAGCCGAGATCTCATCGGCCGGCAGCTCTTTCTCCACCATGAATTTGAGGATGGGTTGAGCCCATGAAGGTGCTGCAATTTCTGCAACTGCCAATACTGCGACTTGGACGAGGGTGGCTGGGCCGGGAGCCAGCGGGTTGGAGTCAGCAGCCGCTTGCTGTGTCGATGAAGTCCCCGAGAAAATGGCACAGTCCCCGGGCCGGGCTCCGAAGCCTCCGGGCCGGGCTCCGCAGTCCCCGGGCCGGGTGCGACTACCACGATCGTCGCGCCGCCTGCCAGAATACCCGCGTCGTCTGTGGGGGCCCTTGAGTCGGATCCGACTACTTCAGGAGGAGCCGGCACGAAAATGGAGTCTGACTCTGGTGATGGCTTGACTGACGGCTTAAGGAGGTGCTGGAGGGCGACGCCGGACGGTATCGCCTGACGGCTGGAGCCTATTCGCGCCAGGGTGTCTGCTTGGTCGTTGTCGTTTCTTGGCACATGGAGGAACTCGCATCACTCGAAATACCCACTGAGTTGTTGTACGAGAAAGCGGTAGCTCGCCATGTTTGCGTCTTTGGCGTCCCAATCGCCGACGACTGTTGGACCACCAAGTCGGAGTCACCATAGCACAGGATCCAGCGAATGTTGAGTTCTTTGGGTAGTCGGAGCCCGTGCATGAGTGCCTCGTACTCGGCGACGTTGTTGGAGGCGGCAAAATGGATTTGCAGCACATACTTGAGCTTGTCGCCCTTGGGAGAGGTCAGGAGGATGCCGGCTCCCAAGTCGGTGCGCATCTTGGAGCCATCAAAGTGCATTCGCCAATGGGTGGAGTCAGGCGCTGGTGGTAGATACTGGGTTTCGGCCCAGTCGACGAGGAAGTCGGCCAGCGCTTGTGACTTGATGGCAGTGCGAGGTTGGTAGTAGATGGTGTAGGGGGCCAAATCTATGGCCCACTTGGCCACTCATCCCGAAGCGTCTCGTCTGCCGATGATCTCGGCTAGAGGAGCCGTGCAGACCATAGTGATTGGATGTTCTTGGAAGTAAGGCTTCAATTTCTTGGCGGCAAAATGCACACCATAGCACATCTTCTGGTAGTGGGGTAGTTTTGCTTGGAGGTCGACAGTACTTCACTCAAATAATATACTGGTCTCTAAACTGGTAGTGCTTTGCCTTCCTCCTTGCGTTCTACTACAATGACCGTGTTGACCACTCGCCTGGTGGCGGCGATGTAGAGGAGCATGGGCTCCTTAGGAGTCGGAGCCGCTAGAATAGGTGGAGTTGCCAGCATCTTCTTTAGTTGGACAAATGCTTCGTCTGCCTTATAGTTCCACTCAAAAATGTGGTCTTCTTCATGAGTTGGTATAGGGGAAGAGCCTTCTCACCCAGCCGACTGATGAATTGGCTGACGGACGCCAAACAGCCGGTGAACTTTTGTACGTCCAGCAGTCGGCTGCGTACCTCCATCCTCTCAATTGCCTTGATCTTCACAGGGTTGCATTCTATGCCGCGTTCGGACACTAGAAAACCAAGGAGCTGGCCGGTTGGTACTCTGAAGACGCGCTTCTCCGGGTTGAGCTTGATCTGAAATTGGCGCAAGTTCTCAAAGGTCTCCTTGACGTCTTCCAGTAGTGTTCCACGCTTCTCCGTCTTTACCACCACATCATCCACGTAGACATGAGCATTTCTGCCGAGCTGCTTGAGGAGACACTTCTGCATGCATCGTTGGAAGGTGGCGCCGGCGTTTCTCAAGCCGAACGTCATGGTTAGGTAGCAGAAAGCTCCAAATGGCGTGATGAAGGCAGTCTTCAGCCTGTCGGCTGGGTTTAACTTGATCTGGTGATACCCTGAATATGCATCCATGAAACTCAACAGCTCGCATCCGGCTGTGGAGTCTATCACTTGGTCGATCCTTGGCAAGGCGAATGGGTCCTTGGGGCATGCTTTGTTGAGGCTTCTGTAGTCAATACACATTCGCCATTGCTTGTTCTTCTTTAGTACCAAGACCGGGTTGGCCAGCCATTATGGGAAGAATACTTCCATGATGAAGCCGGCTGCGAGCAGCCGGGCTATTTCTTCTCCGACAACTCTCCTCTTCTCTTCTGACAATCGGCGTAAAGGCTGTCTGACTGCTTTGGCATCAGATCGGACATGTAATTTGTGCTCGGCGAGTTCCGTCGGGACACCTGGCATGTCCTTGGGGGACCATGCGAAGATTTCTCGATTCCCATAGAGGAAATCGATGAGCTTGCTTCCTATTTGCTGTCGAGGTGGGCGCCTACGACAGCGTACCTCTCTGGGTGCTCCGGGTCCAAAGGTATCTTCTTTGTCTCCTTGGCCGGCTTGAACGAGCCATCAGCTTTCGACTCTTTGGGATCAGGCGACATCTCTGGCTACTTGATTGCCATTGCCACAACTCGATCTAGCAGCCGCTTCTCAGCTGCGATCACGAGGGACTCGGCCAGCCGACTGCTCTCTGATGCGCAGGCGGACGACTTCTTGTAGTCGCCAGTTATGGCCAGAATCCCTTTGGAACTCGGCATCTTCATCCTGAGGTAGGCATAGTGGGGGACTGCCATGAACTTGGCTAGGGCTGGCCGGCCAAGTAGTGCATGGTATGGGTTCTCTAGGTCCACCACCTCGAACCATATTGACTCACGGCGGAAATGATCTTTGTCTCCGAAGAGGACGTCGATCAAGATCTTGCCGGTCGGCAAGCAGGAAAGGCCAGGGACTATGCCGTGAAACACCATCTCCAGTTGATGCTGCTGCCGCCGTCTCCAGTGGACTGCAGTCTCTGGTGGACTGCAGTTGCCTCTGCCTGATTCCCAACTTCTCCATGGTGTCCTTGTACAAGATGTTGATGTTGCTGCCGCCGTCTAGCAGGACTCTGGAGAAACGAGAAGCTCGCTTGTCCGTGGCAAAGGTGGCGTCCAAAACCAAAGCATAGGAGCCGGGTCTGGGCATTACTTTGGGGTGGTCAGCCCGACTCTAGCTGATGGGCTTCTCAGACCAGTGCATGAACTCAGGTGTGTCAGAAGCTACTGCATTCACCTCCTGCTGCTGCAGCCGTCTGCTGCATCGATCGTCGGCCACACTGGTGAACACGACGTATGCTCCCTGCTCTTCCGGGTACTCATCTTGCACTGCGTCGACTGGTCTGACCGCCGGCTGCTTGGGCGGAGGGGGAGGCGGCTGCCCAGCAAGTGGGGGAGGCAAAAGGCCGTCTCCCTTGGCGATCCTGGTGAGCCAGTGGCATTTCCGAGTGGTGTGGTTGGATGGCTTCGCGCCACTGTGGAACTTGCAGGGTCCATCCAGAGTCTGCTCATCTGAGAAGGCCGGCTACCAGTTGGACTTGCCGCCCTTCTGACGTCTAGGCAGAGGCTGCCCTTCCGGCTGTTGGTCTTCAATTGTTGCCACCTGCCG
>NC_041388.1:76894499-76944672 GCF_002162155.2 Triticum dicoccoides
GCCGACTGGTGTCTCCGGCTCGTGGAGCCTGAGGAGCTACTTTGCCGGTTGCGCTGACTTGAATCTCCATCTTCATGGAGGAGTCAGCCATGGTGTATTTGTTTGCTATGATCAGCAGCTCGTCGAGGGTTTCTGGCTCATCGCAGAGGAGGCTGTGCTTGAGGAGGGTGCCCTCTCAGCATCCTGCAGTGAAGTACTCGATGGCCTGCACCTCGTGCACGCCTTCGCAAGAGTTGCGGAGCTCGGCCCAGCGCATGAGGTAGTCACGAGTTGAATCGCTGGGGCCCTGCACGCACAAGGAGAGCTGGTGAGGTTTGGGAGGTCGCTTGTACGTGCTGGTGAAGTTACGGACGAAGGCGTCGGTGAAGTCAACCCAACTGTTGATGCTGCGGGGCCTTAAGCTATTCAGCCACGTCCGGGCCGTGCCCTGGAGCATGAGTGGAACGTACTTCACAGCAGCACGCTTGTTGCCGTTTGCTATGCTGACGGTCGTGGAGTAGTCGACCAGCCAGTCCTCCGGCTTCACGGAGCCGGTGTACTTGGGTGTGTCTTTGGGGAACGTGAACCCTTTGGGGAAGTGCTCGTCTCGGATGCGGGGGCCAAAACACGGCGGACCCAACTCATCTTCTTCCTCAAGCGCCAAGGATCGGTGAAGACGGTCGATCCGATGGTGGGCGTCATTCTCACTGACTCCCTCTCAGCGGCCAAGGCGGTCGCCGAGCTTCGGGTGATCAACAGGCGGCAGGGAGACTCGCCTTTCCCTTCGAGGGGGAGGAGGCGGACAGTCGTCCCGTCATTCCATCGTTCTCGGGCAGCTGTCTCGGTCGCGCTCTATGGTGATGCGGGTCCGACTGCGGCTGGCAGCCGGCTCCATGTCTTTTCTTCCGCGGACGCCGCCAGTCGGCGTCCGAGACTCCGCGCCTTGGTCTCGGCGCGGAAGCAGGTTGTCATTCTGTCGGCGCGGCGCATCAGTATGGCAACCGGCCTTGTTCTGCTCAGCAGCCGCGTCAAGGAGTCGTTGCACGCGCTCCGTCATCAAGCGACGCTCTTCGCCCACGAACTTGTCCAGCTCGTCCGCCGCCACCTAGGCGGCTCGAATATTCTCCACAGGTGTGGCGTAGACGGGGCGATTCGCCCCGAACAGATCGGCGATAGCCGCACCGCGCTGCTGGACCGTGCCAAGGCGGCTAGGCCCAGCTGGAGCCGGCGTGCCGCCCACCGCGCGGTCCATCTCGCGCTGGTAGGCTTCTGACAGGCGTCACATGCTGGCCAGCTTTTTGGCGCCTTCGACTAGCTGAAGGCAGCGTGCCTCCAGCGTCTTGGCGTCGGCATCTTCAGGGATGGGCGCTGCCAGGTCTTGCAGCGCCGCATGGAGCGGGTCGTAATCACCCCCGCCGGAGTGCTTGCCATGATCGATGACAAGCACTTCCGTGACGGTGCTTCCGCCACTCTCCGCACGAGGAAGCGGCTCGTCGTATACCACCACATTGGTGGGGAACGTGTCAAGCGACACGGTGTCGGAGTCGACAAACATCGGATCAGTGGAGCCTACGGACTCCAAGTCCCCAGCTGGCTCGCTGGCGACGTGAAGTTGATCGAGGAGGCCCGCGAGGAGGCTCTCGAGGCCGCCTGTGCCCGCGTCGGATGCGGGCTCATCGGAGAGGCGGACCTCGCCTACGAGATCGGTGAGGCAACTGGCCGCGCAGGCGATTTCAGCGCCATGCAGCGCGTCGGCGCTGACTCCGTCTGGCGTGCCGGGCTGGCTGCGCTCGCCAGGGAGGAAAAGGGTTCCCGTCCAGAACAAGTCTCCGGACGATGGTGCACTAGGCCCCACGGTGGGCGCCAAATGTCGGGGATTGGGTGCGACATATGCCAATGGATGGCTTATCATGGTGGGGGTGAGTAGAACGTCGCCGGTGCCTGGAAACGGGATGAGGCATAGACACGAACACCGACAAACTTTACCCAAGTTCGGGGCTCTCCTAGGAGATAACACCCCTAGTCCTGCTCTGTGGGGTCTCCGCATGATCACTAAGGCAACGTGAGTACAATGGTGCTCCTCGAGCTGTATCTGTGGACAGGAGGAGACTAGGCCAGCTCTCCTCCCTCTCTAAGGTCTGGTCTAGTTCTAAATGGATCGGAACCCTTTGCATGGGTGCCCTGGGGGGTTTATATAGGCCTACCCCCCAGGGGTACAATGGTAAACCGACTGGGCGCAGGGCCCAGCCGTCAGTCTCTTCTCCTGCCGACCTCTCCGCCGACTGCTGGGGCCTGCCGGCTGATGGGCCCCGCCGACTGGTCTGGTACGGAGCCGACAGGCCATACCCGCCGCTTGCGGGTCCTGTCGGCTGCTGATTACTATAGTCGTGCCTCTAATGACGCAAGCTTGGCCATGGGGTCGTGGCTACAGCCTCGCCACCTGGCGGGCGATCACTGTAGCCACTCCCTATCTCTTCTGGTTAATGGCGTGTGGGACCCATGGAAGGGGCAGGCCGACTTCCAGGGGCCGGCTTCCTTCGGGTCCGACTGGTGGCGCTCTTGCCGTCTTCTAGACTCTCATTGACCGGTAGGGCCCATCATCCGTGGACCGTATCGACAGGCCGTCGTGGGTGCAGGACTCCGCCCAGTGTTGCTGATGTCAGGGATGGCACAGCAACAGTGCCTCACCGGACGGAGATCTTCATTGGTACGATGCACTGTGGCCTAGCCATCCCATGAAAAGGGGAGGGAGTGGGCTTTACTGTTGTCACTCCCCGTCCCATCCCCCTGATGAGGGCATGGGCTTTGTTGGCATCGTGGGCTGACTCCCCATGGCCGACTTCTCTGGAAGCCGCCAGGTGGAGCCGGCCCGTCTCGACCTCGCCTCCAGGACTCGGCCGCATGCGGGCAGTCGGCTGTTCCTTCAGCCGGCCTCTGGAAGGCGGCTCTCCATCCTGGTGTCTTGAGGGGCGCAGTCAGCCCCAATGTTTTGAAAGGTTCTGGGCCTCGGGTTAGCTTACCCGTGGCCAATTACTCCGACATTCACGATCCGACCGATCCAAGTACCGAACGTACGGCACCTCCGAGTTCAGCACACGTTCAACTCGGTGACGTCCCACGAACTCCGGTCCACAGAGCTTCGAGGGAGAGTTCCGTCAGCACGACAGTGTGATGATGGTGATGATGATGCTACTGATGCAAGGTTTCTCCTAAGCAATGCTACGATATGACTGAGGTGGATTATGGTGGAGGGGGGCACCGCACACAGTTAAAAGATCAATGATCAACTTGTGTGTCTTCATGGGGTGCCCCCCTCCCCCGTATATAAAGGAGTGGAGGAGGGGGAGGGCCGGCCCTCTACTATGGCGCGCCCTAGGTAGCCCTACTCCCAATGGGAGTAGGATTCCCCCCCTTCCATGTAGTAGAAGTAGGGGGGGAGGAAAGGGAAAAGAGAAGAGAAGGAAGGAGGGGGCGCCGCCCCTCCCCCTAGTCCAATTCGGACTAGGCCTTGGGGGGCGCGCACCCTCCCCTCTCTCTTTCCCCTAAAGCCCAATAAGGCACATATACTCCCCCGCGAATTCCCGTAACTCTCTAGTACTCCAAAAAATACCCGAATCACTCGGAACCATTTGATGTCCGAATTGTTGGGGAACATAGTAATTTCAAAAAAAATCCTACACACACGCAAGATCATGATGATGCATAGCAACGAGAGGGGAGAGTGTCGTCTACGTACCATCGTAGATCGTAAGCGGAAGCGTTATGACAACGTGGTTGATGTAGTCGTATGTCTTCACGATCGACCAATCCTCAGTACCGAATGTACGGCACCTCCGCGTTCAGCACACGTTTAGCTCGGTGACGTCCCGCGAACCCACGATCCAGTAGAGCTTCTGGGAAGAGCTTCGTCAGCACGACGGCGTGGTGACGGTGTTGATGAAGCTACAGACGCAAGGCTTCGCCTAAGCACCACTATGATATGACCGAGGTGGATTATGGTGGAGGGGGGCACCGCACACGGCTAAAAGATCAATGATCAATTGTTGTGTCTCCATGGGGTGCCACCCTCCCCGTATATAAAGGAGTGGAGGAGGGTGAGGGGCTGGCCTCCTATGGCGCGCCCCATGAGGAGTCCTACTCCCATCGAGAGTAGGACTCCCCCCTTCCAAGTAGGAGTTGGAGTAGGAGAGGAAAGGAGAGAAGAAGAGAAGGAAAGGGGGGCGCCCCCCCCCCTCCTTGTCCAATTCGGACTAGAGGGGGAGGGGGGCGCGGCTGCCCTGGCCGCTCCTCCTCTTCTCCCACTAAGGCCCATTAGGCCCAATATACTCCCCGGGGGGTTCCCGTAACCCCCCGGTACTCCGGTATATGTCGGAATCCTCCCGAAACCCTTTCGGTGTCCGAACATAGTAGTCCAATATATAGATCTTTACGTCTCGACCATTTCAAGACTCCTCGTCATGTCCGTTATCATATTCGGGACTCCGAACTACCTTCTGTACATCAAAACACAAAAACTCATAATACTGATCGTCATAGAACTTTAAGCATGCAGACCCTACGGGTTCGAGAACTATGTAGACATGACCCAGACATGTCTCCAGTCAATAACCAATAGCGGAACCTGGATGCTCATATTGGTTCATACATATTCTACGAATATCTTTATCGGTCAAACGCATAACAATATACGTTGTTCCCTTGGTCATCGGTATGTTACTTGCCCGAGATTCGATCGTCGGTATCTCAATACCTAGTTCAATCTCGTTACCGACAAGTCTCTTTACCCATTCTGTAATGCATCATCCCATAACTAACTCATTAGTCACATTTCTTGCATGTCTTATAGTGATGTGCATTACCGAGAGGGCCCAGAGATACCTCTCCGGCAATCGGAGTGACAAATCCTATTCTCGATCTATGCCAACTCAACGATCACCATCATAGACACCTGTAGAGCACCTTTATAATCACCCAGTTACGTTGTGACATTTGGTAGCACACAAAGTGTTCTTCCGGTAATCAGGAGTTGCATAATCTCATAGTCATAGGAACAAGTATAAGTCATGCAGAAAGCAATAGCAGTAAACTAAACGATCAAGTGCTAAGCTAACGGAATGGGTCATGTCAATCACATCATTATCCTAATGATGTGATCACGTTGATCAAATGACAACTCATGTCTATGGCTAGGAAACTCAACCATCTTTGGTCAACGAGCTAGTTAAGTAGAGGCATACTAGTGACACTATGGTTGTCTATGTATTCACACATGTATTATGTTTCCGGTTAATATAATTCTAGCATGGATAGTAAATATTTATCATGATATGAGGAAATAAATAATAACTTCATTATTGCCTGGAGGGCATATTTCCTTCAGTCTCCCACTTGCACTGGAGTCAATAATCTAGATTACACAGTAATGATTCTAACACGCATGGAGTCTTGGTGCTGATCATGTTTTGCTTGTGGAAGAGGCTTAGTCAATGGGTCTGCAACATTCAGATCTGTATGTATCTTGCAAATCTCTATGTCTCCCACCTGGACTTGATCCAGATGGAATTGAAGCGTCTCTTGATGTGCTTGGTTCTTTTGTGAAATCTGGATTCCTTTGCCAAGGCAATTGCACCAGTATTGTCACAAAAGATTTTCATCGGACCCGATGCACTAGGTATGACACCTAGACCGGATATGAACTCCTTCATCCAGACTCCTTCATTTGCTTCTTACGAAGCAGCTATGTACTCCACTTCACACGTAGATCCCTCCATGACACTTTTTTTAGAACTGCTCCAACTAACAGCTCCACCATTTAATATAAATACGTATCTGGTTTGCGATTTAGAATCATCTGGATCAGTGTCAAAGCTTGCATCGACGTAACCATTTACTACGAGCTCTTTGTCACCTTCATAAAAGAGAAACATATCCTTACTCCTTTACAGGTATTTCAGGATGTTCCTGACCGATGTCCTGTGATCCACTCCTGGATCACTTTGGTACCTCCCTGCTAAACTAATAGCAAGGCACACATCAGGTCTGGTACACAGCATTGCATACATGATAGAGCCTATGGCTGAAGCATAGGGAACACTTTTCATTTTTCTCTCTATCTTCTGCAATGGTCGGGCATTGAGTCTTACTCAACTTCACACCTTGTAACACGGGCAAGAACCCTTTCTTTGCTTGATCCATTTTGAACTTCTTTAAAAATTTATCAAGGTATGTGATTTGTGAAAGTCCAATTAAGCGTCTTGATCTATCTCTATAGATCTTGATCCCCAATATATAAGCAGCTTCTCCGAGGTCTTTCATTGAAAAACTCTTATTCAAGTATCCATTTATGCTATCCAGAGATTCTATATCATTTTCAATCAACAATATGTCATCCACATATAATATTAGAAATGCTATAGAGCTCCCACTCACTTTCTTGTAAATACAGGCTTCTCCAAAAGTCTGTATAAAACCATATGCTTTGATCACACTATCAAAATGTTTATTCCAACTCCGAGAGGCTTGCACTAGTCCATAAATGGATCGCTGGAGCTTGCACACTTTGTTAGCACCCTTTGGATCGACAAAACCTTCTAGTTGCATCATATACAACTCTTCTTCCAGAAATCCATTAAGGAATGCAGTTTTGACATCCATTTGCCAAATTTCATAATCATAAAATGCGGCAATTGCTAACATGATTCAGACAGACTTAAGCATCGCTACGGGTGAGAAAGTCTCATCATAGTCAACCCCTTGAACTTGTTGAAAACCTTTCGCAACAAGTCAAGCTTTGCAGACAGTAACATTACCGTCAGCGTTAGTCTTCTTCTTGAAGATCCATTTATTCTCGGTGGCTTGCCAATCATCGGGCAAGTCAACCAAAGTCCACACTTTGTTCTCATACATGGATCCCATCTCAGATTTCATGGCCTCAAGCCATTTTGCGGAATCTGGGCTCACCATCGCTTCTTCATAGTTCGTAGGTTCGTCATGGTCAAGTAACATGACTTCTAGAACAGGTTTACCATATCACTCTGGTGCGGATCTTACTCTGGTTGACCTACGAGGTTCGGTAGTAACTTGATCTGAAGTTTCATGATCATCATCATTAGCTTCCTCACTAATTGGTGTAGGTGTCACAGGAACCGGTTTCTGTGATGAACTACTTTCCAATAAGGGAGAAGGTACAGTTACCTCATCAAGTTCTACTTTCCTCCCACTCACTTCTTTCGAGATAAACTCCTTCTCTAGAGAGGATCCATTCTTAGCAACAAATCTCTTGCCTTCGGATCTGTGATAGAAGGTGTACCCAATAGTTTCTTTTTGGGTATCCTATGAAGACAGATTTCTCCGATTTGGGTTCCAGCTTATCAGGTTGAAGCTTTTTCACATAAGCATCGCAGCCCCAAACTTTAAGAAACGACAAATTTGGTTTCTTGCAAACCACAGTTCACAAGGCGTTGTCTCAACGGATATCGATGGTGCCCTATTTAACGTGAATGCAACCGTCTCTAAAGCATAACCCCAAAATGATAGCGGTAAATCGGTAAGAGACATCATAGATCTGAAGGAAATATGCCCTAGAGGCAATAATAAAGTTATTATTTATTTCCTTATATCATGATAAATGTTTATTATTCATGCTAGAATTGTATTAACCGGAAACATAATACTTGTGTGAATACATAGACAAACAGAGTGTCACTAGTATGCCTCTACTTGACTAGCTCGTTGATCAAAGATGGTTATGTTTCCTAGCCATTGACATGAGTTGTCATTTGATTAACGGGCTCACATCATTAGGAGAATGATGTCATTGACTTGACCCATTCCGTTAGCTTAGCACTCGATCGCATAGTATGTTGCAATTGCTTTCTTCATGACTTATACATGTTCCTATGACTATGAGATTATGCAACTCCCGTTTACCGGAGGAACGCTTTGTGTGCTACCAAACGTCACAATGTAAATGGGTGATTATAAAGGTGCTCTACAGGTATCTCCGAAGGTACTTGTTGGGTTGGCGTATTTCGAGATTAGGATTTGTCACTCCGATTGTCGGAGAGGTATCTCTGGGCCCTCTCGGTAATGCACATCACTTAATCCTTGCAAGCATTGCAACTAATGAGTTAGTTGCAGGATGATGTATTACAGAACGAGTAAAGAGACTTGCCGGTAATGAGATTGAACTAGGTATTGAGATACCGACGATCGAATCTTGGGCAAGTAACATACCGATGACAAAGGGAACAACGTATGTTGTTATGTGGTCTGGCCGATAAAGATCTTCGTAGAATATGTGGGAGCCAATATGAGCATCCAGGTTCCGCTATTGGTTATTGACTGGAGACGTGTCTCGGTCATGTCTACATAGTTAAAGAACCCGTAGGGTCCGCACGCTTAAAGTTTCGATGACGGATATATTATGAGTTTATGAGTTTTGATTACCAAAGGATGTTCGGAGTCCCGGATGTGATCACGGACATGACGAGGAGTCTCGACATGGTCAAGACATGAAGATTGATACATTGGAAGCCTATATTTGGATATCAGAAGTGTTCCGGGTGAAATCGGGATTTTACCGGAGTACCGAGGGGTTACCGGAACCCCCCGGGGGCTTAATGGGCCATAGTGGGCCTTTGTGGAGAAGAGGAGAGGCGGCCAGGGCAGGGTCGCGCGCCCCTCCCCCTAGTCCGAATAGGACAAGGAGAGGGGGGCGGCGCCCCCCCTTTCCTTCCTCTCTCCCTCCTCTTTCCCCCTCCACTCCTAATCCAACAAGGAAAAGGGACGGAGTCCTACTCCCGGTGGGAGTAGGACTCCTCCTGGCGCGCCCCCTCCTGGCCGGCCACCCCCCCCCTTGCTCCTTTATATACGGGGGCAGGGGCACCCTAGAGACACAACAATTGATCGTTTGATCTTTTAGCCGTGTGTGGTGCCCCCCTCCACCATAGTCCACCTAGATAATATTGTAGCGGTGCTTAGGTGAAGCCTTGTATCGGTAGAGCATCATCATCGTCACCACGCCGTCGTGCTGATGAAACTCTCCCTCAACACTCGGCTGGATCGGAGTTCGAGGGACGTCATCGGGCTGAACGTGTGCTGAACTCGGAGGTGTCGTGCGTTCGGTACTTAATCGGTTGGATCGTGAAGACGTACGCCTACATCAACTGCGTTGTGCTAACGCTTCCTCTTTCGGTCTACGAGGGTACCTGGACAAACACTCTCCCCTCTTGTTGCTATGCATCACCATGATCTTGCGTGTGCATAGGAAATTTTTTGAAATTACTACGTTCCTCAACAGTGGCATCCGAGCCTGGTTTTATGGGTTGATGTTATATGCACGAGTAGAACACAAGTGAGTTGTGGGCGATATAAGTCATACTGCTTACCAGCATGTCATACTTTGGTTCGGCAGTATTGTTGGATGAAGCGGCCCGGACCGACATTACGCGTACGCTTACGCGAGACTGGTTCTACCGATGTGCTTTGCACACGGGTGGCTGGCGGGTGTCAGTTTCTCCAACTTTAGTTGAACCGAGTGTGGCTACGCCCGGTCCTTGCAAAGGTTAAAACAGCACCAACTTGACAAACTATCGTTGTGGTTTTGATGCGTAGGTAAGAACGGTTCTTGCTAAGCCCAGTAGCAGCCAAAGTAGAGGATGTCTAACTTGTTTTTGCAGGGCATGTTGTGATGTGATATGGTCAAGACATGATGCTAAATTTTATTGTATGAGATGATCATGTTTTGTAACCGAGTTATCGGCAACTGGCAGGAGCCAAATGGTTGTCGCTTTATTGTATGCAATGCAATCGCCCTGTAATGCTTTACTTTATCACAAAGCGGTAGCGGTAGTCGTAGAAGCATAATATTGGCATACGACAACGATGCTACGATGGAGATCAAGGTGTCGCGCCGGTGACGATGGTGATCATGATGGTGCTTTGGAGATGGAGATCACAAGCACAAGATGATGATGGCCATATCATATCACTTATATTGATTGCATGTGATGTTTATCTTTTATGCATCTTATCTTGCTTTGATTGATGGTAGCATTATAAGATGATCTCTCACTAAATTTCAAGATAAAAGTGTTCTCCCTGAGTATGCACCATTGCCAAAGTTCGTCGTGCCCAGACACCACGTGATGATCGGGTGTGATAATCTCTACGTCCATCTACAACGGGTGCAAGCCAGTTTTGCACACGCAGAATACTCAGGTTAAACTTGACGAGCCTAGCATATGCAGATATGACCTCGGAACACTGAGACCAAAAGGTCGAGCGTGAATCATATAGTAGATATGATCAACATAGTGATGTTCACCATTGAAAGCTACTCCATTTCAAGTGATGATCGGTTATGGTTTAGTTGATTTGGATCACGTGATCACTTAGAGGATTAGAGGGATGTCTATCTAAGTGGGAGTTCTTAAGTAATATGATTAATTGAACTTAAATTTATCATGAACTTAGTACCTGATAGTATCTTGCGTGTCTATGTTGATTGCAGATAGATGGCCCGTGCTGTTGTTCCATTGAATTTAATGCGTCCTTGAGAAAGAAAAATTGAAAGATGATGGTAGCAATTACACGGACTAGGTCTATAACTTGAGAATTATCCTCATTGTTGCACAGAAGAGTTACATCCTGGAAGCACCGGTAGGTGTACCACCTGCGCCAGCAACTGCAGACATTGTGAATGCCCGGCAGTCAAATGTTGATGACTAATTGATAGATCAGTGTGCCATGCTTTACGGCTTAGAACCAGGACTTCAACGATGTTTTGAACTTCATGGAGCATATGAGATGTTCCAGGAGTTGAAGTTAATATTTCAAAAGTGCCCGGATTGAGAGATATGAAGTCTCCAATAAGTTCTACAGCTGCAAGATGGAGGGAAATAGTTATGTCAGTGAGCATATACTCAAGATGTCTGGGTATTGTAATCACTTAATTCAACTGGGAGTTAATATTCCGGATGATAGCGTCATTGACAGAATTCTTCAATCACTGCCACCAAGCTACAAACGCTTCATGATAAACTATAACATGCAAGGGATGGATAAGATGATTCTTGAGCTCTTTGCAATGCTAAAGGCTGCGGAGGTAGAAATCAAGAAGGAGCATCAAGTGTTGATGGTCAATAAGACCACCAGTTTCAAGAAAAAGGGTAAAGGGAAGAAGAAGGGGAACTTCAAGAAGAACAGCAAGCAAGTTGCTGCTCAAGAGAAGAAACCCAAGTCTGGACCTAAGCCTGAGACTGAGTGCTTCTACTGCAAGCAGACTTGTTGGGGATATTACTACTGGAGGTAAACCGGCCTTAGGTAGCCGGGTTGACTCCTTGAAGATTAGAAGCCCATAAAGATGCAAGGATGATGGCGCTTCATGGAGCCCAAGGCCCAAAGGCGGGTTAAAGCCTGTAAATGTAAGCCGGCTTAGTCATGTAACTTGTATTGTAAGATAGCAAGGATAGAGACCGAACTAGATACGTTTATGATCAGGCTCGGGACTCTGTAAACCGGCGAGCGTCAACCTATGTATATAAAGGGATGACCCGGCAGCGGTTTGAGGACAACAACTAGAGAGCCAGACAAAGCGGATTCGCTCCCTGGCCTTCGAAACCCTAGCAATACCAATCACAACTAGACGTAGGCTTTTACCTTCATCGAAGGGGCCGAACTAGTATAAACTCCCATGTCCCCTTGTCCGGTTTAACCCCTTTAAGCTAACCCGTTGCGATGGTTCCACGTCTAAGTCCTTTCATGAGGACATCTGCCATGACAAACCCACGATAGTTGGCGCCCACCGTGGGGTTATCGCACGATGGTTTTGAGTTCTTGAAGGGCAGCTTCGATGGACTCAAGGGATACGCTGTGGGCCGGATGACGAAGATACATCGCGGCAAGCTCTACATTGACAACGCGGGATGGGGTCCCGAGGCCGATTCAATCGAATACGGGTACCAGGTCCCCTTTGGTGGGATTCATATCTTCATCGGCAAGATTGGCGAACCGGCCCCCGAGCCGGACATCTACACCGACATCATCGAAACATCCCGGCGGGCAAGTTCTTCACTGGTTCAGCCCGAGGCAAAGCATGTTTTCGTAGGTGTCGTCTATGGATCGAGGTACAAGGATGAACCGGTGTCCGATGGAGAAACCGTAGTCTGCTCTGATGACGAGTCTTCTGGAGAGACCGAATCGCTTTACCAGTTGCAGGATGGCCGGATTGAGGGAGGATCCGAGGGCAGCAGTATTCCGGATTCCCCCGGTCTGCCAAACCGGGCCGCCATCTTCATGGCCGGCACACAATCGGCGCCTCATTCATCTACCGCCGCGGCAATGCTCTCCGGTTCAATGACGGCCACACCAGCAGGGGCAGGAAGCTCAGCGCCACCTCCGGCCCAAGTCTTGTCTGATTTGTTCGACGCTCTGGCAGCGTTGATGTCCGCGGAGGTGGATGCAACAGCTAGGGATCAGCACAATGCAGAGATTGCAAAGGTGAAGGATCAGATAGCCCAGGCTAAAGCAGACCTGGCAACAGAGAATGCTAGGATGGCTACAGAACGGGCTGAATTGGAAGCACGAGCCTACCGGATTAGACTGGATCAGAATGCTTTAGAGGAAGTGCTGAGAAGAAGGTATCGATCACGACTCCCGTCGGTTTATGAGCCGCAGAATCTTTTCAACACACCAGGTGCGGGAGCTGGTAACCAACCCACGCTAAACCGGGCGGGAGCGCCGGGAACAGGAGCGCCGGTTCAGCCACGCATGACGGACCCGCCTCGCCAGAACAACGTTGTGCCATCGACGCCGCCCGAGCATTATTCCAACCCGTTGGACAACATTGTGGCCGCCGCTTCACGCCTGGCGGCCCTCCCAACCGACGGCGAGTCACCAGTTGCAGTGGAAGCACGTCGGGCCAGGGATCTCCTTCAAACAGCACTAAATCAACAGCAGGCGTATTCACACAGTCGTGAGAGGATCCATTCCACTCCCCGTCCAAGCTGGAGTTATAGCAGACACATGGAGGATGAATCGGCTGTGTCCATTAGTGCACGTCTCCGAAACTGACCACGAGGGAACAACCCGGCCGGGGGAGGCGCTAATGCGCAAGATGTTGTGGACCATGGCGGCGCACGTCGGGAGGCCGAGTTGACGGCTCGACACGGAGCACGACAAGATACTCCGGTTCACCCCACGGCCTCTGTGGAGCTAGGGGTGATGTTCAATTCCTTAGGGGTGCCGTGTTTAACTCCTGCTTTGCGTAATGTGAGACTGCCCAAGGATTTCAAGGGACCTCGTAAGGTACCAAATTACACCGCCGATTTGCAACCAGAGGCTTGGGTGAAAAGCTATGAGATGGCAATGGAGATGTTAGATGTGGATGAGGCAGTGTGTGCTAAATATTTCACCATGATGTTGGAAGTAACATCTCGCACTTGGTTGAAGAGCTTGCCAACCAACTCCGTCGGATCATGGGCCAAATTGAAGCACCGGTTTATCCAGAACTTCAAGGATACGTGTAAGAAGCCGATGTCAATCGTAGATCTGGCCGCTTGTGTCCAAGAGGAAGGGGAATCCACGACCCATTGGGTCAAACGAGTCTCAGCGATTTTGCATTCATCAGATCGTATAAATGCAGACACAGCAGTGTTAACATTAGAGGGCAATTGTCATTTCAAACCGTTAAAACAGAAGTTGGGAAGGCTCAAACGTCACTGCAATGACATGTCAATGCTCATGGCCTCTTTGGTTAAATGCGCTGATTCAGATAATACCAAGGATCCAGATTCAAAGGAGGACAAACCGGAGAAAGGTAAGAAGAACGGCAATGCCAAAGGTCAACAACATAATTTGGCAGGCCATGGAGGCGGTGGTAAGCGCAAGGCCGACAGCAACTTGGACTTTGTTGCAAATACCAACAAGCAGGAAAATGGCCAGCGCCGTAAGGGCAAGCAGCCCCAGAGGGGTGGAGGTCCAGGCAAAAATTTGGAGCGCTTGTTAAATCAGCCTTGTCCAAAGCATGGATCGAAGGAGAAGCCGGCGTCACATCTTTGGAAAGATTGCTATATTATCCGGGACTTCAAGAATTCCAATATGTTCCAATATGACAACGGCCCGCCCGGCGGTTCAGGAGGAGGTTTCCACGGGCCGAGTTACGGAGGTGGTGGTTCCGGTTCAGGGTTTCCAGGCAATCAAACCGGACACGTCAATCAAGGACACCAAGGCAACCAGGGAGGTTACAACCATTAGGGGAGTCAGCAGCAGCAGCAGCAGCAGTCGGGTTATCAGAGCAATCCCAAACAGCTGAACAGCGGGCAATATCATGTCTTCACTACTAGTTTGTGCAAACATGATCAGAAGCTTCACAAAAGGGCGGTCAACTCTGTTGAGCCGGCAGTACCTTAGTATTTACGCTGGTCGGAGCAACCTATTTTGTGGAGTAGAGAGGATCACCCGCCCCGGGTTGATAATCCAGGTCATTTGGCCTTGGAGGTAGCCCCATAAGTTGGGGGATACAAGTTCACTAAAGTGCTCATGGATGGGGGAAGTAGTATCAATATTTTGTATTATGATACATTCCGCCGTATGGGGTTGACAGATAAGGATCTTAAACCATCGAATATGGTATTTCATGGTGTGGTGCCTGGTAAGTCTGCATATCCTGTTGGTAAGATAACTTTGGAGGTAGCTTTTGGAGATGACTACGATTCAAGGTCAGAAACATTGACATTTTGAGGTGGTGAAGATCAAAAGTCCGTACCACGCCTTGTTTGGGCGGCCGGTTTATGCTAAGTTTATGGCAAGGCCATGTTATGTTTACCTACAGCTTAAAATGCCAGGTCATAAGGGGACTATCACACTACATGGAAGTAGAAAGATTGCTTTGGAGTGTGAAGAAGGGGATGAGGCTTATGCCGAGTCGGTTTGTGCCACTAAGGAGTTAAAATTCTATAAGAAGCGAGTTGATCAGGCAGACATGACCTCCTTAAAAAAGCCAACTACAGAACATGATCCAGCATTGAAGTTCAAATCGGCTACAGACACTAAGATGGTTGACTTTCTTCCTGGCGATTCATCCAAACAGTTCAGCATCAGCGCTAACCTAGATCCCAAATAGGAAAGCGCGCTCATCGAGTTCATCCGTGAGAATCGAGAGATCTTTGCATGGAAACCTTCTGACATGCCAGGTGTACCGAGAGAACTCGCTGAGCACACACTCAACATTGATCCTAAGTTCAAACCGGTCCAACAGTTCCTCTGCCGTTTCAACAAGGAGAGATGCAAGGCTATAGGTGAAGAGGTAGCCCATCTGTTGGCTGCTGGGTTTATTGTCGAAGTTTTTCATCCGAGTGGTTAGCCAATCCGATGCTGGTTCTTAAGAAAAATGGCACTTGGCGCATGTGTGTGGACTACACAGACTTAAACAAGGCTTGCCCTGCAGACCCCTTTGCTCTCCCTTGCATTGATCAGATAATTGATGCTACGGCGGGTTGTGACCGTTTGTGTTTTTTGGATGCTTACTCTGGTTATCATCAGATCAAAATGGCAGTTAAGGACCAGGAGAAGACAGCCTTTATAACTCCCTTTGGAGCCTTCTCCTATGTTTACATGCCCTTTGGACTCAAGAGTGCCCAAGCAACTTACTAGCAATGTGTTCAGAATTGCCTTCATAAGCAAATTGGGCGCAATGTTCATGCGTATGTGGATGATATTGTGGTCAAATCCAGAAAGGAGGGGACATTGATAGATGATCTACAGGAAACCTTTGACAATCTCCGGGTTTACAAGATGATGCTCAATCCGGAGAAGTGTGTTTTCGGTGTCCCGACAGGCAAGCTCTTAGGCTTTCTGGTTTCAAACAGAGGCATTGAGGCAAATCCGAAAAAGATTGCAGCAATTACATCCATGGCTAAACCGGCGTGTATTAACGATGTTCAACGTCTGGCCGGCCGGATTACAGCCTTGAGCCGGTTTATCAGCCGCCTTGGAGAGAAGGCCATCCCCTTATATCAGATGCTCAAGAAAACAGATAACTTTGTCTGGAGTGAGGCAGCTGATAAGGCGTTTGAAGATCTGAAGAGGCAGCTAGTGGAACTGCCCGTGCTGACAGCACCGATCGATAAAGAGCCATTATTATTATATGTGGCTGCTAATGCCTGGGCTGTTAGCGTAGCCATTGTGGTAGAGCGCAAGGAGCCTGGCAAAGAGTATCCGGTTCAACGGCCGGTTTATTATATCAGTGAGGTGCTCATTGGGTCAAAGCAGAGGTATCCACATTGGCAGAAACTCGTGTATGGGGTGTTTATGGCAAGCCGGAAGCTCAAACACTATTTTTAGGGCCATCCTATCATAGTGGTCAGTTCAGCTCCTCTGGGCGACATCATTCAAAACAGAGACGCAACTGTCCGGATTGCCAAGTGGGCCATCGAGCTTCGACCTCATGGGCTCAAATATATACCCCCGCACGGCGATCAAGTCCCAGGCACTCGTGGATTTCATCAACGATTGGATGGAGTTACAGGCACCTGAGGAGAAACCAGATAATACATATTGGACTATTCATTTTGATGGGTCCAGATAGTTAGAGGGTTCGGGGGCTGGAGTCGTATTAACTTCCCCACGAGGTGACAAGTTTTGTTATGTCCTCAGTTTAATGTTCCCTTGTACTAACAATGCAGCTGAATATGAGGCTTTACTCCACGGTCTTTGGATGGCTAAAGAGATGAATTTGAGCCGGGTTAAGTGCTTCGGCGATTCAGATCTAGTGGCTCAGCAAGTGTCTGGCACTTGGGATTCTAAGGACCAACTCATGGCTGCATATCGGCGAGAGGTGGACGCAGTGGCTGGTCACTTTAAAGGTTATCAGGTGGACCATATAGACCGGTGGAAGAATGAAGCGGCGGACGCTTTAAGTCGTCTTGGTTCCCAACGTAAACTGGTTCCGCCCAATGTCTTTCTTGATGTATTGCACAATCCGTCAGTCAAAATACCAACCGAAGAAGATTTGGCTATTCCTGATCCGGAGGCTCAGTTGGTGGCAGCTCTGCACGCCATACCGGATTGGACGATCCCATATCTGGATTACATGAACCGGGGCGAGTTACCAGCTGAGGAAACGTTGGCTCGACAGATAATCTGGCGTTCCAAGTCCATGACCATACTCAACGGGGAGTTACATCGTTACAGTGTTTCAGGAGCAATTTAGCGATGCGTTTCTCCTCAAGAAGGTTGTGAGATTTTGCGAGAAATTCATGAAGGGGATTGCGGTCACCACGCCGGTTCAAAGTCGTTGGTTGCCAAAGCTTTTCGCCACGGTTTTTACTGGTTGACGGCGCATGCTGATGCGGAGGATTTAGTCAAAAGATGTGATGGATGTCAAAAGTTTGCCCGCCGTGCACACGTTCCGGCTCAAGAGTTGCGGATGATTCCAATTACGTGGCGGTTCAATTCATCAAAAAGGTGATATTCCGGTTTGGCTTTCCACATAGCATTATAACAGATAATGGTACTAACCTATTAAAAGGAGAGATGGAAGAATTCTGTCAATGTGAGCACATCTGGCTTGATCTAGCATCAGTGGCTCACCCCCAATCTAATGGTCAAGCAGAAAGGGCAAATCAAGAAATTCTACGGGTTATCAAACCAAGGCTTATGGTTCCCTTAAAGCGGACGCCGGGTTGTTGGGTCGAGGAGCTACCTTCTGTGTTATGGAGCATCAACACCACACCCAATAGGTCTATGGGTTACACGCCTTTCTTCATGGTTTACGGAGAGGAGGCGGTTCTTCCTAGTGACATCTGTCACGATTCGCCCCGTGCGGCAGCTTATGTTGAAGCTGATAATGAGAAGGCACGTCAGGATTCTCTGGACCTGTTGGATGAAGAGCAGGATATTGCAGCAGCACGTTCGGTGATTTATCAACAAGGTCTTCGACGTTATCATAGCCATCGGGTTAAAACTAGAACCTTTGAAGAAGGTGATTTGGTGCTCCGGCTCATCCAGGATCAGACTGATATGCACAAGTTATCCCCCCCTTGGGAAGGACCCTTTGTGGTCAGCAAAAATCTGCACAACAGATCCTACTACCTCATTGATGTTCGAGAGCATGAAGACTCACGTCAATCGGAGGAGGAGACAAAGCAGATTCGCTCCCTGGACTTCGAAACCCTAGCAATACCAAACACAACTAGATGTAGGCTTTTACCTTCATCGAAGGGGCCGAACTAGTATAAACTCCCATGTCCCCTTGTCCGGTTTAACCCCTTTAAGCTAACCCGTAGCGTTGGCTCCACGACTAAGTCCTTTCATGAGGACATCTGCCGTGACAAACCCATGACAAGACTGGTCATTGGAAGCGGAACTGCCCCAAGTATTTGGCGGATAAGAAGGATGGCAAGGTGAACAAAGGTATATGTGATATACATGTTATTGATGTGTACCTTACCAGAGCTCGCAGTAGCACCTGGGTATTTGACACTGGTTCTGTTGCTAATATTTGCAACTTGAAACAGGGACTACGGATTAAGCGAGCACTGGCTAAGGACAAGGTGACGATGTGCGTGGGAAATGGTTCCAAAGTTGATGTGATCGCCGTCGGCACGCTGCCTCTACATCTACCTTTGGGATTAGTATTAGACCTAAATAATTGTTATTTGGTGCCAGCATTGAGCATGAACATTATATCTGGATCTTGTTTGATGCGAGATGGTTATTCATTTAAATCAGAGAATAATGGTTGTTCTATTTATATGAATCATATCTTTTATGGTCATGCACCCTTGAAGAGTGGTCTATATTTGATGAATCTCGATAGTAGTAATACACATATTCATAATGTTGAAGCCAAAAGATGCAGAGTTGATAATGATAGTGCAACTTATTTGTGGCACTGCCGTTTGGGTCATATTGGTGTAAAGCGCATGAAGAAACTCCATACTGATGGACTTTTGGAATCACTTGATTATGAATCACTTGGTACTTGCAAACCATGCCTCATGGGCAAGATGACTAAAACGCCGTTCTCCGGAACTATGGAGCAAGCAACTGATTTGTTGGAGATCATACATACTAATCTATGTGGTCCAATGAATATTGAGGCTCGCGGCGGGTATCGTTATTTTCTCACCTTCACAGATGATTTAAGAAGATATGGGTATATCCACTTAATGAAACATAAGTCTGAAACATTTGAAAAGTTCAAAGAATTTTAGAGTGAAGTTGAAAATCATCGTAACAAGAAAATAAAGTTTCTACGATCTGATCATGGAGGAGGATATTTGAGTTACGAGTTTGGGCTACATTTCAAACAATGCGGAATACTTTCGCAACTCACGCCACCCGGAACACCACAGCGTAATGGTGTGTCCGAACGTCGTAATCGTACTTTACTAGATTTGATTGGTAAGATGATGGTAGCAATTACACGGATTGGGTCCGTAACTTGAGGATTATCCTCATTGCTGCATAGAAGAATTATGTCCCGGAAGCACCGCTGGGTGCCAGTCCTGCTGTAGATGCTGTTGATGACGTTAAGAACGTCTGGCAGAGCAAAGCTGATGACTACTCGATAGTTCAGTGTGCCATGCTTTACGGCTTAAAACCGGGACTTCAACGAGGTTTTGAACGTCATGGAGTATATGAGATGTTCCAGGAGTTGAAGTTAATATTTCAAGCAAATGCCCGATTGAGAGATATGAAGTCTCCATTAAGTTCTACAGCTGCAAGATGGAGGAGAATAGTTCTGTCAGTGAACATATACTCAGAACGTATGGGTACCATAACCACTTGACTCAACTGGGAGTTAATCTTCCTGTTGATAGTGAGTTGTTCAATCACTACCACCAAGCTACAAGAGCTTCGTGATGAACTATAATATGCAAGGGATGGATAAGACAATTCCCGAGCTCTTCGCAATGCTAAAGGCTGCGGGGGTAGAAATGAAGAAGGAGCATCAAGTGTTGATGGTCAACAAGACCACCAGTTTCAAGAAAAAGGGTAAAGGGAAGAAGAAGGGTAACTTCAAAAAGAACGGCAAACAAGTTGCTGCTCAGGAGAAGAAACCCAAGTCTGGACCTAAGCCTGAGACTGAGTGCTTCTACTGCAAACAGACTGGTCACTAGAAGCGAAACTGCCCCAAGTATTTGGCGGATAAGAAGGATGGCAAGGTGAACAAAGGTATAAATGATATACATGTTATTGATGTGTACCTTACTAGAGCTCGCAGTAGCACCTGGGTATTTGATACTGGTTCTGTTGCTAATATTTGCAACTCGAAACAGGGACTACGGATTGAGCGAAGATTGGTTAAGGACGAGATGACGATGCGCGTGGGAAATGGTTCCAAAGTCGATGTGATCGCCGTCGGCACGCTACCTCTACATCTACCTTCAGGATTAATTTTAGACCTGAATAATTGTTATTTGGTGCCAGCGTTAAGCATGAACATTATATCTGGATCTTGTTTGATGCCAGACGGTTATTCATTTAAATCTGATAATAATGGTTGTTCTATTTATATGTGTAATATCTTTTATGGTCATGCACCGTTGAAGAGTGTTCTATTTGTGTTGAATCTCGACAGTGGTAATACACATATTCATAATGTTGAAGCCAAAAGATGCAGAGTTGATAATGATAGTGCAACTTATTTGTGGCACTGCCATTTAGGTCATATTGGTGTAAAGCGCATGAAGAAACTCCATACTGATGGACTTCTGGAATCACTTGACACTACTAGGGAAAAGGATAACAGTAGCGCGGGTTTTAGGTGTATCAGTAGCGTGGGGATCGGTGCTACTAATAAGGTACTACAGCTAACACGTAGCAGTAGCGCGTGCTCACCAGCGCTACTGCTACACAAGTGTAGCAGCAACGCGCTTCTCTAGTGTGCGCTCCTGCTACTACCGCGCTGCTGCTAACTGTTCTCCACTCGCTACTTCTAATTTTAGTAGTTTTTGTTTTTTGGCATATTTGTTTTGTATTTGAACAGGCTTTATAGAAGAATCTTTAGCACATGCAAATGTCATCATGATACACATACAAATGCCCGCAAGACCACAAATGTAATCATAGCATATACATACAAATAGTCTCATCATAATCATCATCCAACACAAAGTGGTATCTTGTCATCATCTCGAAAATAGTGATACATGCAAGTCTTGAATACTTGCAACTACAACGTCATCCATCTAAACAAAGGTATACGCGAGAAGAGCTATCACTATGAGTGAGAGCGGAACTATGCATTACATGAGGTGGAGGTTACGAGTCCTCTCTCGCGCTAGCGTGAACCTCAAGTAACTAGCTTCTCCTTCTTGTCTGCTTTTGAAGCCTTTATGGCTGGCGCCCGAGAACCCATTCACTTGCGCCTGACACTCATGACACTCGTTGTACACCCCCGGAACCTTCCCTTTGTACATGACATAGCACTTCCATCTCGCCATCAAGAAACTAGGTACCTGTTAGATATGCATGTTCATGAAGAGGATGTACAATCATATATATGCAACAAAATATACTAGAGCAACACCGAAAAAGAAAGGGTTAGCAACTAGATGCAACATACAGTACGCAAATTAATTAACTAGAGGTACGCAGGTCATCTTACGCAAACTAACGAAGTAGCGTTACGCAAGTTCGGCAGGGACCGTGGAAATCACAAAGTTTCATGGCTACAAAAAGTATACAAGTTCAACCGACACATATCATCATCATCGGCATCATAAATCACTAGAAGTTCCATCCTTCCATATCATCGAGGATGGACCCTAGCTTCTTGAACGGTGTGAGGTCTAGACGTTGCATGCCTATGCGAGTTCGGACGTCAGCTCACGATATAGGGCCGTGGTGGAACATCCCCTTATCATCGACGACTTCTTTCATGATGATCATCGCAATGTCGCTTTGGATGCGAAAGAAGTCATCTCTAAGTTTATAATCCGCTTCTCCATGAGATTCTAGCCACTTGTGGATATGATCATCATTTCTGCTTTTCATGCGAAGCTTTTGGTGATCTGTGTTGAACTGAATCATGAGATGGACGATGTAGAATCCATCCTTCTTGCTTGGTTTTGGGACATGGATGCAGGAGAAGTTAGTTTTATGTGCGAAACCCATCTTCTTGTTCCTTTGTTTCCTGATCTGCATGTGGCCACCTCTAATGCTGAAGCCTTGGAGAGCATCATCTAGAATATTCATTATGTGGGTGTAGTCTTTTTTCTCGTAGTCTCTGGAACGGTCAAAATACACGGCGTGGGAGACTTGCGGGTAAAGAATGATAAGGACGGCGCACCCATTGCTGCGGGGAAAAGACACCTCAAACTATTCCCCATATGAGAGAGAAGGAATGATTGAAATGTACGAAAGGGTTGTCCGGAACTGACTTACTTTGGATGATAAGGCACGAGGACAATTTCCCGGTCCTTATTCTGTACCATGAAGTTTTGGAGGTACTTCCTAGCAGTTTCACGCTCAAAGTTGCTGAGACTTAAGAAAGACTCGTGCATGTAGTACGGATCCGCCACACAGATTTGCGAGACTTCTTCACTCTTCATGACGGAGCTCATATGTAGCGCAAAAAAGCGGACGATTGTAAAATCGAGCTGTCTTGTCAGAAACATCTCAAAGATATGGTCAAACCACAGGAAGAACACCTCCGCGGCCCGTGTGTCGATGTAGCACTTCCCCTCAGGCACACGAGTCGCGTATGTCAGATATCATGGATCCTTTGAGGCTAGTAGGCTTTTATCAGTCGACGGCACATGGTCGTGAAGTCTCCTGAGATCCCCTGATAGTGCCTCCAGCGGTTTCTGCGGTAGCATCGGCTCGCCCGTGAGATGGAACATGGCCGCACCTTTCACGGGTACACGCTCTTCAGAATGCATCGTCTGGCTGCTTTGTGCTCTGGCTTGTTTGGAGGCAGTTATCTTCCTCGATCTCTTCCTCTCCTTTTTCTTGGGCACACCTTCCAGACCTTCCTTAACCCATGCCCCACGGTTCCCGGGCTAAGCACTGTACGACCCCCGGATAGTTGAGCCTGTGTTGAGGCGACATCTTCAGGTGTGTCCGGTGAGGAATTCATGAAGAGAGACTTTTTGCAATCCTTCCAACGACCTTCCTGCCCAGGCATATCATCCATATCCTCATTAGCATGCTGATAGCCCGATTCGTCATATGGTTGACTCATCATATCTATGTCACAGTCATACGCGTTTGTATTGAGGAAACCCATAGGGTCGACCTCCGTCTCATCATCCATCTGTTCTACAGGACTGATTACATCAGCCAGTACTATTGCACCCCCTTCATCACATCGTCCGCCGCTCTCACTCGGCACTACAGGAGCTCGTAATTGCGTAGGCGGGGTGGTGGTCTCCGCACATTCTTGTTGATGTGTGGTTATTGGTGTGCTCTTGGCCGGCTCCAGACGAATAAGATTCTTCGGCCATAGCAGCACCCAACCCTTGAAGTTTCCAATCCGTGGTGGGGTCTTGTCGTCCTCTCCCACGGGATATATCGGAGGAGGCAAATGCTCGTGCCCCGATTTCACACTGGACAAGTTAACCCTGAAGTGCCCAGCGGGGATCGGCTGGTTGTGGAACGTGGGTTGCATGGGGTTCATTATCATCCCCTTTCCCACGTCCAACTTCTTGCCTTTGATCAAGTAGAGTATGGTGCACGGGGTTTCTTCACCCTGCAAACACATATGTATGTGGCGTAAAACATCCGAAAGGCAACGAAAAAGGAATATTATATATATATATATGTGTTGGTGCGACATGTAATTACCGTGACGGCGTCGAGCTCAGCCAAAGACGAAGGCCCACCTAGCACGCCAGAGACTGAGGACGGGCTTCTATGAGCGGGAGCGACCGCGAGAGGAGGCCCGAATGCGTGAGCAAGTGATGGTACGGTGTTGTTGTTGTTCATGGAGTTGCTCCCGACAAAACTGGGCATCGGGAAATCATGTACCGTCTTGTCTGGATTTTCCTTCGTCCAGTTGATGATAGCTGGAACCAAGTTAGTAGAGGAATCATTTCTGCAGGCAGTTACAGCTGCATTGACTGCCTGCTGTAGCAACTCATTTTTCTCCTCGGCTGTTTTTTCCGCGTCCTCAGCTATTTTTTTCTCGACCGCAAGCTTCACCTTTGCGTCGATGTCCTCCTGACTAAACTTCTTTTTCTGCTTCTTGGCCTCCGGGCCCTCGTTGTAAAACACCTTCCACGTGGCGCCGTCTCCAGTGCCATGCACACGACCATATTGCAGCCGCTGGCCCAAAGGGAGTCCCTTAAGTTCGTTCAAGGCCCGGTTGAGAGGGGTGTCCCACTTGGGCCTCGTCGGAGAAGTAGGGATTTCAGCTGCAAGCTGGTGATGCTTCTCCAATAGTCTAATCAATTTCCTCGTGATCTGGTCCGTGTAAAAAACCTTTTTCTCCTTGTCCCACTTGTAGTGGGCCCTGATGAAGTCACGCTCCAAGGGGTTGGTGAACTTCGCGAAGGGGTCTGGGAGACCCGCGGCTTCACGTTCCGTGTCCTCCTTATCCCATATGGGCCTTTTACCGAGGTAGCCACGGCTTCCGAGGTAATGCTTCCCCGTGTTCCTTTGCTAAAGGCTCCTGAATTTCGCAGCCTTAGCCTTGTCTGCCTCGGTAGCGCAAGTGTCCTTGAACTTTTCGAACTCCTCTTCCGTAAGTGTCGGATTTTCCTCTATAATCTTGGACAATTTGTCAGCCTCAATAGCTCGTTTCACCCTCCCTTTCCAGGAGGCCAAATCATTGCTAAACATGCCCATGGCGTGATTTTTAATCTTTTTCATCTTCGGATCATCCCACTGTTGTTCTATGTTATCATCCCGGTCGGGGAACTTGAATCTTTTGTGCAACTTCGTTAGGAGCAACTGCGTCAAATGTTCTTTACTGCTTAAGTCATCGTCGTTGATGGTCGCGCATCCCCATAGGATGCATCCTAATTGGTTCCCATAGCACTTGCGAGGTTCTTCTGGCTCTAATGGCTCAAACTTGCCAGGTGCCATCTTTGTGATCACAAGTCGTCCAATCCCTAGTTTGTTAGGTTTTCGTATCCTCTACTTCTTATGCTTCCTCTTTTCGGTAGCGGCATCGGCGCCGGTACCTTCCCCACCGGTACCTTCCCTGCCGGTCTCGGCGCCGCCATCGGTGCCGGCGCCGTCGGTGTCGATGTCGGTGTCAGTACCATCATCGAGGCCGACCTGCAAACCTTGCTTAGCAGTCAAATAGTCGAGGTACTCTTGTTCACCCTCATAATCCATCTCGTCTGCATCTTGGTCAGAAGGCACAGTTTCTTCGTTGTTCAACATGTTTCCTATGATTAAGTGTCCTCGTTTATTTCTAAAATTATTAATAAATGAGAAATGACATAAAAAAGAAATCTATGTGCCAGCACTCGATATGCCAACTATGTAGCACAAATCATGCCTTTATTCACGGTAAATTTCGGCATGACCTTTGCTAAAAAATGGACATATCGAGCGCCTGAAATTCACCGGAACGGAAATGAATCAACATTCCAGCGTAACATAGGCCACTCGGATCATTTACCAAAATTGAACCAAAACATCACATGTCCAAATGACATGTTCAAATTCCAAACATGACATGTCCAAAACGTGACATATCCACATATCACATGTCCAGTTCAAATTTGCATATAAATTTAGCCTACCTAAATTTGCTTTAACAAGGGATGTTGATTTGGACAATTGCTAAATTCATAACTAAATAGATAGCCTAATTAACCTACTTCCCTAACTAAAACCTAAGTAAATTAACCGAAGAAACCTAGCTAGCAGAGAGAGGGGGGTTTATAGAGGGTGCAGGGGCAAGGAGGCAGGCCCGACGACGGCAGAGGTTGGGAGGGGAGGAAGCAGAGGAGGGAGGCGAGGGCCGACGGGTCGGGGGCGAGCGCGCCGGGGTCGGGGGTGAGCACCGGCTCGGGGCCTAGCGCCGGGGTCGGGGGCGAGGGCCGAGTCGGTGGCGAGTGCCGGGGCGCGGCGGTGCGACGGGGGAGAGTGGGGATTTGGGGGGAAAAGAGGTGGGATGAAGCAGGGAGAGTGAGAATTTTGGGTTAAGTGGACGTAGCAGTAGCGCGTTTAGACAAAACGCGCTGCTACTACCTTGACTAGCTGTAGCGCGTTTAGACAAAACGTGTTGCTACTACCTTCACTAGCTATAGCGGTTTAGATAAAACGCGCTGCTACAACCTTCACTAGCTGTAGAGGTTTTATAAGGAAATCGCTACTGCTAGCTTGATTGTAGCTGTGTTATAAGGAAATCGCTACTGCTAGCTTGACTGTAGCTATTTCTCCCACTTCTATTTCCCGAGAGCAGTGAACGAAGGGAAGGCGGTATATATTGCATCATTTGATGGTTAAATATGTATACAAAATAGGAACATATATGTTACATCATTGGACCCATGCATAATAATGGCTAAGTGTGTATACAAAATAGGAACATATATTCATATTACATCATTTGACCGATAACATACAAAATAGGAACATATATTCCTCAGCGCTGACGTTTTCGTTTTTGAGTCAGCTTCTTTCCCTTCTTGTTCGTCGAAGAATAATTGAGCCCCTCATTGTGACTTTTCCTTTTCCATGGAGTACGATTTTTCTTAGGTAATGTAGTATTGATTCTTCTTTTGATGTATACTTCATCATCATCGTCATCTTCCCTCATTGGGTTGTCGTACTGATCATAGTCTTCCTCGTTGGCGACTCCATCCATTCCAATGATGTTCCTTTTACCTCTCCTCACGACAACACGACTAGGATTGCATGGGTCGGTTATGAAGAAGCATTGTGTCACGTGCTTAGCGTGTACCCATGGCTCTTTTTTGGCGATAGCGTTCACAGTAGCGCTCTTGGCGTCGGGTATAGTCATGGTAGTGAAAATCCGGTTTTCTCTTTCGACATTCTTAGCCCATCTGACATGGAACATCGTCGTGTTGTGTAGTCCAGAGTAGTCAAGCTCCCAGATCTGCTCGACCCTTCCATAAAATTGTTCAGTTGTGCCGTTGTTGCTGCCGGTCATGCATTCCATCGTCACCCCTGAGTTCTGATCATCACTTTCCATATCTTTGGCCTCCGTGTAGAACGTGTATCCGTTGATATCATATGCCTGATAGGTTACGAGGTTGGGCGAGGGGCCATGTGCTAAGGCGTATATGAGTAATCTGTCCTTAGAGCGCTCCTCCGGGGATTAGCAATAATATGCTCTTTGAACCAATGCAGGAAAGTGGAGTTGTGCTCTCTAGTAACTTTGTCGTCCGTCCTGTATAACCCCGATCACGATACTTCTTTGCGATAATTTCTTTGTGAAGTGCCGCGAAAGGATCTACCTCGTCTAGGTGTTGTAGCACTACCAAGTTTGCTCTGTCAAAGTTGCTGCGTCGATCTGAATATGCCACGTGCAGTTCCCTGCGACCATTGCAGTGACCTTCTCCTTCGAGCCTCCCATCGTGCTTGTTAACGGGCAAACCAACACTAACACCAGGCGGCTGGTCTGCGCCATATAGAAAATTCTCACAGAAAGAGATGCACTCTTGTGTCACATAGCCCTGGACGATGCTTCCATCCGGACGGGACAAGTTACGAACGAATCCTTTGATGATCCCATTCATCCTCTCAAACGGCATCATGTTGTGCAGGAATGACGGCCCCAGGTCTATTATGTCATCCACAATATGGACACATAGATGCACCATCACGTCAAAGAACGCAGGCGGGAAGTACATCTCAAGCTCATTCAGTATCACAACGATCTCTTCCTGTAGCCTTCGGAGCTCCTTCACACTGATCGACTTTCGAGAGATGACATCGAAAAAGTTGCAGAGATCAATAAGCATGTCACGGACGTGCTTGTCCATTATCCCTCTAAGGGCAATAGGTAGTATCTGCGTCAACATCACATGACAATCATGGGACTCCATCCCGCTGAACCTTTTCTTGTCCGTGTCTAGATATCTGTTTATCTTGCCACAGTAACCGGAACTAACTTTGACTCCGGTAAGGCACTTGAAGAATTGATGGATCTCAGCCTGACTTAAGGTGAAGCAAGAAGGGGGGCAATAATCCTCTTTCTTTATTTTCTTGCCCTTCTTCTCCCGTGCCTCTGTCTCCGTCTCTATCTCATCTGACATTTTATGGGGTGGCATGTGCAGATCTTCCCTGATTTTCAAATCTTGCAAGTCTTTTCTTGCCTTCGGCCCATCCTTGGTCTTATCCGGCATGTTCATCAGTGTTGCGAGCAAGCTCTCAAGGACATTCTTACAGATATGCATTTGATCAAGGAAATGAGGTGTATAGAGTTTGTGCCAGTACTCCAAGTCCCAGAACACAGACCTCGTCTTCCAGAACAGGATTACCATACCACTCTGGGTGGATCTTACTCTGGTTGACCTACGAGTTTCGGTAGTAACTTGATCTGAAGTTTCATGATCATCATCATTAGCTTCCTCACTAATTGGTGTAGGTGTCACAGGAACCAGTTTCTGTGATGAACTACTTTACAATAAGGGAGAAGGTACAGTTACCTCATCAAGTTCTACTTTCCTCCCACTCACTTCTTTCGAGAGAAACTCCTTCTCTAGAAAGGATCCATTCTTAGCAACAAATGTCTTGCCTTCGGATCTGTGATAGAAGGTGTACCCAATAGTTTCTTTTTGGGTATCCTATGAAGACAGATTTCTCTGATTTGGGTTCCAGCTTATCAGGTTGAAGCTTTTTCACATAAGCATCGCAGCCCCAAACTTTAAGAAACGACAAATTTGGTTTCTTGCAAACCACAGTTCACAAGGCGTCATCTCAACGGATTTCGATGGTGCCCTATTTAACGTGAATGCAACCGTCTCTAAAGCATAACCCCAAAATGATAGCGGTAAATCGATAAGAGACATCATATATCTGAAGGAAATATGCCCTAGAGGCAATAATAAAGTTATTATTTATTTCCTTATATCATGATAAATGTTTATTATTCATGCTAGAATTGTATTAACCAGAAACATAATACTTGTGTGAATACATAGACAAATAGAGTGTCACTAGTATGCCTCTACTTGACTAGCTCATTGATCAAAGATGGTTATGTTTCCTAGCAATTGACATGAGTTGTCATTTGATTAACGGGCTCACATCATTAGGAGAATGATGTCATTGACTTGAACCATTCCGTTAGCTTAGCACTCGATCATTTAGTATGTTGCTATTGCTTTCTTCATGACTTATACATGTTCCTATGACTATGAGATTATGCAACTCCCGTTTACCGGAGGAACGCTTTGTGTGCTACCAAACATCACAATGTAACTGGGTGATTATAAAGGTGCTCTACAGGTATCTCCGAAGGTACTTGTTGGGTTGGCGTATTTCGAGATTAGGATTTGTCACTCCGATTGTCGGAGAGGTATCTCTGGGCCCTCTCGGTAATGCATGCAAGCATTGCAACTAATGAGTTAGTTGCGGGATGATGTATTACAGAACGAGTAAAGATACTTGCCGGTAATGAGATTGAACTAGGTATTGAGATACCGACGATCGAATCTTGGGCAAGTAACATACTGATGACAAAGGGAACAACGTATGTTGTTATGCGGTCTAGCCGATAAAGATCTTCGTAGATTATGTGGGAGCCAATATGAGCATCCGGGTTCCGCTATTGGTTATTGACTGGAGACGTGTCTCGGTCATGTCTACATAGTTAAAGAACCCGTAGGGTCCGCACGCTTAAAGTTTCGATAAGGGATATATTATGAGTTTATGAGTTTTGATGTACCGAGTGATGTTCGGAGTACCGGATGTGATCACGGACATGACGAGGAGTCTCGACATGGTCAAGACATGAAGATTGATACATTGGAAGCCTATATTTGGATATCGGAAGTGTTCCGGGTGAAATCGGGATTTTACCGGAGTACCGAGGGGTTACCGGAACCCCCCGGGGGCTTAATGGGCCATAGTGGGCCTTTGTGGAGAAGAGGAGAGGCGGCCAGGGCAGGGTCACGTGCCCCTCCCCCCTAGTCTGAATAGGACAAGGAGAGGGGGGGGCCCTTTCCTTCCTCTCTCCCTCCTCTTTCCCCCTCCACTCCTAATCCAACAAGGAAAAGGGAGGGAGTCCTACTCCCGGTGGGAGTCGGACTCCTCCTGGCGTGCCCCCTCCTGGCCGGCCGCACCCTCCCCTTGCTCCGTTATATACGGGGGCAGGGGGCACCCTAGAGACACAACAATTGATCGTTTGATCTTTTAGCCGTGTGTGGTGCCCCCCTTCACCATAGTCCACCTCGATAATATTGTAGCGGTGCTTAGGCGAAGCATTGCATCGGTAGAACATCATCATCATCACAACGCCGTTGTGCTGATGAAACTCTCCCTCAACACTCGGCTGGATCGGAGTTCGAGGGATGTCATCGGGCTGAACGTGTGCTAAACTCAGAGGTGTCATGCGTTCGGTACTTAATCGGTTGGATCGTGAAGACGTACGACTACATCAACCGAGTTGTGCTAACGCTTCCTCTTTCGGTCTACGAGGGTACATGCACAAACACTCTCCCCTCTCGTTGCTATGCATCACCATGATCTTGCGTGTGCGTAGGAAATTTTTTGAAATTACTACGTTCCTCAACAGTAGCATCCGAGCCTGGTTTTATGGGTTGATGTTATATGCACGAGTAGAACACAAGTGATTTGTGGGCGATATAAGTCATATTGCTTACCAGCATGTCATACTTTGGTTCGGCGGTATTGTTGGATGAAGCGGCCCGGACCGACATTACGCTAACGCTTACGCGAGACTGGTTCTACCGACGTGCTTTGCACACAGGTGGCTGGCGGGTGTCAGTTTCTCCAACTTTAGTTGAACTGAGTGTGGCTACGCCCGGTCCTTGCGAAGGTTAAAACAGCACCAACTTGACAAACTATCGTTGTGGTTTTGATGCGTAGGTAAGAACGATTCTTGTTAAGCACAGTAGCAGCCACGTAAAATTTGCAACAACAAAGTAGAGGATGTCTAACTTGTTTTTGCAGGGCATGTTGTGATGTGATATGGTCAAGACATGATGCTAAATTTTATTGTATGAGATGGTCATGTTTTGTAACCGAGTTATCGGCAACTGGCAGGAGCCAAATGGTTGTCGCTTTATTGTATGCAATGCAATCGCCCTGTAATGCTTTACTTTATCACTAAGCGGTAGCGATAGTCGTAGAAGCATAACATTTGCATACGACAACGATGCTACGATGGAGATCAAGGTGTCGCGCCGGTGACGATGGTGATCATGATGGTGCTTCGGAGATGGAGATCACAAGCACAAGATGATGATGGCCATATCATATCACTTATATTGATTGCATGTGATTTTTATCTTTTATGCATCTTATCTTGCTTTGATTGATGGTAGCATTATAAGATGATCTCTCACTAAATTTCAAGATAAAAGTGTTCTCCCTGAGTATGCACCGTTGCCAAAGTTCATCGTGCCCAGACACCACGTGATGATCGGGTGTGATAATCTCTATGTCCATCTACAACGGGTGCAAGCCAGTTTTGCACACGCAGAATACTCAGGTTAAACTTGACGAGCCTAGCATATGCAGATATGGCCTCGGAACACTGAGACCGAAAGGTCGAGCGTGAATCATATAGTATATATGATCAACATAGTGATGTTCACCATTGAAAGCTACTCCATTTCACGTGATGATCGTTTATGGTTTAGTTGATTTGGATCACGTGATCACTTAGAGGATTAGAGGGATGTCTATCTAAGTGGGAGTTCTTAAGTAATATGATTAATTGAACTTAAATTTATCATGAACTTAGTACCTGATAGTATCTTGCTTGTCTAAGTTGATTGCAGATAGATGGCCCGTGTTGTTGTTCCGTTGAATTTTAATGCGTTCCTTGAGAAAGCAAAGTTGAAAGATGATGGTAGAAATTACACGGACTGGGTCTGTAACTTGAGAATTATCCTCATTGCTCCACAGAAGAGTTACGTCCTGGAAGCACCGGTAGGTGTACCACCTGCGCCAGCAACTGCAGACATTGTGAATGCCTGGAAGTCAAATGTTGATGACTACTCGATAGATCAGTGTGACATGCTTTATGGCTTAGAACCAGGACTTCAACGACGTTTTGAACATCATGGAGCATATGAGATGTTCCAGGAGTTGAAGTTAATATTTCAAAAGAATGCCCGAATTGAGAGATATGAAGTCTCCAATAAGTTCTACAGCTGCAAGATGGAGGAGAATAGTTATGTCAGTGAGCATATACTCAAGATGTCTAGGTATTGCAATCACTTAATTCAACTGGGAGTTAATCTTCCGGATGATAGCGTCATTGACAGAACTCTTCAATCACTGCCACCAAGCTACAAAAGCTTCGTGATAAACTATAACATTCAAGGGATGGATAAGACGATTCTTGAGCTCTTTGCAATGCTAAAGGCTGCGGAGGTAGAAATCAAGAAGGAGCATCAAGTGTTGATGGTCAATAAGACCACCAGCTTCAAGAAAAAGGGCAAAGGGAGAAGAAGGGGAACTTCAAGAAGAACAGCAAGCAAGTTGCTGCTCAAGAGAAGAAACCCAAGTCTGGACCTAAGACTGAGACTGAGTGCTTCTACTGCAAGCAGACTTGTTGGGGATATTACTACTGGAGGTAAACCGGCCTTAGGTAGCCGGGTTGACTCCTTGAAGATTAGAAGCACATAAAGATGCAAGGATGATGGCGCTTCATGGAGGCCCAAGGCCCAAAGGTGGGTTAAAGCCTGTAAATGTAAGCCGGCTTAGTCATGTAACTTGTATTGTAAGATAGGAAGGATAGAGACCGAACTGGATACGTTTATGATCAGGCTCAGGACTCTGTAAACTGGCGGGCGTCAACCTATGTATATAAAGGGACGACCCGGCAGCGGTTTGAGGACAACAACTAGAGAGCCAGACAAAGTGGATTCGCTCCTTGGCCTTTGAAACCCTAGCAATACCAATCACAACTAGACGTAGGCTTTTACCTTCATCGAAGGGGCCGAACTAGTATAAACTCCCATGTCCCCTTGTCCGGTTTAACCCCTTTAGGCTAACCCATTGCGATGGTTCCACGACTAAGTCCTTTCATGAGGACATCTACCGTGACAAACCCACGACAGTTGGCGCCCACCGTGGGGCTATCGCACGATGGTTTTGAGTTCTTGAAGGGCAGCTTCGATGGACTCAAGGGATACGCTGTGGGCCGGATGACGAAGAGTCATCGCGGCAAGCTCTACATCGACAACACGGGATGGGGTCCCGAGGCCGATTCAATCGAATACGGGTACCGGGTCCCTTTGGTGGGATTCACATCTTCATTAGCAAGATCGGCGAACCGGCCCCCGAGCCGGACATCTACACCGACATCATCGAAACAGCCCGGCGGGCAAGTTCTTCACCGGTTCAGCCCGAGGCAAAGCATGTTTTTGTAGGTTTCATCCATGGATCGATGTACGAGGATGAACTAGTGTCCGATGGAGAAACCGTAGTCTGCTCTCATGACGAGTCTTCTGGAGAGACCGAATCGCTTTACCACTTGCAGGACGGTCGGATTGAGGGAGGATCCGAGGGCAGCAGTATTCCGGATTCCCCCGGTCTGCCTAACCGGGCCGCCATCTTCATGGCCGGCACACAATCGGTGCCTCATTCATCTAATGCTGCGGTAATGCTCTCCGGTTCAATGACGGCCACACCAACAGGGGCAGGAAGCTCGGCGCCACCTCCGGCCCAAGTCTTGTCTGATTTGTTCGATGCTCTGGCAGCATTGATGTCCGTGGAGGTGGATGGAGCAGCCAGGGATCAACACAATGCGGAGATTGCAAAGGTGAAGGATCAGATAGCCTAGGCTAAAGCGGACGTGGCAACAGAGAATACTAGGATGGCTACAGAATGGACTGAATTGGAAGCACAGGCCAACCGGATTAGACTGGATCAGAATGCTTCAGAGGAAGTGCTGAGAAGAAGGTATCGATCACGTCTCCCATCGGTTTATGAGCCGCAGAATCTTTCCAACACACCAGGTGCGGGAGCTGGTAACCAACCCATGCTAAACCGGGCGGGAGCGCCGGGAACAGGAGCGCCGGTTCAGCCACGCATGACAGACCCGCCTCGCCAGAACAACGTTGTGCCATCAACGCCGCCTGAGCATTATTCCAACCCGTTGGACAACATTGTGGCCGCCACTTCACGCCTGGCGGCTCTCCCTCAAACAGCACTAAATCAACAGCAGGCGTATTCACACAGTCGTGAGAGGATCCATTCCACTCCCCGTCCAAGCCAGAGTTATAGCAGACACGTGGAGGACGAACCAGCCGTGTCCAGTAGCGCACGTCGCCAAAACTCACCATGAGGGAACAACCCAGCCGGGGGAGGTGCTAATGTGCAAGATGTTGTGGACCATGGCCGTGCACGTCGGGAGGCCGACTTGACGGCTCCACACGGAGCACGACAACATACTCCGGTTCACACCACGGCCTCTGTGGAACTAGGGGTGATGTTCAGTTCCTTAGGGGTATCGTGTTTAACTCCTACTTTGCGTAATGTGAGACTGCCCATGGATTTCAAGGGACCTCATAAGGTACCAAGAGGCTTGGGTGGAAAGCTATGAGATGGCAATGGAGATGTTAGATGTAGATGAGGCAGTGTGTGCTAAATATTTCACCATGATGTTGGAAGGAACAGCTCGCACTTGGTTGAAGAGCTTGCCAACCAACTCCGTCGGATCATGGGCCGAATTGAAGCACCAGTTTATCCAGAACTTCAAGGATACGTGTAAGCAGCCGATGTCAATCGTAGATCTGGCCGCTTGTGTCCAAGAGGAAGGGGAATCCACGACCCATTGGGTCAAACGAGTCTCAGCGATTTTGCATTCATTAGATCGTATCAATGCAGACACAGCAGTGTTAACATTAGAGGGCAATTATCGCTTCAAACCGTTAAACAGAAGTTGGGAAGGCTCAAACATCACTGCAATGACATGTCAATGCTCATGGCCGCTTTGGTTAAATACGCCAATTCAGATAATACCAAGGATCCGGATTCAGAGGGGGACAAACCGGAGAAAGGTAAGAAGAACGGCAATGCCTAAGGTCAGCAACATAATCCGGCAGGCCATGGAGGCGGTGGTAAGCGCAAGGCCGAGAGCAGCTTGGACTTTGTTGCAAATACCAACGCGCAGGAAAATGGCCTGCGCCGTAAGGGCAAGCAGCCCCAGAGGGGAGGAGGTCCAGGCAACAATTTGGAGCGCCTGTTAAATCAGCCATGTCCAAAGCATGGATTGAAGGAGAAGCCGGCGTCACATCTTTGGAAAGATTGCTATATTATCCGGGACATCAAGAATTCCAATATGTTACAATATGACAACGGCCCGCCCGGCGGTTCAGGAGGAGGTTTCCACGGGCCGGGTTACGGAGGTGGTGGTTCCGGTTCAGGGTTTCCAGGCAATCAAATCGGACACGTCAATCAAGGACACCAAGGCAACCAGGGAGGTTACAACCATTAGGGGAGTCAGCAGTAGCAGTCGGGTTATCAGAGCAATCCCAAACAGCTGAACAGCAGGCAATATCATGTCTTCACTACTAGTTTGTCCAAACGTGATCAGAAGCTTCACAAAAGGGCGGTTAACTCTGTTGAGCCGGTAGTACCTCAGTATTTACGCTGGTCGGAGCAACCAATTTTGTGGAGTAGAGAGGATCACCCGCCCCGGGTTGATAATCCAGGTCATTTGCCCTTGGTGGTAGCCCCTCAAGTTGGGGGATACACGTTCACTAAAGTGCTCATGGATGGGGGAAGTAGTATCAATATTTTGTATTATGATACATTCCGCCGTATGGGGTTGACAGATAAGGATCTTAAACCGTCGAATACGGTATTTCATGGTGTGGTGCCTAGTAAGTCTGCATATCCTGTTGGTAAGATAACTTTGGAGGTAGCTTTTGGAGATGAGTACGATTCAAGGTCAGAAACATTCACATTTTGAGGTGGTGAAGATCAAAAGTCCGTACCACGCCTTGTTTGGGCGGCCGGTTTATGCTAAGTTTATGGCAAGGCCATGTTATGTTTACCTACAGCTTAAAATGCTAGGTCATAAGGGGACTATCACAGTACATGGAAGTAGAAAGATTGCTTTGGAGTGTGAATAAGGCGATGCGGCTTATGCCGAGTCGGTTTGTGCCACGGAGGAGTTAAAATTCTATAAGGAGCAAGTTGATCCGGCAGACATGACCTCCTTAAAAAAGCCAACTACGGAACATGATCCAGCATTGAAGTTCAAATCGGCTACAGACACTAAGATGGTTGACTTTGTTCCTGGCGATTCATCCAAACAGTTCAGCATCAGCGCCAACCTAGATCCCAAATAGGAAAGTGCGCTCATCGAGTTCATCCATGAGAATCGGGACATCTTTGCATGGAAACCTTCTAACATGCCAGGTGTACCCAGAGAACTCGCTGAGCACACACTCAACATTGATCCTAAGTTCAAACCGGTCCAACAGTTCCTCCGCCGTTTCAACAAGGAGAGATGCAAGGCTATAGATGAAGAGGTAGCCCGTCTGTTGGCTGCTGGGTTTATTGTCGAAGTTTTTCATCCAGAGTGGTTAGCCAATCCGGTGCTGGTTCTTAAGAAAAACGGCACTTGGCGCATGTGTGTGGACTACACAGACTTAAACAAGGCTTGCCCTGTAGACCCCTTTGCTCTCCCTCGCATTGATCAGATAATTGATGCTACGGCGGGTTCTGACCGTTTGTGTTTTTTGGATGCTTACTCTGGTTATCATCAGATCAAAATGGCAGTTAAGGACCAAGAGAAGACAGCCTTTATAACTCCCTTTGGAGCCTTTTGCTATGTTTACATGCCCTTTGGACTCAAGAGTGCCCAAGCAACTTACCAGCGATGTGTTCAGAATTGCCTTCATAAGAAAATTGGGCGCAATGTTCATGCGTATGTGGATGATATTGTGGTCAAATCCAGAAAGGAGGGGACATTGATAGATGATCTACAGGAAACCTTTGACAATCTCCGGGTTTACAAGATGATGCTCAATCTGGAGAAGTGTGTTTTCGGTGTCCCGGCAGGCAAGCTCTTAGGCTTTCTGGTTTCAAACAGAGGCATTGAGGCTAATCCGGAAAAGATTGCAGCAATTACATCCTTGGCTAAACCGGCGTGTATTAACGATGTTCAACGTCTGCCGGCCGGATTACAGCCTTGAGCCGGTTTATCAGCCGCCTTGGAGAGAAGGCCATCCCCTTATATCAGATGCTCAAGAAAACAGATAACTTTGTCTGGAGTGAGGCAGCTGATAAGGCATTTGAAGATCTGAAGAGGCAGCTAGTGGAACCGCCCGTGCTGACAGCACCGATCGATAAAGAGCCATTATTATTATATGTGGCTGCTAATGCCCGGGCTGTCAGCATAGCCATTGTGGTAGAGCGCAAGGAGCCTGGCAAAGAGTATCCGGTTCAACGGCCGGTTTATTATATCAATGAGGTACTCATTGAGTCAACGCAGAGGTATCCACATTGGCAGAAACTCGTGTATGGGGTGTTTATGGCAAGCCGGAAGCTCAAACACTATTTTCAGGGTCATCCTATCACAGTGGTCAGTTCAACTCCTCTGGGCGGCATCATTCAAAACAGAGAGGCAACTGGCCGGATTGCCAAGTGGGCCATCGAGCTTGGACCTCATGGGCTCAAATATATACCCCCGCACGGCGATCAAGTCCCAGGCACTCGTGGATTTCATCAACGATTGGACGGAGTTACAGGCACCTGAGGAGAAACCAAATAATACATATTGGACTATTCATTTTGATGGGTCCAGACAGTTAGAGGGTTCGGGGGCTGGAGTCGTATTAACTTCCCTGCAAGGTGACAAGTTTTGTTATGTCCTCCGTTTAATGTTCCCTTGTACTAACAATGCAGCTGAATATGAGGCTTTACTCCACGGTCTTCGGATGGCTAAAGAGATGAATTTGAGCCGGGTTCAGTGCTTCGGCGATTCAAATCTAGTGGCTCAGCAAGTGTCTTGCACTTGGGATTCTAAGGACCAACTCATGGCTGCATATCGGCGAGAGGTGGACGCAGTGGCTGGTCACTTTAAAGGTTATCAGGTGGACCATATAGACCGGTGGAAGAATGAAGCAGCGGACGCTTTAAGTTGTCTTGGTTCCCAACGTAAACCAGTTCCGCCCAATGTCTTTCTTGATATATTGCACAATCCGTCAGTCAAAATACCAACCGAAGAAGATTTGGCTATTCCTAATCCGGAGGCTCAGTTGGTGGCAGCTCTGCACGCCATACCGGATTGGACGATCCCATATCTGGATTACATGAACCGGGGCGAGTTACCAGCTGAGGAAACGTTGGCTCGATAGATAATCCGGCGTTCCAAGTCCATGACCATACTCAACGGGGAGTTACATCGTTATAGTGTTTCAGGAGCAATTCAGTGATGCGTTTCTCCTCAAGAAGGTTGTGAGATTTTGCGAGAAATTCATGAAGGGGATTGCGGTCACCACGCCGGTTCAAAGTCGTTGGTTGCCAAAGCTTTTCGCCACGGTTTTTACTGGTTGACGGCGCATGCTGATGCGGAGGATTTAGTCAAAAGATGTGATGGATGTCAAAAGTTTGCCCGCCGTGCACACGTTGCGGCTCAAGAGTTGCGGATGATTCCAATTACGTGGCCGTTTGCAACTTGGGGGCTGGATATGGTTGGACCCTTCAAACGCTCCAAGGACAAGAAGACCCACCTGTTAGTAGCAGTTGATAAATTCACTAAATGGGTAGAGGCAGAGGCAGTCAGCAAGTGTGATGCAGCCACGGCGGTTCAATTCATCAAAAAGGTGATATTCTGGTTTGGCTTTCCACATAGCATTATAACAGATAATGGTACTAACCTATCAAAAGGAGAGATGGAAGAATTCTGTCAACGTGAGCACATCCGGCTTGATCTAGCATCAGTGGCTCACCCCCAATCTAATGGTCAAGCAGAAAGGGCAAATCAAGAAATTCTACGGGGTATCAAACCAAGGCTTATGGTTCCCTTAAAGCGGACGCCGGGTTGTTGGGTCGAGGAGCTACCTTCTGTGTTATGGAGCATCAACACCACACCCAATAGGTCTACGGGTTACACGCCTTTCTTCATGGTTTATGGAGCGGAGGCGGTTCTTCCTAGTGACATCTGTCACGATTCGCCCCGTGTGGCAGCTTATGTTGAAGCTGATAATGAGAAGGCACGTCAGGATTCTCTGGACCTGTTGGATGAAGAGCGGGATATTGCAGCAGCACGTTCGGTGATTTATCAACAAGGTCTTCGACGTTATCACAGCCGCCGGGTTAAAACTAGAACCTTTGAAGAAGGTGATTTGGTGCTCCGGCTCATCCAGGATCAGACTAATATGCACAAGTTATCCCCCGTTGGGAAGGACCCTTTGTGGTCAGCAAAAATCTGCACAACAGATCCTACTACCTCATTGATGTTCGAGAGCATGAAGACTCACGTCAATCCGAGGAGGAGACAAAGCGGATTCGCTCCCTGGCCTTCGAAACCCTAGCAATACCAATCACAACTAGATGTAGGCTTTTACCTTCATCGAAGGGGCCGAACTAGTATAAACTCCCATGTCCCCTTGTCCGGTTTAACCCCTTTAAGCTAACCCGTAGCATTGGCTCCACGACTAAGTCCTTTCATGAGGACATCTGCCGTGACAAACCCATGACAAGACTGGTCACTGGAAGCGGAACTGCCCCAAGTATTTGGCGGAGAAGAAGGATGGCAAGGTAAACAAAGGTATATGTGATATACATGTTATTGACGTGTACCTTACCAGAGCTCGCAGTAGCACCTGGGTATTTGACACCGGTTCTGTTGCTAATATTTGCAACTCGAAACAGGGACTACGGATTAAGTGAGCACTGGCTAAGGACGAGGTGACGATGCGCGTGGGAAATGGTTCCAAAGTTGATGTGATCGCCGTCGTCACGCTGCCTCTACATCTACCTTTGGGATTAGTATTAGACCTAAATAATTGTTATTTGGTGCCAGCATTGAGCATGAACATTATATCTGGATCTTGTTTGATGCGAGACGGTTATTCATTTAAATCAGAGAATAATGGTTGTTCTATTTATATGAGTAATATCTTTTATGGTCATGCACCCTTGAAGAGTGGTCTATATTTGATGAATCTCGATAGTAGTAATACACATATTCATAATGTTGAAGCCAAAATATGCAGAGTTCATAATGATAGTGCAACTTATTTGTGGCACTGCCGTTTGGGTCATATTGGTGTAGCGCATGAAGAAACTCCATACTGATGGACTTTTGGAATCACTTGATTATGAATCACTTGGTACTTGCAAACCATGCCTCATGGGCAAGATGACTAAAACGCCGTTCTCCGGAACTATGGAGCGAGCAACTGATTTGTTGGAGATCATACATACTAATCTATGTGGTCCAATGAATATTGAGGCTCGCGGCAGTTATCGTTATTTTCTCACCTTCAGAAATTATTTGAGCAGATATGGGTATATCTACTTAATGAAACATAAGTCTGAATCATTTGAAAAGTTCAAAGAATTTCAGAGTGAAGTGGAAAATCATCGTAACAAGTAAATAAAGTTTCTACAATCTGATCGTGGAGGAGAATATTTGAGTTACGAGTTTGGTCTACATTTGAAACAATGCGGAATGGTTTCGCAACTCACGCAACCCGGAACACCACAGCGTGATGGTGTGTCTGAACGTCGTAGTCGTACTTTACTGTGTGGACACACCATTACGCTGTGGTGTTCCGGGTGGTGTGAGTTGCGAAACTATTCCGCATTGTTTAAATGTAGACCAAACTCGTAACTCAAATATTCTCCTCCACGATCAGATCTTAGAAACATTATTTTCTTGCTACGATGATTTTCATCTTCACTCTGAAATTCTTTGAACTTTTCAAATGTTTTAGACTTATATTTCATTAAGTAGATATACCCATATCTGCTTAAATCATCTGTGAAGGTGAGAAAATAACGAGACCCACTGCGAGCCTCAGTATTCATTGGACCACATACATAAGTATGTATGATATCCAACAAATCATTTGCTCGCTCCATAGTTCCAGAGAATGGCGTTTTAGTCATCTTGCCCATGAGGCATGGTTCGCAAGTACCAAGTGATTCATAATCAAGTGATTCCAAAAGTCCATCGGTATGGAGTTTCTTCATGCGCTTTACACCAATATGACCCAAACGGCAGTGCCACAAATAAGTTGCACTATCATTATCAACTCTGCATCTTTTGGCTTCAACATTATGAATGTGTGTATTACTACTATCGAGATTCATCAAAAATAGACCACTCTTTAAGGGTGCATGACCATAAAATATATTACTCATATAAATAGAACAACCATTATTCTCTGATTTAAATGAATAACCGTCTCGCATCAAACAAGATCCAGATATAATGTTCATGCTCAACGCTGGCACCAAATAACAATTATTTAGGTTTAATACTAATCCCAAAGGTAGATGTAGAGGTAGCGTGCCGATGGCGATCACATCAACTTTGGAACCATTTCCCACACACATCGTCACCTCGTCCTTAACCAGTGTTCTCTTAATCCGTAGTCCATGTTTCGAGTTGCAAATATTACCAACAGAACCAGTATCAAATACCCATGTGCTACTGCGAGCTCTGGTAAGGTACACATAAATAACATGTATATCACATATACCTTTGTTCACCTTGCCATCCTTCTTATCTGCCAAATACTTGGGGCAGTTCCGCTTCCAGTGACCAGTCTGCTTGCAGTAGAAGCACTCAGTCTCAGGCTTAGGTCCAGACTTGGGTTTCTTCTCTTGAGCAGCAACTTGCTTGTTGTTCTTCTTGAAGTTCCCCTTCTTCTTCCCTTTGCCCTTTTTCTAGAAACTGGTGGTATTATTGACCATCAACACTTGATGCTCCTTCTTGATTTCTACCTCCGCAGCCTTTAGCATTGCGAAGAGCTCGGGAATCGTCTTATCCATCCCTTGCATGTTATAGTTCATCATGAGGCTTTTGTAGCTTGGTGGCAGTGATTGAAGAATTCTGTCAATGACGCTATCGTCCGGAAGATTAACTCCCAGTTGAATTAAGTGATTGCAATACCCAGACATCTTGAGTATATGCTCACTGACAGAACTATTATCCCCCATCTTGCAGCTGTAGAACTTATTGGAGACTTCATATCTCTCAATCCAGGCATTCTTTTGAAATATTAACTTCAACTCCTGGAACATCTCATATGCTCCATGACGTTCAAAACGTCGTTGAAGTCCCGGTTCTAAGCCGTAAAGCATGGCACACTGAACTATCGAGTAGTCATCAACACGTGACTGCCAGGCATTCACAATTTCTGTAGTTGCTGGCGCGGGTGGTACACCTAGCGTTGCTTCTAGGTTGTAACTCTTCTGTGCAGCGATGAGGATAATCCTCAAGTTACAGACCCAGTCCGTGTAATTGCTACCATCATCTTTCAACTTTGCTTTCTCAAGGAACGCATTAAAATTCAATGGAACAACAGCACGGGCCATTGATCTACAATCAACATAGACAAGCAAGATACTATCAGGTACTAAGTTCATGATAAATTTAAGTTCAATTAATCATATTACTTAAGAACTCCCACTTAGATAGACATCCCTCTAATCCTCTAAGTGATCACGTGATCCAAATCAACTAAACCATAACCGATCATCACGTGAAATGGAGTAGCTTTCAATGGTGAACATCACTATGTTGATCATATCTACTATATGATTCATGCTCGACCTTTCGGTCTCAGTGTCCCGAGGCCATATCTGTATATGCTAGGCTCGTCAAGTTTAACCCGAGTATTCTGCGTGTACAAAACAGGCTTGCACCCATTGTATAAGAACATTGAGCTTATCACACCCGATCATCACGTGGTGTCTGGGCACGATTAACTTTTGCAATGGTGCATACTCAGGGAGAACACTTTTACCTTGAAAAAAAAATAGTGACAGATCATCTTATAATGCTACCGTCAATCAAAGCAAGATAAGATGCATAAAAGATAAACATCACATGCAATCAATATAAGTGATATGATATGGTCATCATCATCTTGTGCCTTTGATATCCATCTCTGAAGCACCGTCATGATCACCATCGTCACCGGCGCGACACCTTGATCTCCATCATAGCATCGTTGTCGTCTTGCCAATCTTATGCTTCTACGACATTGCATACAATAAAGCGGCAACCATTTGGCTCATGCCAGTTGCCGATAACTCGATTACAAAACATGATCATCTCATACAATAAAATTTAGCATCATGCCTTGACCATATCACATCACAACATGCCCTGCAAAAATAAGTTAGACGTCCTCTACTTTGTTGTTGCAAATTTTACGTGGCTTCTACGGGCTGATTAAGAATCGTTCTTACCTACGCATCAAAACCACAATGATAGTTCGTCAAGTTCGTGATGTTTTAACCTTCAATAAGGACCGGGCGTAGTCACACTCGGTTCAACTAAAGTTGGAGAAACTGACACCCGCCAGCCACCTGTGTGCAAAGCACATCAGTAGAACCAGTCTCGCGTAAGCGTACGCGTATTGTCGGTCCGGGCCTCTTCATCCAACAATACCGCCGAACCAAAGTATGACATGCTGGTAAGCAGGATGACTTATATCGCCCACAACTCACTTGTGTTCTACTTGTGCATATAACATCAACGCATAAAACCAGGCTCGGATGCCACTGTTGAGGAACATAGTAATTTTAAAAAAATCCTACGAACACGCAAGATCATGGTGATGCATAGCAACGAGAGGGGAGAGTGTTTGTCCACGTACCCTCATAGACCGAAAGCGAAAGAGTTAGCACAACGCAGTTGATGTAGTTGTACGTCTTCACGGTCGACCAATCCTCAGTAACGAACGTACGTCACCTCCGCGTTCAGCATACGTTCAGCTCAGTGACGTCCCACGAACTCATGATCCAGTAGAGATTCCAGGAAGAGCTTCGTCAGCACGACGACGTGCTGACGGTGTTGATGAAGCTACCGACGCAGGGCTTTGCCTAAGCACCGCTACGATACGACCGAGGTGGATTATGGTGGATGGGGGCACCGCACACGGCTAAAAGATCAACGATCAATTGTTGTGTCTCCAAGGGTTTGCCCCTCCCCGTATATAAAGGAGTGGAGGAGGGGGAGGGGGCCGGCCTCCTATGGCATGCCCCATGAGGAGTCCTACTGCCACCAGGAGTAGGACTCCCCCCTTCCAAGTAGGAGTAGGAGTAGGAGAGGAAAGGAGAGAAGAAGAGAAGAAAGGGGGGCGCCAGAAGAGAAGGAAAGGGCCCCCCCTCCTTGTCCAATTCATACTAGAGGGGGAGGGGCGCGCGGCTGCCCTGGCCGCCCCTCCTCTTCTCCCACTAAGGCCCATTAGGCCCAATATACTCCCCGGGGGGTTCCGGTAACCCCCCGGTACACCGGTAACCTCCCGAGACACTTCCAGTGTCCGAACATAGTCGTCCAATATATCGATCTTTACGTCTCAACCATTTCGAGACTCCTCGTCATGTCTGTGATCATATCCGGGACTCCGAACTACCTTCGGTACATCAAAACACAAAAACTCATAATATCGATTATCACAGAACTTTAAGCATGCGGACCCTACGGGTTCGAGAACTATGTAGACATGACCGAGACACGTCTCCAGTCAATAACCAATAGCGGAACCTGGATGCTCATATTGGCTCCTACATATTCTACGAAGATCTTTATCGGTCAAACCGCATAACAACATATGTTGTTCCCTTTGTCATCGGTATGTTACTTGCCCGAGATTCGATCGTCGGTATCTCCATACCTAGTTCAATATCGTTACCGGCAAGTCTTATTACTCGTTTCGTAATGCATCATCTCGTAACTAATTCATTAGTCACATTGCTTGCAAGGCTTATAGTGATGTGCACTACCGAGAGGGCCCAGAGATACCTCTCCGACAATCGGAGTGACAAATCCTAATCTTGATCTATGCCAACCCAACAAGTACCTTCGGAGACACCTGTAGAGCACCTTTATAATCACCCAGTTACGTTGTGATGTTTGGTAGCACACAAAGTGTTCCTTCAGTATTCGGGAGTTGCACAATCTCATAGTCATAGGAACATGTATAAGTCATGTAGAAAGCAATAGCAATATACTAAACGATCGAATGCTAAGCTAACAGAATGGGTCAAGTCAATCACATCATTCTCTAATGGTGTGATCCCATTAATCAAATGGCAACTCATGTCTATGGTTTAGGAAACATAACCATCATTGATTCAATGAGCTAGCCAAGTAGAGGCATACTAGTGACACTTTGTTTGTCTATGTATTCACACATGTACTAAGTTTCCGGTTAATACAATTCTAGCATGAATAATAAACATTTATCATGATATAAGGAAATATAAATAACAACTTTATTATTGCCTCTAGGGCATATTTCCTTCAAGAATACATGTCGTTATTCTCCGGTGATGGCAGACGAACCACTAAACTCTCGTACTCCCCTCCGCGTGGGAAACAACTGCCGAGTCTTCCCTGGCTCTGTGTCATTCCATTCCTAGGCCTCGCCGTCGTCCACCGCCCTGGTGGTCTCGGCGCGGCATGGCCAACGTGGTCAATGAACGACATCCATCGGAAGTGGACTATACGTGGAGAGGCTGACAACTGGGTCCACGCCCAAACGCAAGGAAATGCCTCCTTATTACGCGCAAAATAATGATTCCTTATTACACACACAAAATAATGATTCCTTATTACCAGAGGTCCACCAGCTATATCTTCGCACGCAAGAAAGTGCCTCCTTATTACACACAAAAAATGAATACTCCCCGTGCTAGCTGGGACCAAGCATAGTTGGAGGCTGACTTGTGGGCCTACTGACGCGGACGGATGTATTTGTCAACTTAGTCAATATGAACGATTCTAGCTCCAGTGACCATACGATGTCCATCCAACGGCCGTAGTGCCTCTTCAACCTCTGGTCTTCTTGCTCAAGCCGCCCAAACTAGCTTCGGTCGTGCCGCCTACTCCTGCCTCACGTGGCTGACTATGCTCTTGCGGAGGCCTCACCACCCCCTACTACTCCCACCGCTGGCCAGGCCATCCCTCTACTCACCCACACCCCCTCTGCTATTCTGCGGCGATGGCAGCCGAACAAGTGAACCCTCGTACTCCTCTCCGCGTGAGCATCCACTATCGCGTCTTCCCTGGCTCCGCGTCATCTCGTTCCTAGACCTCGCCATCGTGCACCGCCTTTGTGCTCTCGGCGCGGTGTCGTCAATGTGGTCAAGGAACAGCTTCCATCGGAAGAGTACTGTACGTGGAGAGGCTGACAGCTAGGTCCACAGCCGCAGCAAGGAAGTACCTCCTTATTACGTCTAAAATAATGATTCCTCCACCTGACAGCAGGGACCTACCGGACGGGCCACCGTATTTCATGAAAAAAACGTTCCCCCAAACTGCTGGGACCCACTAGCTATATCTTCGCATGCAAGGAAGTTCCTCCTTATCCTGCCTGACATTCGGGACCCACCTGGTCGAAGCGTACGTAAAGTTGTCATTCTGATTGCGAACGTGTACGTACATACTGGTTGATCGGTCTGTCTACAGGCCGCAGCGATGAACCGTGGCCGAGTAAGGAATGGCACGTGTCATAGTAGAGGCGGGCACGTAGCATGTACACGTACGTACAACCAGGGTGCAAGAAAGTAAATATGGCCGCGTACATACATACGGGCGGGGTCTCGAACGCCTACTCACGCATACGTACGGCCAGGGCTCGTGTACATGGCTGGGTTGGAATGGAGAAACTGTGTCGTCATGTTCATCAGGAGGCAATAGAATGTGTCGTGTTCATCGGGAGCCAACCGTCTTGGACAGAACAGCCAATCGAAACGATGCCTAGCGTGCCGCAGAACGGAGAAAACAGGCCTTGTGTTCGACCGCCTATGGTCGAAACAGGATCCTTTTCACCGGGAGGGGTGTGGCGTACCGCAAAACAGAGGAAATGGACTTCTCTTCGACCTCCTACAGTCGAAACGGGGTCCTGTTGATCGGGAGGGGTACGGCGTACCACAAAACAGGACTCCACCGGCTACTGTTCATCTCCACCGTCGACCTTCTCCAGCCTCCACGGGCTACTGTTCATCCACCGTCGACCTCCTCCAGCCTCCACCTGCAACTGTTCATCCATGGGCTCATGTTCATCCAGCCTCCACCGCTCCTCCACCGGCTACTGTTCAACCAGCCCTCTCCACAGGGTCTTGTTCAACCACCCCTCCATGGGATACTGTTCATCCACCCCTCCACCAGCTACTATTCAACCAGCCTCCACGGGTTCCTATTCATCCACCCCCAACCAGCTCGATCGGGGTCCTGTTCATCCACGGCAATGGCCTCTACTATACCACGGGGTCCTGTTCATCCAACCCCCACCAGGAACTATTCATCCAACCCCCAACAACGCTCACTGTTCATCGAGAGGCAGCAGGTTCGATCGGCTTTAGTTAGCAGCTGTAGAGAAGGAATCGCTTGATCGGGTTCACTTAATAGCCAGATCGATCGATCTCTCGGGTTCAATAATGTGTAGCCTGCAATGCAATCGCTCAGGTTCAGTAGGCGAACGCCTCGCTCGGGTTCAGTTAGAGCCCAACGCCTCGCACCCACGCGCGTACGTGTATGAGAGAAACGCGCATCGCTCGGTCCTGACCATCCACCGTAACCGTAAACTCCCCGATATTTTCCTCGCCCTCACTTCTACCACGGTATTTTCCATCATAGACGGCCCAAAGAATGTCATGCAGCTGCGTCTCCGGCCTGCCCAGGACAAAAAGCCCATTTTCTATCATGATTTTTGTCATAGAAGTAGGAGCCCACCACATCTACGATGATACCGGGTTTTGTCACAATTATCGTCATACAAGTGTCATAAGCATGACAGAAAAAATTTCGTTCAGCCAAAAATGTCATAGATGTGTCTTTTTTGCAGTGATTATTTGTTAACTTTTTGGGTATGGTCTACAGGAATAATGAGATAGGGATAATTTTTACTTGCGAGCTAAGGCAGTCACTATAAAGGCAATCAAGAGAAGCCTACAAATTTAGTTTGTCACATGAGATTAAAGTACATTCTGTTCTTCGGGATGGCACATAGCTTCTGAAATATTTCTTTTATTTGGATCAACAACTATCAATTGTCAGTTTGTCTTCATGCGTATTCAGCTATCGTAAAGCCATGAACAGTCCATAGCCATATGCAGACTTCACCACAAGATCGTAGTTCTTGAGGTTCTAGTTTGAAATCCCATCCCCCTCCAAGGAAACAGGTACATAGTTCCCTCCTGTGTAATCTCCTTTCTTTTTTTATATAGAAAATAGTTTAGTGCTGCTAACTTCACTAGAAAATAAGAGAAAGCATGTTAAAGTTCTGAACACAGAACTTTGATTATTCAGACATGCTTCATGCAATATTTTAATTGTTGAGTTAAGTATGTTGAGAGAATGGTTTTGAAACCCCCAACGTTGGCATCAAATTTACATAATTGCTGAATCAGTTCGTTCCCAAAAATAACAATCTGAAAAACTATAGAAGGTGTATCTTGGCGCACAAAAAAAGTGTAATTGACAATGTCTTACCACTCCATTTTCTGAATCACTGACATCCATCTTAACCATGAAGAAACGCATTTTATCCATATGCTGCTAATAGTGAAATACAGAACACCCCTTGCATGTTATGTGACATTTACTCCTCATGTTACCAGATCTACCATTTTAATTGATATGAAATTGTTAGAGAAACTTTAGATCCGATTTCACACATGCAAGTGTTGTGCACACGCGTATACATATGCTGCACAAAGGTAGACGAGCTAGTATGAAGCACATAACACTAAGAAAAGCTAGTAACGTTTCTAATTTATAAAATTATAGGCAAGAATATCAAATACTCTCTCTATAAAGAAATATAAGAGCGTTGTTGCTGACCTTTCATTTCTTGGTGATTGCATATGATTATCCTGAGACATGTCCCTTTCATTGACACAAGAAGTGTTGTTCATGGTCACACATGACAACTCTTTCTCACTGTACTGAAACAACAAGATGTCACCATATTCAAGTTCATACCGAAAAAGGCTTTCGCCCCGTTTATAAATAAAGCAAACCGCCAAGAGCACGCATACATGGTCTAGTTCAGAGCACACACACCCACGCACACAACAAGAGGTCCAAAGGTACTGCTGAGGGCACAGCTCAACAAGCCCAACACAACACACACAAGAGAACACAAGAGGCGCGGCCGGGGCCAGGGCCGCGGGGCCGGCAAACATCTAATCAGGCTCTGGAGGAGGTGGCGGGGGCGGCGGTGACAGGCGGACGGCCATCGATCGAAGGTCGGCTGTCACACCCTAGCTAGTCATGCATTAGAGTGTTGCATCATGTTTATTCTTTCACCAGAAACCTGAAATGGGGATGACAGAACCCCCAGCCCCCTCTGAAACCAACTAGGGTTTACTAAAAACTTTTTCAATGAACCTGAAATGCCCTTCTAAAATGCCCATCATTTTTGTCTTGGTTCAGAACCTCTGCCAAAAGTGATGCACATTTTCCTAGGCCATCTTAGGGTTTTTGAATTAAATCATAAATATTTGAATTTGGGCATTTAAAATTATATAAAATATTTAAATGCTCAAATATCCCCAAACTAAAATGTTTCATGTTGGAAATAATCCAACTATGGACCAGGAGTAGTTTGGTGATTTTAGGAGTTGCCTAAGTATTTTATTTAATTCAACAAAGTTGCAGAAGTATTAAAAAACAGAAAACAGAAAGAAATGGAAAAACTTACCTGGCGCCCAGCACCCGGCCCACCTGCCGGCCCAGCCCAGCGCCGCTCCAGCGAGCTGCTTGCCGGCCAGACAGGCAGGCAGGTGCCCGACGGCGACCGCAGCGCGCGCCACGCACCTGCTCGCCGCCTCGCTGCTCCCCGCGCCCGGTGACGTCGTGGATCAGTCTCTCTCGCTCCCTCGAACCCCCCAGACCCCCCCTCTCCTCTCCAGC
>NC_041388.1:76944876-77004636 GCF_002162155.2 Triticum dicoccoides
TGCCACCATCGCCGTGCCTTCGTCGTAGTCGTGCTCCCCGCCACCCGTGCGTCCTCTCATCGTGTCCAGGAGCTCCGCCGCTGTCCACTCCATCGAGCAAGCCGAGCCCCGAGCGCTCGCAACGCCCGAGTCCACCGCAACGACCTCGCCTGAACCGCCGTCGCCGGAGATCCCCTTCAACGCCGTCGTCGCTCCGGTCCATCCCCGGCCGCACCAAGGGCTTCGTCGCACTCACTGTGAGCTTAGCCATCTTCCCCTCCCTTCCGTTCTTGCTCCCGAGCCGTGTAGCGACCTCCCGGAGCTCAACCGCACCCACCGCCGTGGAGCTCGTCGCCGACGTGCTCCCGGTCATCCTCCGGCCACTCCACGGTGTCCATCATGCTCACCGTGTCTCTTAGCACCTAGCTAGCCACTCCCCGAGCCTCACCGACCCCTCTAGCGTCAAGTTCGTCTTCGGCCGAACCCCGGTGGCCGCCAAAGTCGTCGCCGGCGCCAACTCCGGCCACCCCGACCCCAACGGACTCCACCAAGAGCTGCGGCTCGTCCTCAGCTCCACTCCGGTGGTCTCCGCGATCCATTTGGTGGCCGAAACAGCCAAAACCACTTCCGCCGCCGCGTCGGGCTCGCCGGCGGCTAAACGCCAGTGCAGCCGACCCGGGTTTGACCACGGGTGGGCCCTGGTTGACTCCCCTGAGTCAATGACAGGTGGGGCCCAGCCCTGTTAATTAAACAGGTTTAGTTTTATTTAAACTTTAATTAAATTAATCACCCTGACACGCGGGACCCACTGTCAGGTTTGACCCGGACGTGTTCCGTTGACCTGCTGACGTCACACTGACGTCAGGCTGACGCAATAATTGATTTTCTGGAATTAATCTAATATAGGAAATTCCAGAATATAGTTTAAACTTTAAAAATTCATAACTTTTATTCTGTAACTCCAAATCAGACAAATTATATATGAAAAATGATCAGAAAAATCCAATCTATCCATCTGTACTATTTTCATGCATGATTAAACAAGTTAACCTGATGTTTAATACAGAACAAGGAAAAGCACTTTAAAAGGCCATGTTTGAGTTTGAAATTTGAATCTTTGATTCAAATTGGTTCAAACCCTTCTGGTATTAGTTGCATTAGCCCAACACACTCATATTGCTATGTTTCATGCATGCATCATATTGTTGCACATTGTTTGGTGATGGTTGTGTATCGGTGTTCTTTGCGGCAGGTTCTGCCCCCGAGGAGTACCGTGATTACCCTAACGAAGAACCGTATCAGTGCATTGAACCATCAGGCAAGCAACCAACCATTTGATCATATCGATACAATCCCATGTTCTCGCTCCTGCTCTCTTTTACTTCATTAAGACAACGCGTTTCAAACTGCTGTGTGCTACGGTAGTTGAACCCATTTCCTCTGCATGACCTGTCATTGCCACAGTAACTAGATGAAACCCACTAGCATGTGTAGGAGTTGATTGAGCCATATGTATGTGTTGTTCCTACCTTGCTATGCCTGTTATGCTTAGAGTCGTGTTAGGTCTGGTTCATCTGGGTGATGGCTAGAGTGAAATGATTATGTCGGTAATGAGAGTGGTGTGGTGAACACGATTTGGTAAAGGTATCGATGAGAGGCCATGTAGGAGTACATGGTGGGTTGTTTCATTGAAGCCGACCTTAAGCACTGAGATCTGTATGTGTGATTTAAGATACAGCTACTACCATGCATTGGGCCCTGAAATATGACCCCGCTCGACTTCTTATTCACCCTAGCTCTCTGTCCAGGAGTTGCAAGTAGTTTCTGGTGTTTGTAGCCTACTGGAGGCCGTGGACAGCGCTGACCGTAGGGGTGGGCTGTGATGTGGTAGGTACGTGGCACGGTGTACCGAATACCCGTTAGGTATCTCGGGAACCCTGTTCACATCGTTCGGGGCCGTATGGGAAACCTCGGCCGGACTCCCTACGGATGGGACCTGGATAGGCGATAAACCTGGACTAGAGACTTAGGTGTTTAGGTAGGTCGTGGTCTACACCCACGTCGGCTTTGGCTTGAAGTCTGCCGAGCACATGTCGTGTGCAGACGCTAAGTGGTGGAAACATGTATGAAGAAGTACACCCCTGCAGGGTTATCATGATCTATTCGAATAGCCGCGTCCGTGGTAAAGGACTACTTGGTTGCCTATACAGTTCATAGACAAGTAAATGGAAACTACTAAAAGCCTCAAGATAAGTGTGAGTGCCGAGGATGGCTCTTCCGTAGGAAGACGGAGGTGGATCCTTGGTGGTGTATTGAAGTGGTGAGTAGTGGACTCGTGTACGCAAAACCATTTCAAGTTGGAGTCTCGTAGGTTAGCCTAGCCAAGAGTCAAAGCTGGCTTGCTGCAACAACTCCACCAACCCTTCTTGATAATATGCATGTATGTAGGATCTGATGTAAGTCTTGCTGAGTACCTTTGTACTCATGTTGCTATCATTTACATTTTTACAGAAGACGCTGCAACCCCTTCTGATGGGTTCTACGTAGACGTTGACATCAATGAGTAGGCTAAGGCCCAGGTGGTGATCCTGAGCTTGTGAAGGACCACGTAGTATAGCTAGGCTTTCCAAGCCTCTTTTATTTTACTAGTTGTCTGTACTCAGACAAGTTACTTCCGCTGCTGGTTTGTATGACTGTATGACTTGAATGCTGGGTCGTGTGACCCGTACCTGTGTGTATGATTATGTAAGGCTCCTTGAGCCTTAAATAAAGTACTTATGTCGTAGAGTCATGTTGTGATGCCATGTTGTATTTGCACATATCGAGCATACTGTGTGTATGCTATTGAAATGCTTGGTATGTGTGGGATCTGACTATCTAGTTGTTTATCTTTAGTAGCCTCTCTTACCGGGAAATGTCTCCTAGTGTTACCGCTGAGCCATGGTAGCTTGCTACTGCTCTGGAACACTTAGGCTGGCCGGCATGTGTCCTTCTTCGTTCCGGTGTCTGTCCCTTCAGGGAAATGTCACGCATTGAGTACTGGAGTCCTGTTAGCCCGCTACAGCCCGGTTTACCGGAGTCCTGCTAGCCCAGTGCTACAGCCCGGACCCTCTTGCTGATGACCGACACGTTCGAAGCTGGGTCATGGATGCCTGTCCCTGTAAGTCTGTGCCACTTTGGGTTTACAACTAGTCATGTCAGCCCGGGCTCCTTAACATATGGATGCTAGCGACACTATCATATACGTGAGCCAAAAGGCGCAAACGGTCCCGGGCAAAGGTAAGGCGACACCCGTGGGGATACCGTGCGTGAGGCCGCAAAGTGATATGAGGTGTTACAGGCTAGATCGATGTGTCATCGAGTCAGGGGCCTGACAGCGTTGGTATCAGAGCAGGACTGCCTGTAGGTTCTCCAAGCCAAACTGGTCGATGTTGAGTCTAGAAATTCTTTAGTTATATGTAGGGGAATTGTTTGTGGGTTGGCACGTAAGGCTCTTTTTACTCCTTTATCTTATGACATTCTGATCTGAGTCAGTCTATTCTTCCACCGGGGGTTAAGGAATTAGGATCTATTCTCTCTATCAGGATCACGTGTTACTAATCAGTAGTACCTTATAAGTTTGATGAATACAAGCCTAGTTCAGTTCTACTACCACATTATGTTGCTAGGATGGACTCAGAACTTGATATGATGATGTTGAGTGTGTATGAAATCCTTTGTCAAATGTCTCAAAATCCTTCTTGAGCATTTACAGCTGTTATGCTGCCGAAATTTTGTTAGAAATTCTAATGCCTTTGCATTATGGTTGTGTTTTCAGATGGCCACTCGCGACCTCAATCAAGTGGTTCGCCTGACTCGATGCCTAGATGTACCCGGTCATACCGCCATGTTGGTCAGGGTAATGACTGAGGCTGGATACCGTTGGTATCCTGAGTACACGGTCGAAGAGCAATTCCGAGACTTTAATCAAAGCCAGTATCTCTGCACTGTCAGGATATTTCCATCTTATCCTGGGTCCACCGAGCCCCTTCACTGCTCCTATGGACTCGGGGTTACTATTGAGATGGCTGTGCAGGACGCCGCCTACTCTATGATGACCATCATGCGAGTCAGGTCTGGCCTATTTCGGGACTCTGATTTCCGGTATATGCCAGGATCACTTCCGGGAGCACAAGGGTATCTCCAGGCTATCTATGCTGATCCCACCCAGGAGGATTCACGGACTCGCACCACTACTGAGATGCTCGAGGATAAGGACCGTGAAAATCGGGCCTTGAGGTTAGAGCTCTTCAATACCCGTGCTGACCACTGGGCCACATTGACTCGGTTTGCACCGGCGGTGCAAGCTGGATATTCGGATATGCGCGATCTCTATCCTGTGAGATCTGCTCTGCCAGACGTGATGGGTTGGCGTGATGTAGGAGGCATCACCCCACCTCGCGGTCCCCGCAGGCCACCGTATGTTGGTCCAAGACCTCATCCTGGTCCCTATGGTCCACAAGCTCCGCGAGATCGTCTGTTTCCGGATGATCATGTTGAGCTTCCAGGCTATGGAGGTGACTTCTACGAGGACTACTACGGATCGGTCTGAGTTAGTGGTAGTATCACTAGTTTGTGTTAGCTGTGTCGTCTATCGTCCTGCGTGACTCGTGGGATATGACCTAGTTGTATCGCATTCCGGAGGTGTAGAAAAATAATGTATAGGAGCTTGGAATGCCTCCGATGAGATGTAATCCTCTTTTCACCGTAATAGTACCTTGTTTGGTCTTGTACTAAACCCTGTATGGTGTGTATGATGATGGAATAAAGAAGCAGTTTCTGTATCTACCATGTCATACGGATGATCATCTTGCATTTCGAGTTATTCCTTACATTCTGTATCCTATGTCGGAATTTTATCATTCTGACTAAATCATTGTCTTGTTTACCTAGGATGGTCAACACGCGCACTAACCCTGCTCCTCAAGAGCAGGCCGAAAGCAGTGAAGTCAGGAATGCAAATCTGCCTCATCCTCCTTCCCTAGCCGAGGTTATGATGGAAGCTGAGAGAAACAAGCGGGAGACCAACCGTTTGTTGGAGCGTATTGAACAGAACACAGCACACCATCAAAGGACTAACGTGGTGTCGCTCAGTGATTTCATTAAGTTACATCCACCCACGTTCCACCACTCCGTCGAGCCTCTCGACGCTGATGACTGGCTTCGCAGTATTTCTCACAAACTGCGTTCTACGCTAGTAGCTGAGGCTGACAAGGTCACCTTTGCTGCATATCATCTTGAAGGCCCCGCCAGTCTATGGTGGGAGAATTATGAAGCTATGCGCCCAGCGGGCCATGTCACTACTTGGGCTCAATTCAGCGAGGCTTTCCGTGAACATCACATTCCGGAGGGTCTCATGGACCGTAAACGTGAGGAATTTTGCAGTTTCACTCAGGGCCGACTCTCTGTGGATGCTTACAGCAGGGAGTTCGGTAACCTCGCACGATATGCAATTGAGGAAGTTTCTACCGATGCCAAGAAGCAAGCAAGGTTCCGTAAGGGACTTAGTCCTGAGCTTCGCCGTGACCTCCGTCTGCATGAGTGCACATCTTTTCAGAAACTTGTTAACAAGGCCATCAGTGCTGAGACTGGTCAGACTGATTATGACGCAACACGCAAGCATGGCCGTGACATGGGTTCCTCATCCGGTGCTGGTCCTCAGAAGCGCCGCGTGTGGGTGCCCAACACCTCCCTGCCACCCAGGTTCACACCGAGGCCATCTTTCCAAGCGCCTCGCCCCGTTCAACAGTCTGCACCAGCCAAGCCCTATAGTGGTCCAACCAACAATGCTCCTCCACGTACCAGTTCCGTGACTTGTTTCAAGTGTGGGGAATCTGGCCACTATATGCGTGAGTGTCCCCAGACCAACCCCAACCAATCTGCTAAAGCTGTTGGCCGTGGCAAGCCGACAGGGAAAGTGTTCCACGCCAAGCCGGCCACCGCTGCACGTGGCCATGTCAACTGTATCTCTGCCGAGGAAGCTCAAGAGGATCCCAACATCGTTCTTGGTACGCTTCTTGTTAATTGCCACCCGGCATCTGTTCTTTTCGATACAGGAGCCTCTCATTCTTTTATATCCGAAAATTATGCTCGTTTGCATAACATCGCATTCTGTGACATGCCAACCTCTATGGTAATTCAAACTCCGGGATCCAAATGGCAAACTTCTAGAGTAAGCCATGGAAATGAAATCCAAGTCGATAGACTTGTTTTCCTCGCATCTTTGATAGCCCTTAAATCTTTAGATATTAATATCATTCTGGGTATGGACTGGATGTCAGTTCATCATGCCCAAATTGATTGCTTCACTAGGACTGTTCAACTTACCCATCCTTCGGGGAAGATAGTCAATGTCTTGACCCGAATAGCCAAGCGACAGTTATATTCTCTTAACGCCAGCCCTTTGCCAGACCTTGAGGACGTTCCGGTAGTCCGTGACTTCCCGGATGTCTTCCCAGAGGAATTGCCAGGTGTTCCACCTGACAGGGATGTTGAGTTCGTAATAGACCTCATTCCAGGAACCGTTCCGATTGCTAGAAGACCCTATAAGATGGCACCACTAGAACTAGCCGAGCTTAAGAAACAACTCGATGAGTCCTTGAAAAAGGGTTTCATCCGACCTAGTTCATCTCCGTGGGCTTGCCCCGTCCTCTTCGTCAAGAAGAAGGATGGTACGGACCGGATGGTTGTAGATTACCGACCTGTCAATTTGGTCACAATCAAGAACAAATATCCGCTCCCTAGGATCAACGACCTATATGATCAGCTCGCTGGATCCTCAGTATTCTCTAAAATGGATTTGAGATTGGGCTACCATCAAATCAAAATCAGAAACGGGGACATTCCTAAAACGGCCTTTGTTACTCGTTATGGCCAATACGAGTACACCGTCATGTCCTTCGGTTTAACCAACGCTCCAGCCACCTTTTCTCGGTTAATGAACTCAATCTTCATGGAGCATTTGGATAAATTCGTCGTAGTTTATCTCGATGATATACTCATCTACTCCAAGAACGAGGAGGAACATGCCGAACATCTAAGGCTAGTGTTGAAGAAACTTCGAGAGCACCGCCTTTATGCCAAGTTTTCCAAATGTGAATTTTGGTTGTCAGAAGTGACCTATCTAGGTCATGTAATATCTGGTAAAGGTATTGCTGTTGACCCTGAGTGAGTTCAAGCCGTCCTTAATTGGACTCCACCTGAATCGGTCAAGCAAGTTCGGAGTTTCCTTGGCCTAGCGAGCTATTGTCGTCGCTTTGTCGAGAACTTCTCCAAAGTTGCTAAACCTCTAACCGAACTCCTTAAGAAGGATAAAAAGTTTGAATGGACTCCACAATGTGAGCACAGCTTTCAGGAACTGAAAAGACGCCTGACTTCTGCTCCCGTTCTGGTACCGCCAGACTTCTCTAAGGACTTTGTTATCTACTGCGACGCCTCGCGACAAGGACTAGGCTGTATTCTCATGCAAGACCGACATGTAATTGCTTACGCTTCACGGCAATTGCACCCACATGAGGAGAATTATCCTACTCATGATCTAGAGCTTGCAGCTGTAGTCTATGCACTTCAAACCTGGCGACATTACCTCCTCGGTAATCGTTGCGAAATATTCACTGATCACCAAAGTCTGAAGTACATCTTCACCCAACCGGATTTGAATCTCAGGCAAAGACGTTGGGTCAAGTTGATCACAGATTTCGACTTAGGAATAACTTACACCCCAGGGAAAGCCAACGTCATGGCTGATGCGCTAAGTCGTAAATCTTATTGTAACAACCTAATGTTACAACAAAGTCAACCGCTTCTCCATGAGGAATTTCGGAAGCTTAACCTTCACATTGTTCCTCAAGGATTTCTTTCCACCTTGGTGGCGAAACCTACTCTTACGGATCAAATCATCGCTGCCCAGAAGCGAGATAAGGGAATCGCTAAGATCAAGGAGAACATTGCTAGCGGAGGTGCTAGTTGTTTCTCCACTAATGATCATGGTGTTGTGTACTTTGAGAACCGTTTAGTGGTTCCCAAGAACCAGCATCTACGGCAGTTGATCCTTAAGGAGGCTCATGAATCTCCTCTCACCATTCATCCCGGTAGTACCAAGATGTATCAGGACCTACGCCAGAGGTTCTGGTGGACTAGGATGAAGAGAGAAATTGCTCAGTATATTGCTAATTGCGACGTCTGTCATCGTGTAAAAGCAGAGCATCAATGGCCTACTGGCACCCTTCAACCCCTAGCTATTCCTGAATGGAAATGGGATAAAATTGGTATGGATTTCATTACCGGTTTTCCCAGGACCAAGAGAGGGAATAATGCTATCTTTGTCGTTGTCGATCGTCTTTCCAAAGTGGCCCATTTCTTACCTGTTCGTGAGAGTATAACCGCTAGTCAGCTGGCAGACTTATACATCTCCCGAATAGTGTCTCTCCATGGTGTTCCTTTGGAAATTAACTCGGATCGAGGAAGTCTTTTCACCTCTCGATTTTGGGAAAGTTTCCAAAACGCTATGGGAACCCGCCTTTCCTTTAGCACCGCTTTTCACCCTCAATCGAGTGGTCAAGTAGAACGCGTCAACCAGATTCTAGAAGACATGCTTCGGGCCTCTGTTATCTCTTTCGGAATGGAGTGGGAGAAATGCCTCCCATTTACCGAATTTGCTTACAACAACAGCTATCAGTCTAGCTTGGGTAAAGCCCCTTTTGAAGTTCTCTATGGACGACGGTGTCGAACACCCCTTAACTGGTCAGAGACCGGGGAAAGACAATTCTTTGGCCCGGATATGATTCAGGAAGCAGAAGAGCAAGTTCGCATCGTTCGTGAAAAGTTGAAAACAGCCCAATCTCGTCAGAAGAGTCAATATGACCGAAAACATAAGGCTATGACTTTCGAGGTTGACGAGAAAGCTTACCTTCGGGTTACTCCTCTGAAGGGAACCCATCGTTTCGGTATCAAAGGCAAATTGGCTCCTCGTTACATTGGACCTTTTCGCATTCTCGCCAAACGAGGAGAAGTTGCCTACCAGTTGGAACTACCTCTGCACCTCTCCAGAGTCCACGATGTCTTCCACGTTTCTCAACTCGGGCGTTGCTTTTCGGATCCTATCCGTGGAGTGGACTACGAAACGCTTGATCTCCAAGATAATCTTACATATCGAGAGTACCCCATTTGTATCCTCGATCAGGCCGAGCGTACCACTCGACGTCATAATATCAAGTTTCTCAAAGTTCAATGGTCGCACCATTCTGAGGATGAAGCAACTTGGGAAAGGGAGGATCGTCTTCGACTTGAGTATCCCGCCTTCTTCCCGGAGGAACCCAAATCTCGGGACGAGATTCTTTTCAGTGGGGGTGACTTGTCACACCCTAGCTAGTCATGCATTAGAGTGTTGCATCATGTTTATTCTTTCACCAGAAACCTGAAATGGGGATGACAGAACCCCCAGCCCCCTCTGAAACCAACTAGGGTTTACTAAAAACTTTTTCAATGAACCTGAAATGCCCTTCTAAAATGCCCATCATTTTTGTCTTGGTTCAGAACCTCTGCCAAAAGTGATGCACATTTTCCTAGGCCATCTTAGGGTTTTTGAATTAAATCATAAATATTTGAATTTGGGCATTTAAAATTATATAAAATATTTAAATGCTCAAATATCCCCAAACTAAAATGTTTCATGTTGGAAATAATCCAACTATGGACCAGGAGTAGTTTGGTGATTTTAGGAGTTGCCTAAGTATTTTATTTAATTCAACAAAGTTGCAGAAGTATTAAAAAAAACAGAAAACAGAAAGAAATGGAAAAACTTACCTGGCGCCCAGCACCCGGCCCACCTGCCGGCCCAGCCCGGCGCCGCTCCAGCGAGCTGCTTGCCGGCCAGGCAGGCAGGCAGGTGCCCGACGGCGACCGCAGCGCGTGCCACGCACCTGCTCGCCGCCTCGCCGCTCCCCGCGCCCGGTGACGTCGTGGATCAGTCTCTCTCGCTCCCCCGAACCCCCCAGACCCCCCCTCTCCTCTCCAGCTCCTCCCCCTCGCGCTCCCCCGCCATGGCCGACGCCACCATCGCCGTGCCTTCGTCGTAGCCGTGCTCCCCGCCACCCGTGCGTCCTCTCATCGTGTCCAGGAGCTCCGCCGCTGTCCACTCCATCGAGCAAGCCGAGCCCCGAGCGCTCGCAACGCCCGAGTCCACCGCAACGACCTCGCCCAAATCGCCATCGCCGGAGATCCCCTTCAACGTCGTCGTCGCTCCGGTCCATCCCCGGCCGCACCAAGGGCTTCGTCGCACTCACTGTGAGCTTAGCCATCTTCCCCTCCCTTCCGTTCTTGCTCCCGAGCCGTGTAGCGACCTCCCGGAGCTCAACCGCACCCACCGCCGTGGAGCTCGTCGACGACGTGCTCCCGGTCATCCTCCGGCCACTCCACGGTGTCCATCATGCTCACCGTGTCTCTTAGCACCTAGCTAGCCACTCCCCGAGCCTCACCGACCCCTCTAGCGTCAAGTTCGTCTTCGGCCGAACCCCAGTGGCCGCCAAAGTCGTCGCCGGCGCCAACTCCGGCCACCCCGACCCCAACAGACTCCACCAAGAGCTGCGGCTCGTCCTCAGCTCCACTCCGGTGGTCTCCGCGACCCATTTGGTGGCCAAAACAGCCAAAACCACTTCCGCCGCCGTGTCGGGCTCGCCGGCGGCTAAACGCCGGTGCAGCCGACCCGGGTTTGACCACGGGTGGGCCCTGGTTGACTCCCCTGAGTCAATGACACGTGGGGCCCAGCCCTGTTAATTAAACAGGTTTAGTTTTATTTAAACTTTAATTAAATTAATCACCCTGACACGCGGGACCCACTGTCAGGTTTGACCCGGACGTGTTCCGTTGACCTGCTAACGTCACACTGACGTCAGGCTGACGCAATAATTGACTTTCTGGAATTAATCTAATATAGGAAATTCCAGAATATAGTTTAAACTTTAAAAATTCATAACTTTTATTCTGTAACTCCAAATCAGACAAATTATATATGAAAAATGATCAGAAAAATCCAATCTATCCATCTGTACTATTTTCATGCATGATTAAACAAGTTAACCTGATGTTTAATACAGAACAAGGAAAAGCACTTTAAAAGGCCATGTTTGAGTTTGAAATTTGAATCTTTGATTCAAATTGGTTCAAACCCTTCTGGTATTAGTTGCATTAGCCCAACACACTCATATTGCTATGTTTCATGCATGCATCATATTGTTGCACATTGTTTGGTGATGGTTGTGTATCGGTGTTCTTTGCGGCAGGTTCTGCCCCCGAGGAGTACCGTGATTACCCTAACGAAGAACCGTATCAGTGCATTGAACCATCAGGCAAGCAACCAACCATTTGATCATATCGATACAATCCCATGTTCTCGCTCCTGCTCTCTTTTACTGCATTAAGACAACGCGTTTCAAACTGCTGTGTGCTACGGTAGTTGAACCCATTTCCTCTGCATGACCTGTCATTGCCACAGTAACTAGATGAAACCCACTAGCATGTGTAGGAGTTGATTGAGCCATATGTATGTGTTGTTCCTACCTTGCTATGCCTGCTATGCTTAGAGTCGTGTTAGGTCTGGTTCATCTGGGTGATGGCTAGAGTGAAATGATTATGTCGGTAATGAGAGTGGTGTGGTGAACACGATTTGGTAAAGGTATCGATGAGAGGCCATGTAGGAGTACATGGTGGGTTGTTTCATTGAAGCCGACCTTAAGCACTGAGATCTGTATGTGTGATTTAAGATACAGCTACTACCATGCATTGGGCCCTGAAATATGACCCCGCTCGACTTCTTATTCACCCTAGCTCTCTGTCCAGGAGTTGCAAGTAGTTTCTGGTGTTTGTAGCCTACTGGAGGCCGTGGACAGCGCTGACCGTAGGGGTGGGCTGTGATGCGGTAGGTACGTGGCACGGTGTACCGAATACCCGTTAGGTATCTCAGGAACCCTGTTCACATCGTTCGGGGCCGTATGGGAAACCTCGGCCGGACTCCCTGCGGATGGAACCTGGATAGCCGATAAACCTGGACTGGAGACTTAGGTGTTTAGGTAGGTCATGGTCTACACCCACGTCGGCTTTCGCTTGAAGTCTGCCGAGCACATGTCGTGTGCAGACGCTAAGTGGTGGAAACATGTATGAAGAAGTACACCCCTGCAGGGTTATCATGATCTATTCGAATAGCCGCGTCCGCGGTAAAGGACTACTTGGTTGCCTATATAGTTCATAGACAAGTAAATGGAAACTACTAAAAGCCTCAAGATAAGTGTGAGTGCTGAGGATGACTCTTCCGTAGGAAGACAGAGGTGGATCCTCGGTGGTGTATTGAAGTGGTGAGTAGTGGACTCGTGTACGCAAAACCATTTCAAGTTGGAGTCTCGTAGGTTAGCCTAGCCAAGAGTCAAAGCTGGCTTGCTGCAACAACTCCACCAACCCTTCTTGATAATATGCATGTATGTAGGATCTGATGTAAGTCTTGCTGAGTACCTTTGTACTCATGTTGCTATCATTTACATTTTTACAGAAGACGCTGCAACCCCTTCTGATGGGTTCTACGTAGACGTTGACATCAATGAGTAGGCTAAGGCCCGGGTGGTGATCCTGAGCTTGTGAAGGACCACGTAGTATAGCTAGGCTTTCCAAGCCTCTTTTATTTTACTGGTTGTCTGTACTCAGACAAGTTACTTCCGCTGCTGGTTTGTATGACTGTATGACTTGAATGCTGGGTCGTGTGACCCGTACCTGTGTGTATGATTATGTAAGGCTCCCTGAGCCTTAAATAAAGTACTTGTGTCGTAGAGTCATGTTGTGATGCCATGTTGTATTTGCACATATCGAGCATACTGTGTGTATGCTATTGAAATGCTTGGTATGTGTGGGATCTGACTATCTAGTTGTTTATCTTTAGTAGCCTCTCTTACCGGGAAATGTCTCCTAGTGTTACCGCTGAGCCATGGTAGCTTGCTACTGCTCTGGAACACTTAGGCTGGCCGGCATGTGTCCTTCTTCGTTCCGGTGTCTGTCCCTTCGGGGAAATGTCACGCATTGAGTACCGGAGTCCTGTTAGCCCGCTGTTGGAAACCCGAAGGTTATATGTTTTACCATCTGGCACTTACTAGCTTGACTTCATCAGCTATATGATCTCTGATGTTGTTTGCTAACCTTCTTGGTACTCCTATAGGAACAAATAAATAAATCAATGGGAGCTTTCTTGATTGAAAAACACATTCCTGTAAAGGCAATCAAGAGTGCTCTATAGAAGTCAGTTTGTTAGATAAGACCAACTCTCATTTTATTTCAGGAAGATAACACTCATCAAATCAAATCAAAATGTAAATTCATATCAGTACCAAGCAAAGACTAGTTTTGTGTGACTACATGAATGTTTCATGCAGCTAATCCAGTATATTATCGAGTTAGAACTTTTAAACTGCATTTTTATAAGAGTGGAAAATATAAGGTACAACATCAGAGGCACCTAATCCTTAGTTCATCACCATGTCCATGACTATTTTTTATTGAGTAATATGTACTCACGCATCACTCTTCTTTTCTAAACAATTATATTGAGATTTCACTTTCTGTGACATGTTACTTTGATCAACTTTAGAAAAATAATAGATGGACCACTTTTAGAAAAAAAATTACCACAGGTTCTTGAACATCATTTTGAAAGGAATGGATGGATTCTTCCCCACCCCATGTAACTCTACTCTTTGTAATTGCTTCAGTTTGGGTAATATAATTAAGGTTCAGACTGGCATAAGCCCGCTGTTGACGCGTCAAAAAAATAGAATGAAGGGAGTGCTAGAAAACCAAGTACATCGATGTTCAATATTAGCAGAAATTTGATTGTCCAGACATGCTATGAGCATTGTTTTAAGTATTTTATCAAACGGCCTAGAAAAGAAACTGTCAGCCTAAAGTCTATACATGAGACACCTTGCTGCACAAGAACTGTGAATGACAAGGTCTTACCATGAAATTAGCAGTCGCAATCTTGATGAAACTCTTTTTCCAGTCACCCATGCGGTGCCAATTATGGTATACAATGCACTCATTGCATCTTATAAAAGATTTCTCCATCCCGTGTTCAAGACAAGTGATACAGCCTGACATTAATAGTAAAGCACACCAATTATTAGCTGAGTTTTTACTCATGGAAGAAATAAAGGTCTGAACAAAATACTTCTATCAAACTTTCTCCTTTTTCGGATGCAAAGAAGGTTGAGAGGGAATATGTGGTTGATTCTGGGGCAGCCATATTTAGGGCTGTGGACGATTCTGTGGCAAGTGAAGCCCTTTTCTCCCAAAAGAAGAATAAGGGCCAACTGAATATGTAGGGGCAATGCAAGGCTGGCTAGAAAGAAACTGCTAGAATTTAGTCTATTTTGGGCAGCCCAATAACTATTTCAGAAATTCCTAATAAATCCTAGAGGCCCACTTAGCCCATTTGTGCAAGGCAAGGGATACTACTAAAGTTTAGTCCCACATTGCTAGTTTAGTGGGAGTTGGACCTCCTTATAACGGAGGTTCTTTCCCCACTTGTACGAGCATGAGAACAAGAGGGATATCCACGCGCGCTCCTCCTCCGCCGCCCGCCTCGCCACGCCACGCCACGCCTCGTCACGACGCGCAATGGGTTGCGGGAATGAGCCGAGCCGATATCTAAATTTTTGCCACGCACTATGGGTATACGAAAGGTCACACGGAAGCTGAAAAGATTTTTGCGGAAGTGGAGTTCGAATGCGAACGGTGTAGCCCTTCGACTGCTGGTTGTTCGTTTCGTCTCTGTCTCTTCGTTTCGCCTCCCGTCGTTGCCCTCTCGCCTCCTTCTCTTGCGCCTATAAAAGGGAGTTCGCTCCTCCCAGAGAGACGCACCAGAACCTCTTCCTCCTCTCACCACAAGTTCCTGAGTACTGCGCTGCTGCTACGATATTCCCCATCCCGGCTTGCAGCGTGCACCGCAGGTCGGGACAGTAGGCCTCCGAAACTGCACCTTTTCAGTCATGTACAGGAGAAGGGTGATAAGGTTTTTGGGGAGCGCTCAGCGCGACTACTGGCTGCTTCATCACGGACGATCCGGTCGCCGGCGACTACTTCCCCGACGACGACTTCTTCCCCGACGTCCACGATCTCCTCGACGACATGGCAGGCGAGGACACCGACCCCAAGTCCAGCACTTCCACTGCTGTTGTCCCGTACGTGTTCTTGCTCTTTCTGTTAGATGTCATGACACTCTACTTTCCGTCCTACATGTGTTAGGTTCTACTTCATATATGCTACTTCATCTAGTACCTGTTCTAGATGTGTTTACTTCAAGTTCATATATGCAGATGCTCTTTACCTTCTCTCTGTCCGAACGCATGACTTGTTTTATCTCTACTATATTAGTCATGCTTTATCTAGTATTTCTGTTAATAAAATCATTCGGAAAACTGCTCATATTTCCAACAATCCAAAAACCTTATTATAGGCAATTTACCCCGAGTGGTTTTGCTGCTTCCATGAGACCTCCTACGTTTGAGGGTATCCACTATAAGAGGTGGCGCATGAGAGCAGTCTTATGGTTTCAAACCATGAGTTGCTATGATGCCACTCTCGGCAAACCTGGAGGAGAGCTTGATGCTCAACAGGCACAAGCTTTTCAGAAAATGGATACTCTGTTTAAGGCTGCTCTCTTGAGTGTTCTTGGTGAGAACATAGTTGATGCTTATGCGTCAATTGATAATGGAAAAGATATGTGGGATGCACTCGAGGCCAAGTTTGGGGTCTCGGATGCTAGCACTGAGCTGTACATCATGGAGCAATTCTATGATTACAGGATGACTGAAGAGCGCTCCGTGGTTGAGCAAGCTCATGAGATACAGTCATTTGCTAGAGAACTTGAGCACTTCAGTTGTATGCTACCGGACAAGTTTGTTGCCGGAGGTATCATCACTAAGCTTCCTCCTTCATGGAGGAACTTTGCTACCTTGCTGAAGCATAAGAGGTGGGAGTTTTTCGTCCCGGATCTCATTGGCACTCTTGATGTGGAAGAAAAGGCGAGAGCAAAGGACACATGTGCTCGAGGTATTGAGGCAAGATCTAGTGCCAATGTGGTACAGAAGCAGAACTTTCGTCCCCACAAGTTCAAGAACAAGGGCAAGTTTGATGGAAAAGCAAAGTTTGATGGGAAGAACAAGGCTGTGCAACACACGAACTTGAAGAAGAAGAATGGCAAGAAGAAAGGTGCTTGTCATGTGCGTGGGGATCCTGATCATTGGGCTCCTAGTTGCCCTAATCGCTATGACAAGCGTCATCCTGGGAAAGGCGGCAAGACCGCTAATGTTGTCATTGGAGACACTGACATGAAGGATGCTGGGTATGGTATATTTCCCACTATTCTTTTAGTATGTCATTCTCCTGACTGGTTGATTGACATGGATGCTAATGTCCATGTATGCGGTGATATTTCCATGTTTTCATCTTATCAGACCGCAGGGACTTCAACCATGCTGATGGGCAATTGTTCAAGTGCTTCTGTTCGTGGTGTTGGCATGGTCGATCTGAAGTTTACTTCGGGGAAGATCATGCGGCTGAAGAACGTGCATTATGTCCCCTCCGTTAATAAAAATCTTGTTAGCGGATCTCTTCTATGTAGAGATGGCTACAAGCTTGTCTTTGAGTCGAATAAATTTGTAATATCCAAGTATGGAACCTTTGTTGGTAAAGGCTATGAGTCAGGAGGCTTGTTTCGTTTATCCTTATCAGACGTTTGCAATAAAGTTGTTAATCATATTTGCAACAATAGTGAATCCAATGTGTGGCATTCACGTCTTTGTCATGTTAACTTTGGTTGCATGTCGCGACTGGAAAAGTTGAACTTAATCCCTAGTTTCACCACCGTCAAGGGATCTAAGTGTCAAGTGTGTGTGCAAGCTAAGAAACCTCGTAAGTCTCACACAACTGCAGAAATAAGAAATCTTGCACCACTAGAGCTCATACATTCAGATCTATGTGAAATGAATGGTGTGTTGACAAAAGGATGAAAGAAATATTTCATGACATTAATTGATGACTCCACTAGATACTGTCATGTGTATCTTTTGAAATCTAAGGATGATGCTTTGAACTTTTTCAAGATCTATAAAGATGAAGTGGAAAACCAACTTGATCGAAAAATCAAGAGGCTTAGGTCCGACCGTGGTGGAGAGTATTTTTCCAATGAGTTTGATGCTTTTTGTGCGGAACATGGTATAATCCATGAGTGGACGCCTCCCTATTCACCTCAGTCAAATGGGGTGGCCGAAAGAAAGAATCGTACTCTAACAGATTTGGTTAACGCCATGTTAGACACATCGGGTCTCTCTAAGGCATGGTGGGGTAGGCGATATTGACAGCATGTCATGTCCTGAACCGAATCCCCACAAAGAACAAAGAGATAACTCCATTCGAGGAATGGGAGAAGAAAAGGTTAAAACTCTCTTATCTGCGAACATGGGGTTGTTTGGCGAAAGTCAATGCTCCAATTTCAAAGAAGCGGAAGCTTGGACCAAAGACTGTGGATTGTGTTTTCCTGGGATATGCTTTTCATAGCATTGGCTATAGATTCTTGGTTGTAAAATCTGAGGTACCTGGCATACATGTCGGTACGATCATGGAGTCAAATGATGCGACTTTCTTTGAAGATATCTTTCCCATGAAGGATATGGCTACGTCATCTAATCAGGAGATGCCTAGTTCATCAAATCAGGAACCAGTTACAATTACCGAACCTGCCATTTCGATGGAACACTTTGAAAGTCCTATGGAGGAGAACAATGAAGTTCCTACTAGGAGCAAGAGACAGAGGACTGCAAAGTCTTTTCGTGATGATTTTCTTGTGTATCTCATAGATGACACTCCCGGTTCTATTTCAGAGGCCTATGCATCTGAAGATGCTGACTACTGGAAGGAAGTGGTTCGTAGCGAGATGGATTCCATCTTGGCGAATGAAACCTGGGAGATAACTGATCGTCCTTATGGGTGCAAACCTATAGGATGCAAATGGGTATTCAAGAAGAAGCTTAGGCCTGATGGTACTATTGAAAAGTACAAGGCACGGCTCGTGGCTAAGGGTTATACCCAAAAGGAAGGTGAAGACTTCTTTGATACTTACTCACATGTGGCTCGACTGACCACTATTCGAGTTCTACTTTCACTAGCTGCCTCGCATGGTCTTCTCGTTCATCAAATGGATGCTAAGACTGCTTTCCTAAATGGAGAGTTGGACGAGGAAATTTATATGGAACAACCAGATGGGTTTGTACTAGATGGTCAGGAAGGGAAAGTGTGCAAGTTGCTGAAGTCTTTGTATGGACTTAAGCAAACACCTAAATAGTGGCATGAGAAGTTTGAAAGAACTTTAACAGTTGCAGGCTTTGTTGTGAACGAAGCTGACAAATGTGTGTATTATCGCCATGGTGGGGGCGAGGGAGTTATCATGTGCTTGTATGTTGATGGCATACTGATTTTCGGAACAAATTTGAATGTTATTAAGGAGGTCAAGGATTTCCTATCTTGTTGTTTTGAGATGAAGGATTTAGGAGTGGCTGATGTCATTCTGAACATCAAGTTGTTGAGAGACGATGATGGTGGGATTACATTGCTTCAATCTCACTATGTGGAAAAGAGCTTGAGTCGCTTTGGCTATAGTGACTGCAAGCCCTCTCCAACACCATATGGTGCGAGTGTGTTACTTCGAAAGAATCGAAGAATTGCTAGAGATCAATTGAAATATTCTCAGGTTATTGGCTCGCTTATGTACTTAGCAAGTGCTACAAGACCTAACATCTCTTTTGCTGTTAGCAAACTGAGTCGGTTTGTCTCAAAACCAGGAGATGTGCATTGGAAAGCTCTAGAGAGAGTTTTGCGTTATTTGAAAGGCACTGCAAATTATGGAATTCACTACACCGGGCATCCAAAGGTGCTTGAAGGGTATAGTGACTCAAACTGGATCTCATATGCTGATGAGATAAAGGCCACGGGCGGTTATGTATTCACTCATGGAGGTGGCGTTGTTTCTTGGAAGTCTTGCAAGCAGACCATCTTAACGAGGTCAACAATGGAAGCAGAACTAATAGCACTAGATACAGCTATGGTTGAAGCAGATTGGCTTCGCCGGCTCTTGAATGACTTGTCAGTTGTTGAGAAACCTGTACCGGGTGTCCTTATGAACTGCGACAATCAAACTGTGATCACGAAAGTGAGTAGCACAAACGATAACATGAAGTCATCAAGACATGTTCAGAGAAGGTTAAAATCTGTCAGGAAAATGAAAAACTCCGGAGTTATTGCGTTGGATTATATCCAAACGTCTAAAAATCTGGCAAATCCTTTTACCAAGGGTCTATCATGTAATGTGATAGATAATGCATCGAGGGAGATGGGTATGATACCCACAATATGAGTTGTTCACAATGGTAACCTATTCTTTGTGATCGGAGATCCCATGAATTAGATGAGGAAGACAAGCTGTTGGTCAACTAAGAGGAGAGTATCCTTACTATTCACAATACCACTCCATGAAGATGCAATACTCTCCTAATCTGCATGGCAGGTTGATGTATATCTTAATGTGTTCTTAGTGGCTTATCTAAGCAGAGATGTTATCATGCAGAACATCTTTTGAAGAACACACCTATATGAGTCTGATTGTCAGACGTCGCAATCTATGAGAGTAGGTTCTCTCTAGTAAACTCATGAAAGGTCACAGAGTATGACGCATAAGCTCCACCCACGGGGAAGTCCCACAGTAGCCACGTATCGGTCAAGGCTTTATGTGAAGCTAGATTCGCAGAAAACTTGCAGTTCAAGGCCCAGTCCACTGTTCAAGTTGCTTACTAGTGTAGCATAGAGTTCTTGGTGGAAGTTCAACTTAACAGTCTCCACTGCAGTACTGGTATATAAAACAGTGCTTTGGAACCAAAGGCAAATTTCTGTGTGCCTCTAGGATCTGGTGGGGGATTGCTGGAATTTAGTCTATTTTGGGCAGCCCAATAACTATTTCAGAAATTCCTAATAAATCTTAGAGGCCCACTTAGCCCATTTGTGCAAGCCAAGGGATACTACTAAAGTTTAGTCCCACATTGCTAGTTTAGTGGGAGTTGGACCTCCTTATAAGGGAGGTTCTATCCCCACTTGTACGAGCATGAGAATAAGAGGGATATCCACGCGCACTCCTCCTCCGCCGCCCGCCTCGCCACGCCACGCATTGCCTCGTCACGACGCACCGCGGGTTGCGGGAATGAGCCAAGCCGATATCTAAATTTTTGCCACGCACTATGGGTATACGAAAGGTCACACGGAAGCTGAAATGATTTTTGCGAAAGTGGGGTTCGAATGCGAACGGTGCAGCCCTTCGGCTGCTGGCTGTTCATTTCGTCTTTGTCTCTTCGTTTTGCCTCCCATCGTTGCCCACTCGCCTCCTTCTCTTGCCCCTATAAAAGGGAGGTCGCTCCTCCCAGAGAGACGCGCCAGAACCTCTTCCTCCTCTCGCCACAAGTTCCTGAATACTGCGCTGCTGCTACAATCTTCCCCATCTCGGCTTGCAGCGTGCACTGCAGGTCGGGACAGTAGGCCTCTGAAACCGCACCTTTTGAGTCTTGTACGGGAGAAGGGTGATAAGGTTTTTGGGGAGCGCTCAGCACGACTACTGGCTGCTTCATCACGGACGATCCGGTCGCCGACGACTACTTCCCCGACGACGACTTCTTCCCCGACGTCCATGATCTCCTCGATGACATGGCAGGCAAGGACACCGACCCCGAGTCCAGCACTTCCACTGCTGCTGTCCTGTACGTGTTCTTGCTCTTTCTGTTAGATGTCATGACACGGTTCTTTGCTCTACTTTCCGTCCTACATGTGTTAGGTTCTACTTCATATATGCAACTTCATCTAGTGTCTGTTCTAGATGTTTTTACTTCAAGTTCATATATGCAGGTGCTCTTTACCTTCTCTCTGTCCGAACGCATGACTTGTTTTATCTCTACTATATTAGTCATGCTGTATCTAGTATTCTGTTAATAAAATCATTCGGAAAATTGCTCATATTTCCAACAATCCAAAAACCTTATTATAGGCAATTTACCCCGAGTGGTTTTGCTGCTTCCATGAGACCTCCTACGTTTGAGGGTATCCACTATAAGAGGTGGCGCGTGAGAGCAGTCTTATGGTTTCAAACCATGAGTTGCTATGACGCCACTCTCGGCAAACCTGAAGGAGAGCTTGATGCTCAACAGGCACAAGCTTTTCAATAAATGGATACTCTGTTTAAGGCTTCTCTCTTGAGTGTTCTTGGTGAGAACATAGTTGATGCTTATGCATCAATTGATAATGGAAAAGATATGTGGGATGCACTCGAGGCCAAGTTTGGGGTCTCGGATGCTGGCACTGAGCTGTACATCATTGAGCAATTCCATGATTATAGGATGACTGAAGAGCGCTCCGTGGTTGAGCAAGCTCATGAGATACAGTCATTTGCTAGAGAACTTGAGCACTTCAGTTGTATGCTACCGGACAAGTTTGTTACCGGAGGTATCATCACTATGCTTCCTCCTTCATGGAGGAACTTTGCTACCTTGCTGAAGCATAAGAGGCAGGAGTTTTCCGTCCCCGATCTCATTGGCACTCTTGATGTGGAAGAAAAGGCGAGAGCAAAGGACACATGTGCTCGAGGTATTGAGGGAGGATCTAGTGCCAATGTGGTACAGAAGCAGAACTTCCAGCCCCACAAGTTCAAGAACAAGGGCAAGTTTGATGGAAAAGCAAAGTTTGATGGGAAGAACAAGGTTGTGCAACACACGAACTTCAAGAAGAAGAATGGCAAGAAGAAAGGTGCTTGTCATGTGTGTGGGGATCCTGATCATTGGGCTCCTAGTTGCCCTAATCGCTATGACAAGTGTCATCCTGGGAAAGGCGGCAAGACCGCTAATGTTGTCATTGGAGACACTGAAATGAAGGATGTTGGGTATGGTATATTTCCCACTATTCTTTTAGTATGTCATTCTCCTGACTGGTTGGTTGACACGGGTGCTAATGTGCATGTATGCGGTGATATTTCCATGTTTTCGTCTTATCAGACCGCAGGGACTTCAACCGTGCTGATGGGCAAGGGTTCAAGTGCTTCTGTTCGTGGTGTTGGCATGGTCGATCTGAAGTTTACTTCGGGGAAGATCATGCGGCTGAAGAACGTGCATTATGTCCCCTCCGTTAATAAAAATCTTGTTAGCGGATCTCTTCTATGTAGAGATGGCTACAAGCTTGTCTTTGAGTCGAATAAATTTGTAATATCCAAGTATGGAACCTTTGTTGGTAAAGGCTATGAGTCAGGAGGCTTGTTTCGTTTATCCTTATCAGACGTTTGCAATAAAGTTGTTAATCATATTTGCAAGAATAGTGAATCCAATGTGTGGCATTCACGTCTTTGTCATGTTAACTTTGGTTGCATGTCGCGACTGGAAAAGTTGAACTTAGTCCCTAGTTTCACCACCGTCAAGGGATCTAAGTGTCAAGTGTGTGTGAAAGCTAAGAAACCTCGTAAGTCTCACACGACTGCGGAAATAAGAAATCTTGCACCACTAGAGCTCATACATTCAGATCTATGTGAAATGAATGGTGTGTTGACAAAAGGTGGAAAGAAATATTTCATGACGTTAATTGATGACTCCACTAGATACTGCCGTCTGTATCTTCTGAAATCTAAGGATGAGGCTTTGAACTTTTTCAAGATCTATAAAGCTGAACTGGAAAACCAACTTGATCGAAAAATCAAGAGGCTTAGGTCCGACCATGGTGGAGAGTATTTTTCCAATGAGTTTGATGCTTTTTGTGCGGAACATGGTATAATCCATGAGAAGACGCCTCCCTATTCACCTCAGTTAAATGGGGTGGCCGAAAGAAAGAACCGTACTCTAACAGATTTGGTTAACGCCATGTTAGACACATCGGGTCTCTCCAAGGCATGGTGGGGGGACGCGATATTGACAGCATGTCATGTCCTGAACCGAGTCCCCACAAAGAACAAAGAGATAACTCCATTCGAGGAATGGGAGAAGAAAAGGTTAAAACTCTCTTATCTGCGAACATGGGGTTGTTTGGCGAAAGTCAATGCTCCAATTTCAAAGAAGCGGAAGCTTGGACCAAAGACTGTGGATTGTGTTTTCCTGGGATATGCTTTTCATAGCATTGGCTATAGATTCTTGGTTGTAAAATCTGAGGTACCTGACATACAAATGGGTATTCAAGAAGAAGCTTAGGCCTGATGGTACTATTGAAAAGTACAAGGCTCGGCTCGTGGCTAAGGGTTATACCCAAAAGGAAGGTGAAGACTTCTTTGATACTTACTCACCTGTGGCTCGACTGACCACTATTCGAGTTCTACTTTCACTAGCTGCCTCGCATGGTCTTCTCGTTCATCAAATGGATGTCAAGACTGCTTTCCTAAATGGAGAGTTGGACGAGGAAATTTATATGGAACAACCAGATGGGTTTGTACTAGATGGTCAGGAAGGGAAAGTGTGCAAGTTGCTGAAGTCTTTGTACGGACTTAAGAAAGCACCTAAACAGTGGCATGAGAAGTTTGAAAGAACTTTAACAGTTGCAGGCTTTGTTGTGAACGAAGCTGACAAATGTGTGTACTATCGCCATGGTGGGGGCGAGGGAGTTATCCTGTGCTTGTATGTTGATGACATACTGATCTTCGGAACAAATCTGAATGTTATTAAGGAGGTCAAGGATTTCCTATGTCGTTGTTTTGAGATGAAGGATTTAGGAGTGGCTGATGTCATTCTGAACATCAAGTTGTTGAGAGACGATGATGGTGGGATTACATTGCTTCAATCTCACTATGTGGAAAAGATCTTGAGTCGCTTTGGCTATAGTGACTGCAAGCCCTCTCCAACACCATATGATGCAAGTGTGTTACTTCGAAAGAATCGAAGAATTGCTAGAGATCAATTGAAATATTCTCAGGTTATTGGCTCGCTTATGTACTTAGCAAGTGCAACCAGACCTGATATCTCTTTTGCTGTTAGCAAACTGAGTCAGTTTGTCTCAAAACCAGGAGATGTGCATTGGAAAGCTCTAGAGAGAGTTTTGCGTTATTTGAAAGGCACTGCAAATTATGGAATTCACTACACCGGGCATCCAAAGGTGCTTGAAGGGTATAGTGACTCAAACTAGATCTCATATGCTGATGAGATAAAGGCCACGAGCGGTTATGTATTCACTCATGGAGGTGGCGCTATTTCTTGGAAGTCTTGCAAGCAGACCATCTTAATGAGGTCAACAATGGAAGCAGAACTCACAGCACTAGATACAGCTACGATTGAAGCAGATTGGCTTCGCGGGCTCTTGAATGACTTGTCGGTTGTTGAGAAACCTGTACCAAGTGTCCTTATGAACTGCGACAATCAAACTGTGATCACGAAAGTGAGAAGCTCCAAGGATAACATGAAGTCATCAAGACATGTTCAGAGATGGTTAAAATGTGTCAGGAAAATGAAAAACTCCGGAGTTATTGCGTTGGATTATATCCAAACGTCTAAAAATCTGGCAAATCCTTTTACCAAGGGTCTATCACGTAATGTGATAGATAATGCATCGAGGGAGATGGGTATGAGACCCACAATATGAGTTGTTCACAGTGGTAACCTATTCTTTGTGATCGAAGATCCCATGAATTAGATGTGGAAGACAAGCTGTTGATCAACTAAGAGGAGAGTATCCTTACTATTCACAATACCACTCCATGGAGATGCAATACTCTCCTAATCTGCATGACAGGTTGATGTATATCTTAATGTGTTCTAAGTGGCTTATTTAAGCAGAGATGTTATCCTGCAGAACATCTTTTGAAGAACACACCTATATGAGTCTGATTGTCAAACGTCGCAATCTATGAGAGTAGGGTTCTCTCTAGTATACTCATGAAAGGTCACGGAGTATGATGCATAAGCTCCACCCGCGGGGAAGACCCGCGGTAGCCACGTATCGGTCAAGGCTTTATGTGAAGTTAGATTCGCAGAAAACTTGCAGTTCAAGGCCCAGTCCACTGTTCAAGTTGCTTACTAGTGTAGCATAGAGTTCTAGGTGGAAGTTCAACTTAACAGTCTCCACTACAGTACCGGTATATAAAACAGTGTTTTGGAACCAAAGGCAAATTTCTATGTGCCTCTAGGATCTGGTGGGTGATTGCTGGAATTTAGTCTATTTTGGGCAGCCCAATAACTATTTCAGAAATTCCTAATAAATCCTAGAGGCCCACTTAGCCCATTTTTGCAAGGCAAGGTGAGGGAGTCCTGGATTAGGGGGTGTCCGGATGGCCGGACTATACCTTCAGCCGGACTCCTGGACTATGAAGATACAAGATTGAAGACTTTGTCCCGTGTCCGGAAGGGACTTTCCTTGGCGTGGAAGGCAAGCTTGGCGATACGGATGTACAGATCTTCTACCATTGTAACCGACTTTGTGTAACCCTACCCTCTCCAGTGTCTATATAAACCGGAGGGTTTTAGTCCGTAGGACGATATACACATCAACAATCATACCATAGGCTAGCTTCTAGGGTTTAGTCTCTCCGATCTCGTGGTAGATCTACTCTTGTACTAACCATATCATCAATATTAATCAAGCAGGACATAGGGTTTTACCTCCATCGAGAGGGCCCGAACCAGGGTAAAACTTCGTGTCCCTTGCCTCCTGTTACCATCCGGCCTAGACGCACAGTTCGGGATCCCCTACCCGAGATCCGTCGGTTTTGACACCGACATTGGTGCTTTAATTGAGAGTTCCTCTGTGTCGTTGCCGTCAGGCTCGATGGCTCCTACGATCATCAATAGAGATGCAGTCCAGGGTGAGACCTTCCTCCCCGGACAGATCTTTGTCTTCGGCGGCTTCGCACTGCGGGCCAATTCACTTGGCCATCTGGAGCAGATCGAAAGCTACGCCCCTGGCCGTCAGGTCAGATTTGGAAGTTTAAACTACATGGCTGACATCCGCCGGGACTTGATCTTCGACGGATTCGAGCCACTGCCGAGTGCGCCGCACTGTCACGATGAGCATGATCTGGCTCTGCCGCCGAACAGTGCCCTGGAGGCCGCACCCGCGTCGGCTTCGACCCTTGATTTGGAGCCAACTGCGCCGATCAAGGATGGGCAGTTGGACGCCACCTTGGGGGCTGTGATCCCAATGGTGATTGAGCCGAACACCAACCTCGTACTCCGCGAGATTCATGACTCCAAGGAGCCGGACTCCTCTCCGGACTCCGAACCCTTTGCGCCCCTGCCGATCGAATCCGATTGGGCGCCGATCATGGAGTTTACTGCCGCGGACATCTTTCAGCACTCGCCTTTCGGCGATATTCTGAAGACACTGAAGTCTCTCTCTTTATCAGGAGAGTCCTGGCCGTTCTACGGTTAGCAAGGTTGGGATTCGGATGATGAAGAAATTCAAAGCCCACCCACCACCCACTTTGTAGCCACTATCGACGATTTAACCGACATGCTCGACTTCGACTCCGAAGACATCGACGGTATGGACACCGATGAAGGAGATGATGAAGAACCAGCGCCTACTAGGCCCTGGAAAGCCACCTCGTCATATGACATATACATGGTGGACACCCCAAAAGAAGGAGATGGTGATGGAACAGCGGAGGATGACCCCTCCAAGAAACAGCCTAAGCGCCGGCGTCAGCGGCGCCACTCAAAATCCTGCCAAAACAAACACGGCGATTCCAGCACTGGAGATAATAATACTCTGAAAAGCGCCAAAGAAAATCCCCTCGAGCAAGATTTAGCACAAGAGGATGAGGAAACCAGCCCTCATGAGAGAGCGGCTGACAGAGAGGTCGAGGACGATAATTATATGCCTCCCTCCGAAGACGAGGCAAGCCTCGACGACGACGAATTCGTCGTGCCAGAGGATCCCGTCGAACAAGAGTGTTTTCAACGCAGGCTTATGGCCACGGCAAGAAGCCTCAAGAAAAAATAGCAACAGCTTAAAGCTGATCAAGATTTGCTAGTCGACAGATGGACTGAAGTCCTTGCGGCCGAAGAGCATAAACTCGAACGCCCCTCCAAGAGCTACCCAAAGCGCAGGTTGCTACCCCGATTAGAGGAGGAAGCACTTGATGCGGCCGACCGACCACCTCGTGGCCGTGACAGAGAGGCCTCTCGGCCCTCCACTCAAGCCGCACCCCGTACCAAGGCATGGGAATATGCACCGGACTTACGAGATATGTTGGAGGACAAGGCAAGGCAAACAAGATCGATCTACGGATCGCGCGGGCGCCCCACGGCTCGAGACGATAACCGTCACGCCGGCCACAAATTCGGCAGGGCTGAACACAGTAGACAAAGCTCATTGGAGCTACGTCGTGATATAGCCCAGTACAGAGGCGCTGCACACCCACTATGCTTCATAGACGAAATAATGGATCATAAAATCCCTGAGGGTTTCAAACCCGTAAACATCGAATCATATGATGGCACAACAGATCCCGCAGTATGGATCGAGGATTATCTCCTTCATATCCACATGGCCCGCGGCGATGATTTCCACGCCATCAAATACCTCCCACTCAAGCTTAAAGGACCATCTCGGCAGTGGCTTAACAGTCTGCCAACAGGGTCAATCAGTTGTTGGGAGGACCTGGAAGCCGCATTCCTGGACAATTTCCAGGGCACTTATGTACGACCCCCAGACGCCAATGACCTAAGCCACGTAATTCAGTAGCCAGATGAATCGGCCAGGCAATTCTGGACACGGTTCCTAACAAAGAAAAGTCAAATAATCGACTGTCCGGACGCAGAGGCCCTAGCAGCCTTCAAGCACAATATCCGTGACGAGTGGCTTGCCCGGCACCTAGGACAGGAAAAGCCGAAATCTATGGCAGCACTCACGACACTCATGACCCGCTTTTGCGCGGGAGAAGACAGTTGGCTTGCTCGTAGCAACAATATGGCCAATAACCCGGGTAATTCGGATACCAAGGATAGTAGTGGCAGGTCGCGTCGCAACAAGCAGAAGCGCCGCATTAACGACGACAATGCTGGGGATATGGCAGTTAATGCCGGATTCAGAGGCTCTAAAACCGGTCAGCAGAAAAAGCCATTCAAAAGGAATCCTAGGGGCCCGTCCAGTTTGGACCGAATACTCGACCACTTGTGCCAGATACATGGTGTCACAGCCCTAGAATTGGTTGTAACTAGTTGCACAAGCATTCATGCATCATGTATATATTTCTGAAAGTTGAATTGGGGAAAGTGGAAAGCCTCAGAAATCTTTTCTAAAAATGATCAACATTAAAAATTGTTTCAAACAAACCCAAGAAAATGTTCCTGTTCATTTCTGGAAATATTGGCAAGAGGTAAAATTCAAACAAATATTTTTGGAATCTCAGAGATATTTATTTTAGGCCTTTGAATTAATTAAATAACTATTTGCATTGGATATATATTCTTTATATAATTAATATATGTCCAATAATCCTGGAACATTTTATGTGGTTTGGGATATTTTAATTCTAGTCACATATTTATTTTCAGGATTTTATAAAATGATTTAGTATTTTAACTAAATCAAAACAAAATAACATAAATAGAAAACAGAAACAGAATTAAGAGAGAGAGAGAGAGTAATCTCACCTGCAGCCCACCTGGCCGGCCCAGCTGGCAGCCCAGCCAACTGGCCCAGCCCACCGAGGGCAGGGGCGTCTTCTTCCTCCTGCCAGAAGGCAGAGGAGAAGACAGCCACGGCGCCGCGGCGTGCCACGCCGGCAGCTGCCTGCCTGCCTGCCCCCTCATCGCCCTGGACATCCCAACGCCGCCACGCACGCCCCTGGAACCCCTCGCACTCTCCCTCTCTCATCCCCCTCCTCTGTTTCTCTTACTCGCAACCGCCGAGCGTAGCCATCGCCGCGGACGCGCACCGCCGTGGCCACCGGCCACCCCATGCCTCACCGACGCGCTCAGAGGCTCCGCCTCGACCCCCTCTTCCTCCTCCCGAGCCACGCCCCGCGGGAGCCCCTACAACACCGCCATCAGCTCCGTCTTCTTCCTCGGACTCCGACGGCCGCCGTCCTCGATTCTCCGTCGTCAGGACCTCCCCCGAGCCGCTGAGCCTACCCGTCGATCCGCTGTGAGCCCCTGCTGCTTCTCCTGTGCTCGCCCCCTCCGTTCCCGTCCCTAGCTCCATTTCTCATTGCGGCCAAAAGCTTCTCGCCGCCGGCCATGGCGTAGCCGTGGCCATAGCTGCGCACGCTCACAACGGAGCACCTCACTGTGCTCACAAAGACCCCAGGAGGCCAACGCAGCCGCTAGCCGGCCCCCTAGTGCATCGCAGCCTCGTGCCCGCATGTTCCCGAACTCCGGCCGCCGCAAAAGTTGTCGCCGCCGTCGATTTAGTCAACCCCGGCGCGAGGTGTTGCCACCGTTGGATGCGCAAGTCTCCCAGCTCGCCGTAGCCGCAAACCACGAGCGAAACGATGCTCTGTAGCTCCGTCCCGAGCATCTCCGGCGAGCCACCGCCGTGCTTTTGGTCGCCGGCGTCGACCGCTGACGTGGTCGCTTAATTAAGACTAATCACCACTAATCCCTCCCTAACAGACGCTGACAGACGGGCCCCACCCGTTAGTTAACCACAGGGTTATACCCTGTTTAATTTAAGCTAATGACCGTGGCCCCACCATTCAGTTTGACCTGGCCACGTCACCGTTGACCTGGTCCCACACGTCAGCCACAGAAACCAGCCCTGGGTCACTGACCAGTGGGCCCCACTGGTCAGGTTTGACCCGGACCAGCCCTGTTGACTTGGTGACATCATCATGACGTCAGGCTGACGCAGTAATCCTTTTTCTGGAACTTAAATAAATCTTAAATGATTTATTTATTTCAAAAAATGTCCAAAACTTCTAAAAATCATAGAAAATCAACTGTAACTCCAAATGAAATAAATTATATATGAAAAATTATTAGAAAAATTCAAGGAATCCATCTGTACCATTTTCATGCATGTTAGAACAACTTAAGGCCACTGTTTAGGACAAATCAAATGAATGTTATTTAAATAACCACATGTGGAGTTTGAATTTGAACCTAGTGTTCAAACCAACTCCATTTAATTGTGTTGCTAGTTGCATTAGGCCAACCAACAGCATATTGCCATGTCATGATCATGCATCATATTGTTGCATCACATTGATTGTGTTCTTCCTTGTTTGCCGGTATTTGTCCCCTCTCGATAGACGTGGTACCGATGATGTGATCGTTGACACTGATGAAGACCCAATGTTATCTTCAGAAGTGCCAGGCAAGCAAAACACCCTTGTTCATTCCGATACAATCCCACTCTCTCGCTCCTGCTCTCTTTTACTGCATTAGGACAACAACGATTCAACTGTTACATGTCGCGGTAGTTGAACCACTTTCCTCTGCATGACCTGTCATTGCCACAGTAAATAGATGAAACCCACTAGCATGAGTAGGAGTTGTTTGAGCCCTGATGTGCCTACTCATTCATGCTTATTTGTCATGCCTGCTACTGCTTAGAGTTGAGTCAGGTCTGATTCATCGGGGATGAATTGGAACAGTGATGAACATGTCCTACTGTGTGTGAGCTAAGTGTGTGAACATGATTTGGTAAAGGTAGCGGTGAGAGGCCATGTCGGAGTACATGGTGGGTTGTCTCATTGAAACCGTCCTTAGGAACTGAGTTCTGTGTTTGTGATCCATGAAACAGTTACTACCACGCATTGGGCCCGAAACCAATGGACCCTCTCGGCTTCTTGATCACCCTTGTCCTCTGTCCAGGAGTTGCAACTAGTTTCTGGTGTTTATAGGATATGTGTTGGCGGCCGTGCGTAGCGCTGACCCTAGGGGTGGGCTATGTTGCGGTAGATACATTGTGGCCGGGCATGCCGGGCGCCCGTTTGGTGTCTCGGAACCCTGTACACATCATTCGGGGCCGTATGTGGAAACCTCGGCCGGACTCCCTGCGGATGGAACCTGGATAGGCGATAAACCTGGACTAGAGACTTGAGTGTTTAGGTAGGCCATGGCCGACACCCTCGTTGGGCTTCCGCTTGAAGGTTGCCGAGTACATGTCGTGTAAACGGCGGTAAGTGGTGAGAGCGTGTGTGAAGAAGTACACCCCTGCAGGGTTAACATCATCTATTCGAATAGCCGTGTCCGCGGTAATGGACTTCTGGGTTGCCTATAACAGTTCATAGACAAGTGAAAGTGGATACTTTAAAATGCGCAAGATAAGTGTGAGTGCTATGGATGGCCTTCTCGTAGGGAGACGGGAGCGGATCCATAGTGGTGTATTGAATGGTGAATATGTGGACTCGTGTGCGCCACCTCAAAAGAGTTGCTTGCAGTCATAGTTCAGGTTAGCCACTGAGTCAAAGCTGGCTTGCTGCAGTTAAACTCCACCACCCCCCTTGTTGATGCCGATGCATATGTAGCTAGTTCTGATGTAAGTCTTGCTGGGTACATTTGTACTCACGTTTGCCTATTTTATGTTTTGCAGAGAGACGTCAGTCTCGCTAGTAGTTCCGCGTGGACTTCGACGTTTAGCTTGATACCTCAGCTACGATCTTGTGCCCTTGGCAGGATCTGGTAGATAGTCAGGCTTCTCAGCCTTCTTCATTTGTAGTTGTCTGTACTCAGACAAGTTAAGCTTCCGCATGTGCTTGTTTCTTGTATGCTCTGTGTGTTGGGTCATAAGACCCATGGTTGTAATATCTCGCTCCTCGGAGCCTAACGAATAAATACTTTGAGTCGTAGAGTTATGTTGTGATGCCATGTTGTATTTACACATATCGAGCATATTGTGTGTATGATTGAAATGCTTGGTATGTGTGGGATCCGACAATCTAGTTGTTTATCCTTGGCAGCCTCTCTTATGGGGAAATGTAGTCCAGTGCTTCCTTAAGCCATAGTAGTCCGCTACAGCCCGGTTCACCGAAGTCCTGCTAGCCCGGCACTACTGCTCAGATCACTTGACTGGCCGGCATGTGTTTCACTTCGTTCCTATGTCTGTCCCTTCGGGGAAATGTCACGCGGTGACAACCGGAGTCCTGCCTAGCCTGCTACAGCCCGGGTTCCCGGAGTCCTGTTAGCCAGTGCTACAGCCCGGATTCACACGTTGCTGACTGACATGCTCGATGTGATTCATGTATGCCTGTCCCCATAGGTTAGTGCCGCTTTGGGTTCACGACTAGCCATGTCAGCCCGGTTTCTCTGTCATATGGATGCTAGCGACATTATCATATACGTGAGCCAAAAGGCGCAAACGGTCCCGGGCCATGGTAAGGCGACACCCGTGGGAATACCGTGCGTGAGGCCGCAAAGTGATATGAGGTGTTACCGGCTAGATCGATGTGACTTGGAATCGGGGTCCTGACAGCTTTGGTATCAGAGCTTGACTGCCTGTAGGATTACCAAGCCAAACTGGTCGAAGTCGAGTCTAGAAATGCTTTAGCTATGTAAGGGAATTGTTTGTGGAAGGGAACGTAAGGCTCTTTTACTCCTTTACCTTATGTCCTTCTGATCTTAGTCATCCTCTTGTCTTCTACGGGGTTTAAGAACTAGGCTTCTCTTCTATCTCTCAGGATGACGTGTTACTAAACCGTAGTTGCCTTGGATTGTTGAGTTCAAGCCTTAGTTCAATTCCTACTACTTCCATATATTCATAACTGGCCTCAGAACCTTGATATTGTGATGTTGAGTGGTTATGCCACCATTTTTGCAGGATGTCTCAAATCTTTTCGAGCATTTACAGCCGTTATGTTGTCCGAGTCATCCCAGGTCTCTACATAGTCTGATGCATTTGCAAACCCTTTCCTTCTATTCTCGATGTCCTTTTGGGCCAGTTTAATCACACTAATCGGTGAGTTGAGGTACTCCGTTGCCTTAGCATATATGTTGGAGCTATTACTATGACCCTAGGTGTTTTAGTGAGTCACCTAGTGATCTAGCCATGTTTTGTATCCCCAGTGTGTGATTCTGGCCATTATTCTCAAAAGCATCCGGTGATGCCATGTAGTGGTAGGTATTCTATTCATGGGTTCTTGAACCCGAGATTCACCCTACTTACCTCATGTTGATAGTGTTTGATAGTTCCTTTAGGATATTAGTAACCTTTGCGATAGTCCTCGATGTTCATGGTACATCCTTCTTCCAATTATCATGAACTATTCTTGGCAGTAGTTATTTGAACCAAAAGATCACAATCAGAGTACTCTTGAGGAGTTCTCCATTCATAATTGTGACTCTGCCAGTCCTACCTCTCTGCATGGGTTATCCGGAAGAAACATGTCGAACTTGGTTCGACATACTAATCTATGCATCCACAACTCAGAAAGTTATATGTTCCTCGAGTTGTTCCTCTTCAGTTGTATCCCGACCATCTTCTATCAATTGATAGTCAAGAGTATGTGTGCATTTGTGCTCATCGATGCCTATTATTCTTGTGGTCCGTCAAGCCATTCTATTCCGGAATAACTAGGAGAAACAAACTCCAGTACCTCATCCATCTCTGGGATTGGGTCAAAGCAGTTGTATTCCGCATATCAGAATGCCAATCCAGCTTCTGTTCTGTTCTACCTTGGAGTGTTGCCTCCTTATGTCAGGAGAGTCATGAGAATTGCACCTTCTCTTATGAATTCTTGACGCAGTGATACTTCTTGCCATCATTGTTCATTCCTCGGTTCCTGTGTTATTGTAACCGGAATGCCGGCAAGTGAGTCGTGATGTGTGAAATCAATACTCCTAGCAACCGCGTTGCTTGGTAGTTAATGGGCATTAACATCATCCTTAGCGCGTTGGTTATTGAATCACCATCCTAGGACTGATCGTGCTACCTAGCCCATTTTTGTTGGGGCACCCTTCGATCAATGAGTTAGGATTGTGTCAATCCCTCACTCTTTTGATCATATCATCTTGCCCTGAAAAGCAAGGTTGATCTCGAGCTTAGTAACATATCGGTGGTTCATGATTTTCCTAATATCTTCTCAGAAGTATTACCTGGTTGTCACCTGACCGTTATGTTGAGCTCGTGATCAAGCTGGTTTCTTGTAAACCACCCCTTCTCCAAGAATCTGTGTTGGATACTCCTGAGCTAGTTGGTTAAGCTGAACAGCAACTTGGAGAGTTGGAAGATAAAAGGCTTTGCCGAATTTGGTTCTTCCTGAAGGGATATCTTTGTGTTGTGTATGTGTTGAAGAAAGATGATATCTTCTCCAATTGGTCCTCATGATCAGTTGTTGGATCTATTGTCTTGTCAAAACTTTGACTTGAGTATGGGCTATCGTCAAATCAAATCAGAACCAACGATGTTCGTAATGTTGTCTTACCCGTGGTTGATCCCTCGAGCATACACCATTACCTCTTTTGGTCGGACCAATACTATCATCGTGTTCACATGATGGTGGAAGTCCAGTGATATGGAAATTCCGATGAGTTGTTGAGCCCATCAACAGCATTTTGTCTCCCCCATGATTCATGTTGAACAACAACCTAGTGTTGAAAACTTGTAAGCAATGCCTTGGTGTCCCATTCATGAAGCATATGTTGGATGGAAGAAGTGACTTCCTCGAATTCATGTGCACTTGGTGCAAGTTGCCGCCGTGAGTTTGAGAAAGATTGTTTTTGTTTCCTCTAGAATCATCCCAAATCAGTCATGCATACGTGCGAAGTATTCTATGGTTTGGTAGATTAATTACCTCCACTCCATATGTATTCCCTAGCACACCAAGCCACTAATTGATTTGTTCAAGGAGAAGAAGTTCCTTCCTAAGAGCAAGACTTATGTAAGGACTTCGATATCCTTGATGATGGTTCCCCACCGAACTCGGTAGTGTTTTACTATAAGACTACTACGTGGTCATGTTTGTCTTGGACAACGGGTTCACAAGTTTGTAGCAGAACCAGCTCATGTTTTGGAGCTTACTATCGTAGTTCATTCCCCGAGAATCTCGCAACATCGTCTCGTCAATTTGTGTTGCAAACCTTCATTTTCCTTTCTAGACTCGATGAGTCTGGAATATCCTGACACCAACCAGATCTGAATCTCAGGCAGATATGATGTTTGGAGCATTTTCCAAGAACTATAATATTGGTCTCGATAACCGGTAAAGTGGAAGTCGTGGCCAACACACCTAGCCGGAAGGCCTATTATTGTAGTATCTTGATTGAGAAAGTTGGTCACCTCCCCATGAGGATTTTGTAGGATTTACCTCCGTAGTTAATCCTTACGGATTCTTGTGCTCCCGAAGTCCGACCTTTACTTGATGTCCTAGATACCAAACCGTATCAATAAATGGGTTATCCTAGCACATCAAGGAGAACATTAGAAGCGGAGTGCTAAATGTCTCTCGGTCGATCATCCAGATTTTGTTTCCTTGGCCTCGCTAAGGTGAAATCTGAGAAAGTGTTATCTTCCTTTGCATCTGCATTATCCATCACCATTCATCATGGTGGTATGTTGTGTCGCCAGGATCCTTGACATGGATATTGGTAAAACCTTGATAAATATGGAGATACTCAAGTTCTTGAGAGCACGCGCAAGCACTAGGTTTTACCGTTGGCGTTAACTGGGATTTGCCTCCAGTTTCCTCGGTTAGGTTATAACCTTTTCAAACAGTGGACTCACTCTCGACTGTTGAGCTCTTCCCCAGTTACCAGAATCATTCCCAACACTTGCATTTTGTTCCCAGCCTGCACCTCAGTAGTTGTTGTTCAGGATCATCTTCAAAAGTGGACTTACCATGGGTCCCATCCATTTCCGATGATAAGCAAATATCATCCATTGCGTTGTCTTCAACAAGGTAGTCCACATCATCCATTCTAGTCGGGGTATGCCATCTCTTCGTACTCCGCCAAACGATTGTTGTGGTTTGCCTTAGGCTAGTTCAAAGAGTGTCAATGATCCTTGTATCAAAAGTAATTCTTTTTGCCACTTAAGGGAATATTTCTGCGAGTCACCTTCCTTAAGATGTCTTGCTATGGTATCATGGCAACCCAACCCCTCGCTACATTGACACCGTTCACCACCCTCCTAGGTGTGGGAATTCCGCTACTTACGTAAACCTTGTCATATGCTCATTTCCATCATTCTTGATGTGTGTATCGTGTCTCATCTCGACAGGTGTCGCTATGTCTCGTTCTGTGAGTTGATCATCGGTTTCTCAATCTTCAAGAAGATCGACTCCTCTAGATTCTCCTTTTCTTCCCGTTGTCATGTTGGATGGAGTTCTCATAGCAAGACATCGAGATCAAGGTGATGCAATGAATCAACATCCTTGAGAAAGACATCTGGATCGTGAAGATTGTGATAGCTTGCGTCCCTCTGTCTTCTTACCTCACGTCTTGAATCTCGGGGCGAGATTCTTGTTTAGTGGGGGCGAGTTGTCACAGCCCTAGAATTGGTTGTAACTAGTTGCACAAGCATTCATGCATCATGTATATATTTCTGAAAGTTGAATTGAGGAAAGTGGAAAGCCTCAGAAATCTTTTCTAAAAATGATCAACATTAAAAATTGTTTCAAACAAACCCAAGAAAATGTTCCTGTTCATTTCTGGAAATATTGGCAACAGGTAAAATTCAAACCAATATTTTTGGAATCTCAGAGATATTTATTTTGGGCCTTTGAATTAATTAAATAACTATTTGCATTGGATATATATTCTTTATATAATTAATATATGTCCAATAATCCTGGAACATTTTATGTGGTTTGGGACATTTTAATTCTAGTCACATATTTATTTTCAGGATTTTATAAAATGATTTAGTACTTTAACTAAATCAAAACAAAATAACATAAATAGAAAATAGAAACAGAATTAAGAGAGAGAGAGTAATCTCACCTGCAGCCCACCTGGCCGGCCCAGCTGGCAGCCCAGCCCACCGAGGGCAGGGGCGTCTTCTTCCTCCTGCCAGAAGGCAGAGGAGAAGACAGCCACGGCGCCGCGGCGTGCCACGCCGGCAGCTGCCTGCCTGGCTGCCCCCTCGTCGCCCTGGACATCCCCAACGCCGCCACACACGCCCCTGGAACCCCTCGCACTCTCCCTCGCTCATCCCCCTCCTCCGTTTCTCTTACTCGCAACCGCCGAGCGTAGCCGTCGCCGCGGACGCGCACCGCCGTGGCCACCGGCCACCCCACGCCTCACCGACGCGCTCAGAGGCTCCGCCTCGACCCCCTCTTCCTCCTCACCGAGCCACGCCCCGTGGGAGCCCCTACAACGCCGCCATCAGCTCTGTCTTCTTCCTCGGACTCCGACGGCCGCCGTCCTCGATTCTCCGTCGCCAGGACCTCCCCTGAGCCGCTGAGCCTACCCGTCGATCCGCTGTGAGCCCCTGCTGCTTCTCCTGTGCTCGCCCCCTCCGTTCCCGTCCCCTAGCTCCATTTATCATCGCGGCCGAAAGCTTCTCGCCGCCGGCCATGGCGTAGCCGTGGCCATAGCTGCGCACGCTCACAACGGAGCGCCTCACCGTGCTCAGAAAGCCCCAGGAGGCCAACGTAGCCGCTAACCGGCCCCCTAGTGCATCGCAGCCTCGTGCCCGCATGTTCCCGAACTTCAGCTGCCGCAAAAGTTGCCGCCGCCGTCGATTTAGTCAACCCCGGCGCGAGGTGTTGCCACCGCTGGATGCGCGAGTCTCCTAGCTCGCCATAGCCGCAAACCACGAGCGAAACGATGCTCTGTAGCTCCGTCCCGAGCATCTCCGGTGAGCCACCGCCGTGCTTTTGGTCGCCAGCGTTGACCGCTGACGTGGTCGCTTAACTAAGACTAATCACCACTAATCCCTCCCTAATAGACACTGACAGACGGGCCCCACCCGTTAGTTAACCACAGGGTTATACCCTGTTTAATTTAAGCCAATGACTGTGGCCCCACCGTTCAGTTTGACCTGGCCACGTCACCGTTGACCTGGTCCCACACGTCAGCCACAGAAACCAGCCCTCGGTCACTGACCAGTGGGCCCCACTGGTCAGGTTTGACCCGGACCAGCCCTGTTGACTTGGTGACATCATCATGACGTCAGGCTGACGCAGTAATCCTTTTTCTGGAATTTAAATAAATCTTAAATGATTTATTTATTTCAGAAAATGTCCAAAACTTCTAAAAATCATAGAAAATCAACCGTAACTCCAAATGAAATAAATTATATATGAAAAATTATCAGAAAAATTCTAGGAATCCATCTGTACCATTTTCATGCATGTTAGAACAACTTAAGGCCACTGGTTAGGACAAATCAAATGAATGTTATTTAAATAACCACATGTGGAGTTTGAATTTGAACCTAGTGTTCAAACCAACTCCATTTAATTGTGTTGCTAGTTGCATTAGGCCAACCAACAGCATATTGCCGTGTCATGATCATGCATCATATTGTTGCATCACATTAATTGTGTTCTTCCTTGTTTGCCGGTATTTGTCCCCTCTCGATAGACGTGGTACCGACGCTGTGATCGTTGACACTGATGAAGACCCAATGTTATCTTCAGAAGTGCCAGGCAAGCAAAACACCCTTGTTCATTCCGATACAATCCCACTCTCTCGCTCCTGCTCTCTTTTACTGCATTAGGACAACAACGATTCAACTGTTACATGTCGCGGTAGTTGAACCCCTTTCCTCTGCATGACCTGTCATTGCCACAGTAAATAGATGAAACCCACTAGCATGAGTAGGAGTTGTTTGAGCCCTGATGTGCCTACTCATTCATGCTTATTTGTCATGCCTGCTACTGCTTAGAGTTGAGTCAGGTCTGATTCGTCGGGGATGAATTAGAACAGTGATGAACATGTCCTACTGTGTGTGAGCTAAGTGTGTGAACATGATTTGGTAAAGGTAGCGGTGAGAGGCCATGTCGGAGTACATGGTGGATTGTCTCATTGAAACCGTCCTTAGGAACTGAGTTCTGTGTTTGTGATCCATGAAACAGTTACTACCACGCATTGGGCCCGAAACCAATGGACCCTCTCGGCTTCTTGATCACCCTTGTCCTCTGTCCAGGAGTTGCAACTAGTTTCTGGTGTTTATAGGATATGTGTTGGCGGCCGTGCGTAGCGCTGACCCTAGGGGTGGGCTATGTTGCGGTAGATACACTGTGGCCGGGCATGCCGGGCGCCCGTTTGGTGTCTCGGAACCCTGTACACATCCTTCGGGGCCGTATGTGGAAACCTTGGCCGGACTCCCTGCGGATGGAACCTGGATAGGCGATAAACCTGGACTAGAGACTTGAGTGTTTAGGTAGGCCGTGGCCGACACCCTCGTTGGGCTTCCGCTTGAAGGTTGCCGAGTACATGTCGTGTAAACGGCGGTAAGTGATGAGAGCGTGTGTGAAGAAGTACACCCCTGCAGGGTTAACATCATCTATTCGAATAGCCGTGTCCGCGGTAATGGACTTCTGGGTTGCCTATAACAGTTCATAGACAAGTGAAAGTGGATACTTTAAAATGCGCAAGATAAGTGTGAGTGCTATGGATGGCCTTCTCGTAGGGAGACGGGAGCGGATCCATAGTGGTGTATTGAATGGTGAATATGTGGACTCGTGTGCGCCACCTCAAAAGAGTTGCTTGCAGTCGTAGTTCAGGTTAGCCACTGAGTCAAAGCTGGCTTGCTGCAGTTAAATTCCACCACCCCCCTTGTTGATACCGATGCATATGTAGCTAGTTCTGATGTAAGTCTTGCTGGGTACATTTGTACTCACGTTTGCCTATTTTATGTTTTGCAGAGAGACGTCAGTCTCGCTAGTAGTTCCGCGTGGACTTCGACGTTTAGCTTGATACCTCAGCTACGATCTTGTGCCCTTGGCAGGATCTGGTAGATAGTCAGGCTTCTCAGCCTTCTTCATTTGTAGTTGTCTGTACTCAGACAAGTTAAGCTTCTGCATGTGCTTGTTGCTTGTATGCTCTGTGTGTTGGGTCATAAGACCCATGTTTGTAATATCTCGCTCCTCGGAGCCTGACGAATAAATACTTTGAGTCGTAGAGTTATGTTGTGATGCCATGTTGTATTTACACATATCGAGCATATTGTGTGTATGATTGAAATGCTTGGTATGTGTGGGATCCGACAATCTAGTTGTTTATCCTTGGCAGCCTCTCTTACGGGAAATGTAGTCCAGTGCTTCCTTAAGCCATAGTAGTCCGCTATACCCCGGTTCACCGGAGTCCTGCTAGCCCAGCACTACTGCTCAGATCACTTGACTGGCCGGCATGTGTTTCACTTCGTTCCTGTGTCTGTCCCTTCGGGGAAATGTCACGCGGTGACATCCGGAGTCCTACCTAGCCTGCTACAGCCCGGGTTCCCGGAGTCCTATTAGCCAGTGCTACAGCCCGGATTCACACACTGCTGACCGACATGCTCAATGTGATTCATGTATGCCTGTCCCCATAGGTTAGTGCCGCTTTGGGTTCACGACTAGCCATGTCGGCCCGGGTTCTCTGTCATATGGATGCTAGCGACATTATCATATACGTGAGCCAAAAGGTGCAAACGGTCCCGGGCCATGGTAAGGCGACACCCTTGGGAATACCGTGCGTGAGGCCGCAAAGTGATATGAGGTGTTACCGGCTAGATCGATGTGACTTGGAATCGGGGTCCTGACACATGGCACCCCCGAAAAGCCGGCCAATCACACCAACAGGGATTGTTGGGTGTTCAAGCAGGCAGGCAAGTTAAATGCCGAAAATGAAGACAAGGGGCTACATAGCGATGACGACGAGGAGCCCTGGCCGCCGAACAACAGTGGACATAAGGGTTTTCCCCCACAAGTGCGGACAGTGAACATGATATACGCAATGCGCGTCCCCAAAAGGGAGCGGAAGCTTGCGTTAAGGGACGTATACGCGGTAGAGCCAGTCGCCCCAAAGTTCAACCCATGGTCCTCCTGCCCGATCACCTTTGACCGAAGGGACCATCCCACTAGCATCTGTCATGGCGGATTCACCGCATTGGTTCTAGACCCAATTATTGACGGATTTCATCTCACTAGAGTCCTTATGGACGGCGGCAGCAGCCTGAACCTGCTTTACCAGGATACAGTGAGGAAAATGGGCATAGATCCCTCGAGGATTAAGCCCACCAAAACGACCTTTAAAGGCGTAATACCAGGTGTAGAAGCCAGCTGTACAGGCTCAGTCACACTTGAAGTGGTCTTCGGATCTCCGGATAATTTTCGAAGCGAGGATTTAATCTTAGACATAGTCCCATTCCGCAGTGGCTATCATGCACTGCTCAGGCGAACCGCATTCGCCAAGTTCAATGCAGTACCGCACTACGCATACCTTAAGCTCAAGATGCCAGGCCCTCGAGGAGTAATTACGGTTAATGGAAACACCGAACGCTCCCTCCGAATAGAGGAGCACACGGCGGCCCTTGCAGCGGAAGTACAAAGCAGCCTCTCTAGGCAGTTCTCCAGTCCGGCCACTAAACGTCCGGACACCGTCAAGCACGCCCGGAGTAACCCAAAACAAGACCGCCTGGCACGTTTCGAGCAGGTGTAGCAATGCGGCCCCAACCCCAACCCTTGCAAAAAGGCAACGCCAGTACTTCGCATACATAACTACACTCTAGAGATACCATGGGTACAGGGGGAGGGGCACCATCACAGCACGCCCGAAACGCGGCCTAAACCGCACCAGGGGCTGCCGATATTTTAATTTTCTCTTACTTTCAGGACTCCGTTCTTCAGAAGGCCTGTTCGGCAGTTCAATTGCCGCATAAACGATGCAAGAACCAGGGAGGCAGACAAGCCACGCCGCATTACGGAACTCACAGGTGGTCTCTATCACGAGCAGTATACCTATTTCGCATACTATTCAGCAGCTTGCCCCTGGATCAGACATGTTACATTGTCCAACTTTTTGTCGCATTATTTGTATCGTTCTGCTTTGATCGTAGCTATTTTTAATAAACAATGCATAGCTTTTGTCTATTTTTGCATTATCCTTTTATAAATATATGTTCCTTAACGACATGTTGCACCCGTACAATTTGGTATGGCCAAAATACGCCAGGGGCTTCAGTACCCCTCAATATGGTGTGAGAAGTCCGAACACTTTCACAAGTGCGGCACCCCGAACTTATAGCATTATATGCATCGGCTCCGAATCATGTCTTGGGTCAATAGTTGGGTTTGCCCGGATCCTATGTTTTGGTGCCTTATGTTCCGCTATATCGGCTAAGGTAGCACTAGGAGAACCACTGCGATTGTGCCCCAGTTGAGCTGGGCCGAGCACCTCAGTGGAGAAAGCTAAAACTGACTGTCATGATGAAGCAAGAGCTGGTCGCTGTTCGAGAGGTTTTTTCGAGTCCCTAAAGACTTATGCCGCTCAGGGCGAGGAGTCGGCTCTGTCCGGCCAAGGCATGGATAGCGCCCCAAACTCGGTCTTCCGAATACTAGGGGCTTCGCCGAAATTTAAAATTATAGAATTCTATGGCTAAGTGAGAGTGTTCACGCATTATAGTTCGATTGCCTTGTTCGTTGGGCTGAGCGCCTCCCTCGAAGGACCCAAACATGGGAAAAAGAGCGCTCAGGTTTATCCCTGAACACCCCAGCACTAGCAGCACGGGGGCAGAAGCCGACGACTAGCCATCTCTCAGAATTGATAAACAGCCGCACGGAAGGTAATATTTTAAATTCCAACAGCATTGCTCAGCACATATGAACAAGTTTTCAGCGCACAGGACAAAAACGAGCGAGTTTTACTCAAAAATTACATCCCTAGAACATTCATCCGCCACAAGGCGGGCACCCTTCAGAACATCCTTATAATAATTTTCGGGCTTGCGATGTTCTTTCCCCGGCGGTGGCCCGTCCTTCACAAGCTTCTCAGCATCCAGCTTGCCCCAGTGCACCTTAGCATGGGCAAGGGCCCTACGGGCACCTTCAATGCAGACGGAGCGCTTGATGACTTCGAGCCTTGGGCAGGCCTCCACCAGCCGCCGCACCAGCCCGAAATAGCTCCCAGACAGGGCCTCTGCAGGCCACAACCGAACTAGGAGGCCCTTCATGGCCTGTTCGGCCGCCTTATGGAGCTCGACCAGTTGCTTCAGCTGGTCGCTCAGGGGCACGGGGTGTCCAGCCTCAGCATACTGAGACCAGAACACCTTCTCCATCGAGCTGCCCTCCTCGGCTCGATAGAATGCGGCGGAATTGGACACACTCCGGGGAAGATCTGCGAACGCTCCTGGAGAGCTCCGGATTCGGGTAAGTAACAAGTAACTCACGTTTATATGTTTGCTTTGCATAAAGAATGCCTTACCCGCCGCTATCTTCTTCACCTCATCCAACTCCCGGAGGGTCTTCTAGGATTCGGTCTTGGCAGACTTGGCATTTTCAATAGCCGTCGCAAGCTCGGACGCTCGCGTCTTCGAGTCAAGCTCCAAACTCTCATGTTTCTTCATGAGAACCTGGAGCTCTTGCCGCACCTTGCCAACCTCGGCCACATACTTCTCCCGCTCGGTGCGCTCCACGGCCGCACTCTTCTCGGCCTCGAGCAGCGCTTGCTTAAGGTTCGCCACCTCAAACGTGGCCCCTACAATAGCCATGTTGATCCTGTTATTTTTTGCAATTGCACCCTTTTTATACATATTCAAACAAGGTATTTCCTACCTTCCTTCTCCTCGAGCTGCTTCTTGGCACGCCCGAGCTCTTGCTCGGACTTCTCGAGGCTTTGCTTCAGCGTGTCCACTTCCGCAGTCAGTGCGGCGGACGCCAGCAGAGAAGCCTGCATATGCATATTGACTCCTTTGTTAGACTCCTGCGAATTTTTGATCCTCTATTAGGCTTTTCTTCGCGAACGCCCAACAGAGAATCAGGGGCTACTGTCTACGCGGTAATAACTATTTTCACATTATTTACTTACCTCAAAGCCTGTCAAAAGGCTAGTACAAGCTTCAGTCAGTCCGCTCTTGGCGGACTGAACCTTCTGGACCACCGCACTCATAATAGTGCGGTGCCCCTCGTTGATGGAGGCGCCTTCGAGCACCTCCAACAGATTGTCCGGCGCCCCCGGTTGGACGGAGGTCACCAGCACGGTGGGCTTGCTCCTCTTGGAAGGAGGTCGCCCCCCGGACCATGGAACCTTTGAAGGTTCCGGAGCGGTGTCCGGCCCTGAGCCGGACTTGGAGCCCTGGGGGGTTTCATCCCCTTTTCTCCTAGAGTCCGTGAGGTCGCCTTGCGGCGCCTCCAGGACCACCTCCTCCCGGCTTGGGACCTGTTGGGACAACACTTCGGTGTCGTCCGTAGGGCGGGGGGAGGAAGCCGTCGGAAGCGAGTTCACATCCGACGAATCCAGTGAGCCGCTCGACGACGCGTCGAGCCGGTCTTTGGGCGGGCTGCATAAACATATTCGGCGTAAGGGAAAGTTGTGCAATAAACGAATACAATGAATTACTCCGGTATCCGGATACTTACGATTTTGCTAGGGGCTTGGCCTTGGGCTGCCACTCCTCTTCGCCGTCGTCGGCGTCAGTGGAGTAGTCCGGAGGAAGGGTTTCCCCTTCTTGGACCCTCCGGCCTCCCCGGAGAGGGCGGCCTTCCTTTTCTTCTCTCCTCCCGCTGGAGGGGGAGAGGTCTCTTCTTCTTCCTCCTCGTCTTCACGAGAGGAATGCGCCTCGGAACCGCCGGATGATGGATCCGACGCCTCCTGGCGCCGGGCACTCTTTTGAGTCCCCGTGGCTTTATTCGCGGCCTTCTTCTCCGGCACCACATAGGGTGCCGGAACCAGCAGTTTCGCCAAGCGAGCATCCGCTGGGCCTTCGGGCAAAGGAGCCGGACAGTTGATCTATCTGGACGTCACCTGCCAATCCTGTAAAAGGTAAGGGAGCTTAGATCCCGCATGGAGTCAAACTATGAAACACTGATATCCTGTAAAAGAAAAAAAAAACAGCTTACCGCGAGAGCGTGACGCTGCGCGCTGAATCTACGATCCTCGGTAGCGGATGCGGGAGCCTCGGCGCCTTTGAAAAGCACCTTCCAGGCATCTTCGTACATCGTGTCAAAGAGCCTACTTAGAGTCTGGTGTCGTGCCAGGTCGAACTCCCACAGGTTGAAAGCCCGTCGTTGACACGGGAGGACCAGGCGAATGAGCATAACCTGGACTACGTTGACAAGTTTGAGCTTCTTGTCCACCAGGGTTTGGATGCATGTTTGGAGTCCGGTTAGCTCTCCTTTCTTGCCCCACGACAGGTCCGTCTCCTTCCAGGAGGTAAGCCGTGTAGGGGGTCCGGATCGAAACTCGGGGGGTGCGACCCATTCGGGGTCGCGCGGCTCGGTGATGTAAAACCACCCCGATTGCCACCCCTTCAGGGTCTCCACAAAGGAGCCCTCGAGCCATAGGACGTTGGCCATCTTGCCAACCATGGCGCCGCCGCACTCCGCCTGGTTGCCGCGCACCACCTTCGGCTTGACGTTGAAAGTCTTGAGCCATAGGCCGAAATGGGGGCGGATGCGGAGGAAAGCCTCGCACACGACAATAAACGCCGAGATGTTGAGGACGAAGTTTGGGGCCAGATCGTGGAAATCCAGGCCGTAGTAGAACATGAGCCCCCGGACAAATGGGTGAAGAGGGAAGCCCGGTCCGTGGAGGAAATGGGGGAGGAACACCACCCTCTCATGGGGCCTAGGGGTGGGGATGAGCTGCCCCTTTTCGGGAAGCCGATACACGATGTCGTTAGACAGGTATCCGGCCTTCCTCAACTTTTTGATATGTCCCTCCATGACGGAGGAGACCATCCACTTGCCTCCTGCTCCGGACATGGCTAGAGAAGGTTGAGTTCGAGTGCGGACTTGGGCGCTGGAGCTCGAGTGCGCAAGAATGGATAGGCAAAGGAGGAAGAAGGCATAGGTGGAAGGGTGGATCCTTATCCCCTTATATGGGTGGACACAACTACATGTCCCCACCAGCCTGGTAAAACTCGCTTATCTCCAAGCGCCTAATCAATGGCGCGGTTGGGTTACCCATGCCCGTATTGATGAGAATCCCGGAATAAGGGGACACGATCTCTGCTTTGACAAGACGTGCCAAGGAAACTGCCTCGCATAACGCGTTGAGGTGGGATAATGAAACGACTCGGATAAAGGCTTGGTCGTGGTGTGTCACGCTACAGAATACGTCAGCAGATTAGATTTGTGTAAATATTATTCTCTCTATGGCAATATGTGGAAACTTATTTTGCTGAGCCGGACACTATCTTTGTGTTTAAAATCTTCTATGAAGTACCTGGAGGAGGAACCCGCCTTGCAATGCCGAAGACAAACTGCGCGCCGGACTCGTCGTCATTGAAGCCTGGTTCAGGGGCTACTGAGGGAGTCCTGGATTAGGGGGTGTCCGGATGGCCAGACTATACCTTCAGCCGGACTCCTGGACTATGAAGATACAAGATTGAAGACTTCGTCCCGTGTCCGGAAGGGACTTTCCTTGGCGTGGAAGGCAAGCTTGGTGATACGGATGTACAGATCTCCTACCATTGTAACCGACTTTGTGTAACCCTAACCCTCTCCGGTGTCTATATAAACTGGAGGGTTTTAGTCCGTAGGACGATATACATATCAACAATCATACCATAGGCTAGCTTCTAGGGTTTAGTCTCTTCGATCTCGTGGTAGATCTACTCTTGTACTACCCATATCATCAATATTAATCAAGCAGGACGTAGGGTTTTACCTCCATCGAGAGGGCCCGAACCTGGGTACAACTTCGTGTCCCTTGCCTCCTGTTACCATCCGGCCTAGACGCACAGTTCGGGACCCCCTACCCGAGATCCGCCGGTTTTGACACCGACACAAGGGATACTACTAAAGTTTAGTCCCACATTGCTAGTTTAGTGGGAGTTGGACCTCCTTATAAGGGAGGTTCTTTCCCCACTTGTACGAGCATGAGAACAAGAGGGATATCCACGCGCGCTCCTCCTCCGCCGCCCGCCTCGCCACGCCTCGCCTCGTCATGACGCGCCGCGCCGCGGGTTGCGGGAATGAGCCGAGCTGATATCTAAATTTTTTCCATGCACTACGGGTATACGAAAGGTCACACGGAAGCTGAAAAGATTTTCGCGAAAGTGGAGTTCGAATGCGAACGGTGCAGCCCTTCGGCTGCTGGCTGTTCGTTTCGTCTCTGTCTCTTCGTTTCGCCTCCCGCCGTTGCCCTCTCGCCTCCTTCTCTTGCGCCTATAAAAGGGAGGTCGCTCCTCCCAGAGAAACGCACTAGAACCTCTTCCTCCTCTCGCCACAAGTTCCTGAGTACTGCGCTGCTGCTACAATCTTCCCCATCCCGGCTTGCGGCGTGCACCGCAGGTCGGGACAGTAGGCCTCCGAAATCGCACCTTTTGAGTCCTGTACGGGAGAAGGGTGATAAGGTTTTTGGGGAGCGCTCATCGCGACTACTGGCTTCTTCATCACGGACGATCCGGTCGCCGACGACTACTTCCCCGACGACGACTTCTTCCCCGACGTCCACGATCTCTTCAACGACATGGCAGGCGAGGACACCGACCCCAAGTCCAGCACTTCCACTGCTGCTGTCCCGTACGTGTTCTTGCTCTTTCTGTTAGATGTCATGACACGTTTATTTGCTCTACTTTCTGTCCTACATGTGTTAGGTTCTACTTCATATATGCAACTTCATCTAGTGTCTGTGCTAGATGTGTTTACTTCAAGTTCATATATGCAGATGCTCTTTACCTTCTCTCTGTCCGAACGCATTACTTGTTTTATCTCTACTATATTAGTCATGCTTTATCTAGTATTTCTGTTAATAAAATCATTCGAAAAATTGCTCATATTTCCAACAATCCAAAAACCTTATTATAGGCAATTTACCCCGAGTGGTTTTGCTGCTTCCATGAGACCTCCTACGTTTGAGGGTATCCACTATAAGAGGTGGCGCGTGAGAGTGGTCTTATGGTTTCAGACCATGAGTTGCTATGACACCACTCTCGGAAAACCTGAAGGAGAGCTTTATGCTCAACAAGCACAAGCTTTTCAGAAAATGGATACTCTGTTTAAGGCTGCTCTCATGAGTGTTCTTGGTGAGAACATAGTTGATGCTTATGCGTCAATTGATAATGGAAAAGATATGTGGGATGCACACGAGGCCAAGTTTGGGGTCTCGGATGCTGGCACTGAGCTGTACATGATGGAGCAATTCTATGATTACAGGATGACTGAAGAGCGCTCCGTGGTTGAGCAAGCTCATGAGATACAGTCATTTGCTAGAGAACTTGAGCACTTCAGTTGTATGCTACCGGACAAGTTTGTTGCCGGAGGTATCATCACGAAGCTTCCTCCTTCATGGAGGAACTTTGCTACCTTGTTGAGGCATAAGAGGCAGGAGTTTTCCGTCCTGGATCTCATTGGCACTCTTGATGTGGAAGAAAAGGCGAGAGCAAAGGACACATGTGCTCGAGGTATTGAGGGAGGATCTAGTGCCAATGTGGTACAGAAGCAGAACTTCCAGCCCCACAAGTTCAAGAACAAGGGCAAGTTTGATGGAAAAGCAAAGTTTGATGGGAAGAACAAGGCTGTGCAACACACGAACTTCAAGAAGAAGAATGGCAAGAAGAAAGGTGCTTGTCATGTGTGTGGGGATCCTGATCATTGGGCTCCTAGTTGCCCTAATCGCTATGACAAGCGTCATCCTGGGAAAGGCGGCAAGACCTCTAATGTTTTCATTGGAGACACTGACATGAAGGATGCTAGGTATGGTATATTTCCCACTATTCTTTTAGTATGTCATTCTCCTGACTGGTTGGTTGACACGGGTGCTAATGTGCATGTATGCGGTGATATTTCCATGTTTTCATCTTATCAGACTACAGGGACTTCAACCGTGCTGATGGGCAATGGTTCAAGTGCTTCTGTTCGTGGTGTTGGCACGGTCGATCTGAAGTTTACTTCGGGGAAGATCGTGCGGCTGAAGAACGTGCATTATGTCCCCTCCGTCAATAAAAATCTTGTTAGCGGATCTCTTCTGTGTAGAGATGGCTACAAGCTTGTCTTTGAGTCGGATAAATTTGTAATATCCAAGTATGGAACCTTTGTTGGTAAAGGCTATGAGTCAGGAGGCTTGTTTCGTTTATACTTATCAGACGTTTGCAATAAAGTTGTTAATCATATTTGCAACTATAGTGAATCCAATGTGTGGCATTCACGTCTTTGTCATGTTAACTTTGGTTGCATGTCGCGACTAGCAAAGTTGAACTTAATCCCTAGTTTCACCACCGTTAAGGGATCTAAGTGTCAAGTGTGTGTGCAAGCTAAGAAACCTCGTAAGTCTCACACGACTGTGGAAATAAGAAATCTTGCACCACTAGAGCTCATACATTCAGATCTATGTGAAATGAATGGTGTGTTGACAAAGGGAGGAAAGAAATATTTCATGACGTTAATTGATGTCTCCACTAGATACTGCCGTGTGTATCTTCTGAAAGCTAAGGATGAGGCTTTGAACTTTTTCAAGATCTATAAAGCTGAAGTGGAAAACCAACTTGATCGAAAAATCAAGAGGCTTAGGTCCAACCGTGGTGGAGAGTATTTTTCCAATGAGTTTGATGCTTTTGTGTGGAACATGGTATAATCCATGAGAGGATGCCTCCCTATTCACCTCAGTCAAATGGGGTGGCCGAAAGAAAGAACCGTACTCTAATAGATTTGGTTAACGCCATGTTAGACACGTCGGGTCTCTTCAAGGCATGGTGGGGGCGATATTGACAGCATGTCATGTCCTGAACCGAGTCCCCACAAAGAACAAAGAGATAACTCCATTCGAGGAATGGGAGAAGAAAAGGTTAAAACTCTCTTATCTGCGAACATGGGGTTGTTTGGAGAAAGTCAATGCTCCAATTTCAAAGAAGCGGAAGCTTGGACCAAAGATTGTGGATTGTGTTTTCCTTGGATATGCTTTTCATAGCATTGGCTATAGATTCTTGGTTGTAAAATCTGAGGTACCTGACATACATGTTGGTGCGATCATGGAGTCAAATGATGCGACTTTCTTTGAAGATATCTTTCCCATGAAGGATATGGCTACCTCATCTAATCAGGAGATGCCTAGTTCATCGAATCAGGAACCAGTTACAATTATCGAACCTACCATTTCGATGGAACACTTTGAAAGTCCTGTGGAGGAGAACAATGAAGTTCCTACTAGGAGCAAGAGACAGAGGACTGCAAAGTCTTTTGGTGATGATTTTCTTGTGTATCTCATAGATGACACTCCCAGTTCTATTTCAGAGGCATATGCATCTGAAGATGCTGACTACTAGAAGGAAGCGGTTCGTAGCGAGATGGATTCCATCTTGGCGAATGAAACCTGGGAGATAATTGATCGTCCTTATGGGTGCAAACCTATAGGATGCAAATGGGTATTCAAGAAGAAGCTTAGGCCTGATGGTACTATTGAAAAGTACAAGGCTCGGCACTTGGCTAAGGGTTATACCCAAAAGGAAGGTGAAGACTTCTTTGATACTTACTCACATGTGGCTCGACTGACCACTATTCGAGTTCTACTTTCACTAGCTGCCTCGCATGGTCTTCTCGTTCATCAAATGGATGTTAAGACTACTTTCCTAAATGGAGAGTTGGACGAGGAAATTTATATGGAACAACCAGATGGGTTTGTACTAGATGGTCAGGAAGGGAAAGTGTGCAAGTTGCTGAAGTCTTTGTACGGACTTAAGCAAGCACCCAAACAGTGGCATGAGAAGTTTGAAAGAACTTTAACAGTTGCAGGCTATGTTGTGAACGAAGCTGACAAATGTGTGTACTATCGCCATGGTGAGGGCGAGGGAGTTATCCCGTGCTTGTATGTTGATGACATACTGATTTTCGGAACAAATCTGAATGTTATTAAGGAGGTCAAGGATTTCCTATCTCGTTGTTTTGAGATGAAGGATTTAGGAGTGGCTGATGTCATTCTGAACATCAAGTTGTTGAGAGACGATGATGGTGGGATTACATTGCTTCAATCTCACTATGTGGAAAAGATCTTGAGTCGCTTTGGCTATAGTGACTGCAAGCCCTCTCCAACACCATATGATGCGAGTGTGTTACTTCGAAAGAATCGAAGAATTGCTAGAGATCAATTGAAATATTCTCATGTTATTGGCTCGCTTATGTACTTAGCAAGTGCTACAAGACCTGACATCTCTTTTGTTGTTAGCAAACTAAGTCGGTTTGTCTCAAAACCAGGAGATGTGCATTGGAAAGCTCTAGAGAGAGTTTTGCGTTATTTGAAAGGCACTGCAAATTATGGAATTCACTACACCGGGCATCCAAAGGTGCTTGAAGGGTATAGTGACTCAAACTGGATCTCATATGCTGATGAGATAAACGCCACGAGCGGTTATGTATTCACTCATGGAGGTGGCGCTATTTCTTGGAAGTCTTGCAAGCAGACCATCTTAACGAGGTCAACAATGGAAGCAGAACTCACAGCACTAGATACAGCTACGGTTGAAGCAGATTGGCTTCGCCGGCTCTTGAATGACTTGTCGTTTGTTGAGAAACCTGTACCGGGTGTCCTTATGAACTGCGACAATCAAACTGTGATCACGAAAGTGAGCATCTCAAAGGATAACATGAAGTCATCAAGACATGTTCAGAGAAGGTTAAAATCTGTCGGGAAAATGAAAAACTCCGGAGTTATTGCGTTGGATTATATCCAAACATCTAAAAATCTGGCAAATCCTTTTACCAAGGGTCTATCACGTAATGTGATAGATAATGCATCGAGGGAGATGGGTATGAGACCCACAATATGAGTTGTTCACAGTGGTAACCTATTCTTTGTGAACGAAGATCCCATGAATTAGATGTGGAAGACAAGCTGTTGATCAACTGAGAGGAGAGTATCCTTACTATTCACAATACCACTCCATGAAGATGCAATACTCTCCTAATCTGCATGGCAGGTTGATGTATATCTTAATGTGTTCTAAGTGGCTTATTTAAGCAGAGATGTTATCCTGCAGAACATCTTTTGAAGAACACACCTATATGAGTCTGGTTGTCAAACGTCGCAATCTATGAGAGTAGGGTTCTCTCTAGTAAACTCATGAAAGGTCACGGAGTATGACGCATAAGCTCCACCCGCGGGGAAGACCCACGGTAGCCACGTATCGGTCAAGGCTTTATGTGAAGCTAGATTCAAAGAAAACTTGCAGTTCAAGGCCTAGTCGACTGTTCAAGTTGCTTACTAGTGTAGCATAGAGTTCTAGGTGGAAGTTCAACTTAATAGTCTCCACTACAGTACCGGTATATAAAACAGTGTTTTGGAACCAAAGGCAAATTTCTATGTGCCTCTAGGATCTGGTGGGGTATTGCTGGAATTTAGTCTATTTTGGGCAGCCCAATAACTATTTCAGAAATTCCTAATAAATCCTAGAGGTCCACTTAGCCCATTTGTGCAAGGCAAGGGATACTACTAAAGTTTAGTCCCACATTGCTAGTTTAGTGGGAGTTGGACCTCCTTATAAGGGAGGTTCTTTCCTCACTTGTACGAGCATGAGAACAAGAGGGATATCCACTCGCGCTCCTCCTCCGCCACCCGCCTCGCCACGCCTCGCCTCGTCACGACGCGCCGCGCCGCGGGTTGCGGGAATGAGCCGAGCCGATATCTAAATTTTTGCCACGCACTACGGGTATACGAAAGGTCACGCGGAAGCTGAAAAGATTTTTGCGGAAGTGGAGTTCGAATGCGAACGGTGCAGCCCTTCGGCTGCTGGCTGTTCGTTTCGTCTCTGTCTCTTCATTTCGCCTCCCGTCGTTGCCCTCTCGCCTCCTTCTCTTGCGCCTATAAAAGGGAGGTCGCTCCTCCCAGAGAGATGCACCAGAACCTCTTCCTCCTCTCACCACAAGTTCCTGAGTACTGCGCTGCTGCTACAATCTTCCCCATCCCGGCTTGCGGCGTGCACCGCAGGTCGAGACAGTAGGCCTCCGAAACCGCACCTTTTGAGTCCTGTACGGGAGAAGGGTGATAAGGTTTTTGGGGAGCGCTCAGCGCGACTACTGGCTGCTTCATCACGGACGATTCGGTCGCCGACGACTACTTCCCCGACGACGACTTCTTCCCCGACGTCCACGATCTCCTCGACGACATGGCAGGCGAGGACACCGATCCCAAGTCCAGCACTTCCACTGCTGCTGTCCCGTACGTGTTCTTGCTCTTTCTGTTAGATGTCATGACACAGTTCTTTGCTCTACTTTCCATCCTACATGTGTTAGGTTCTACTTCATATATGCAACTTCATGTAGTGTCTGTTCTAGATGTGTTTACTTCAAGTTCATATATGCAGATGCTCTTTACCTTCTCTCTGTCCGAACGCATGACTTGTTTTATCTCTACTATATTAGTCATGCTTTATCTAGTATTTCTGTTAATAAAATCATTCGGAAAATTGCTTATATTTCCAACAAAAACAAATAGCATTGCCGGTGGTACCAGCATCTGGCATCAATCATATTGTTTTAGGGCATGTACAATGGTGGCATATGGGTACATATGCCCCATGAGAAAAAGTAGCTTGAGGCGACTACACTGATTTTCTCTCCCCAATACAAGCTACTACTAGTGGGTCTCATCAAGAAATAGAAAATAGAAACTTTAATGCATGTGCATCTCTAATTCTCACTTCAACTTTTTCAGCTTTTTACATCGGACCACACTTTTTCGTCCCAAGCACCTGCCTCTTGAAGAGGATCCTGCTTCTCTATCCAAACCTACTTTCCTAACATCCGATCCTACATGGCACATGAAGCATCACCATGAGGCTATGCATTAGCCATGCCCAGGCAAATAGTTCAAAGAAGGGAGACAGAAAGTTACAAGTATTCGAAAGAACTAGAGCCACTTTTGTAAGAGTACTGCCATTCAATCCTACTCTTCTCAGGAAGCACATTTAACAATACCCAATACAACATGTATCACAAATACCCCATACAAGAGCCATCTTTTAGGGCACTAATAAGAAGTCAGCCATGCACTCAGCAATGCCCTTGCATGATCTGAAAATCCAGAAAGTAGAAAGACAAGAAGCCTCTTAGAGCATCTCCAACAGCCGCGCCAAAAGACGCGCACGCGCGGTAAACTGGCATTTTAGCGCGCGGGGGATGTTTTCGCGCGCTCCAGCAGAGGCGGGAAACTCGCGCGCAGGGGGAAAGGCAGCAGCTCGCGTGCTAGATTTGGCGCACCGCGTCCGGCGCGCCTATAAAATTGCAGCACCCTCTGCCGCTCTCTCGTCGCTCCCTCTACCGCTTTCTCTCCTCGCCGCCGACACGCCACCACCGTGCCACCATGCCGCCAGGGAGCTTCGGGCTACCGCGGCGTCTGCGTGCGTCCGTCCGGCAACTACTCCGCCGAGATTCGGTTGGGCGACGTGCGCCTCTGCCTCAAAACCTTCGACACCGCCCAGGATGGCGCCCGCGCATAGGACGCTGAGGCGTGGACATGAACTTCAGAGACGTGGTGAAGCGGGAGCGGGCATAGGAGTTGGCGCCTCCCCGCGGCTTATCACCGACGAGGATCGTCGCGAGAACTGGAGGCGGGAGCACCGTCTCAGCCTGGCCGAGATGGACGAGGAAGCCAAGGCGCTATGGCACCAATGCTTCCTGCAAGAAATCATCAACAAGGAACAGTTCTTCACCGAGAGGAGGGTGGAGAGGGAGGGGGGGAGGGAGGAGCGAGCCGCCTATCACAAGGACAAGCGAACGCGGAAGGCGGTCGCTAAATTCAACATCGCGCTAGGAGATGCGCCGTCCTGGGACTCCAGCGACGAGCGATTTCTTGACGCCTACGCTCAGACGTCGGAGGAGGACATCACCGAGGCAGAGTCCGAGTCGGAGATTGACGAGTAGTAGTAGTTTTTAGTTTTATCTATCTATCGTAAGAGAAGACTACAAACTATCTATTCACTATTTTGTATCGTAGAAGCAGGCTATGTATATCGAATCGTAGTTCACATAGTAGGTGTCAAGGAAAAAAAGATGAAATATAGCGCGCCTGCTGGAGCGGCTCGGGCGCGCTTTATTATGCAGCGGCCGCTGGAGTCAGCACACCGCCGCGCGCAAAAGCTAGCTAACCCAGCGCTGTATACTAATTTTTAACGCGCGACGCGTTGGGCGGCTGTTGGAGATGCTCTTACCTTTGCTAAGAAGCTCCACGAGCCAATGCTTCTGCAGCGAAGTGGCCACAATGCCATTGAGGTACCCAAGCCCAGGCCATACATATAGGACAGACTACCTTGTATGAACAGTACACCATACTGACTGTACAGACGTACCTCATTCAAAAAGTCACTCAAATGCTGCAGATGAAAGCATGACATAATAAGACCGACAACTTTTGGTTTCTAAGCACAAGGAATCTACTGACATATGCTAGAATCATTCTCTGCTTTCAGTACAGTCTAATAACTAGAGTGTCGTAGGAGATTGTCAGAGTATCTTGTGGTGCAACTGACAACTGGATAGCAAAGACAGCAACAGAGCTCGGAATCCGAGTATCAAATGTTCAGATACCCTATCCACATATTTATGTCAAGTTCAAGTTTTGTCCCTTTATGACAAGGTGCCCTACTCACATTTAACACCCGATGTACATTTATGGGAAATAAACTCAGTACACAAAAGAAGTAGGACTTGACCTGGAGTGAATACCACAGATAGGGAAGACTCTCCTGCATTGCTGTCAAATTCAGTGAACAGAATAGGGCATGAGCAGTCACTTATCAGGACTGAACCAGCCAGGCAGTCAGGTATAATCAGGTTAGAATCTTTCAGAGATTTGTTTTTTCAACAGGCATAATGAAGCGCATAAAGCATGGTAATTTTGTCTCGGCACTGGAGATACTAAATAAAAATGCATTTGCAATAAGTAAAATTCTTTCATTTTCCATAACCCAACGTTGCATTATTTAACTCAATTTTCAAGTTAGGTTTTCACCATCAATCAAGTTAGCAGAATCATAAGTACAACGACAAAGCTATACTCCATCTACTTTCAAGACACTGCTGCCATTCAACAACATCCTGCTAGACAAAAAAATTGTCCTGATTTTGACCCAGCTACCCCAAGCTGTTGACCCAGCTAAAATCTAGTGAGGGGTTTTTGTAGTTGTGCGCCTTCCGAATTGCAGCTTGCTTTCTTTTCAGTTTTTCCATAAAATGTTGCACTCTGGGATCTTCATTAGACATGGGTTGCTGTGTACAGTGCATGTCAAGCTCAGTTTTTGACCTTGAGATTTTTGTAACCCTTTTATCAGGAAGCTCGATGCTTTGGTGATTATTCCCCTGCTGCTCATCAAGTTCATTCTCATTATGTACATCTCTTGAGTGTCTGCAGGAGAAAGTTAAGGCAAATGTTAACCTTACAACATTGGAATTGGTAACAAAAATTTGAATCCTTGCATACCTGAATGAGTAAGTTAAATCAATCCTTTTATCTTCCACAGAACTCCCTGCTTCCCCAGAGGATGGTACAGCTGACATTTGTTGCCTGACTTTCTGCAGCTCCACCTCTAATTCTTCTCTCTGCATTCTTTGTCGTTCTGCTTCCTTCTTGATGTCACGCACCTTAAGGGAAATAACCACTATTATTGTTAAGAAAAGTTACAGCAGTAAGTAACAATGAATCAACACTGAAGTAGAAGTACACATCTCACCAGGTTCTCCAGAGCACATACATCACTTCCAAGATCATCAACTGACCTCTCCAATAATTTTACTTCTTCATCCTTCTTTTCAGCATATGTCTTCCTTTCATCCGCTATCTGTAGAAGTACAACAGAAGGGTTATACAAGAAAATTAACGCAAGCGGTATTAAGAGATACGCACCTGTCAAGCATCCATAGCAATTGCTTCACTTTTTTCGCCCACTGCCTGAGCCATCTCCAGCTTCTCTCTCAACATAAGCACCTGAGAGTCACATTATTGTTTCTCGTCGGAAAGCTTGGAGAAGTCATTTTGCAAATTTTGAAATAAGTTGTTCCTTTCATCAAGTAAATTTCTCAGCTCAATCAACCCTTCTTCCATTCTTTCAGTGGAATTACTTCTATGGGCCAACTCCTCTTTCCTAGAGTAACTGATCCATGCAATATGGTTGAGCTGAGATCTCAATTCAGTGTTCTCCACAGAAACTGCAGTTAGTTCACTCCTCTAGCACCGAAATCTTTTCATTACTCTTCATGATTTGAGCTTCTAGTGGTTGGCTTCCAGAAACAAGATTATCAAGATCATGTGATTTAGAAGCAACCTCATGTTCTAATGATTTAATTGCTTCAGCCAACTCAATAAGTTGATCTGCTTGACCTTTTGCAACAGATGCTGACTCCTGTAGTAGGCTAAGATCAAATGACAAGCCCTTTGCCAATTCATCTTTCCTAGCTAGTTCAGACTGTAAAGAGGAATTATGGGTGCTCAATTCCTCAACAGACAATTGAACCAAGTTTAAGTCATTGGACAACTTCATCATCATGGTCGATTGTTCATCAATGTACATTTGTACTTGAGCAGTAATTTGTTCCAAACATGCTTGAATGGAGACAGATAACTTCTCCATATCAATATTAGAAACCAAATCAACAATCCTCTTGTCCTTGCGCAGAATATGTAGCATTTCATGTCTCAGTGAATCATTATCTGACTTCAAAGCATTTTCAATTGAAATTCCGAGTTCAATGACCTTGGCTTTCAACTCAAGCTCTTTACATAAGGCTGCATGGGAGCATTGCAACTCCATAAGAGCTTTGGCTTTTCCATCTCGATCTGTTTGCAAGGATCTGATGTTGGACTCTAAGGAGTCAACTACATATCTAAGTTTTGGGTTTTCCTTGCTCATCGCAAGTAGCCTTTCCATAACTTCATCCTTGTCCCGCTTCAGGTTCTTCAAATCAATCATTATATTACTGTTCTCCTCATGTAAATCATAAATTGCAACACTGCCCAAATCCTGGTCAACTCTCCACAAAGTTACTTCTGTCTTCATCCGTTCAAGTACTTCAGTAAACATAAGGTTCTGTTTTTGCAGTTGTACCTTGTGTTGCTCCAATTCTGAAGCAAAAACAAAAGATTCAATATCATTTTTAATTGTATTGATCATAACCGACTCATGGTGGTAGTTTACAAGCCAGCTGCACAACTCAAATTCACTGCACCCGCTAATATCATTTGCAGGTATACCACTGTTCACTTCAGGCAGACTCACAATCTCAAGCATTGTGTCCTTTAACATTCTATTGAGAAACAAAGCATTGTCCAACTGGTTATGCAGCTCTTCTTTTTCTTTGGATTGAGCTGCCAAAGAACTACTGTTGGTAGCATCAATCTCTTCAGTCAAAACGGATAGCTCATTATACATGGAACCTGACCGTGCCAATATTGCGTCTTCTGTGCTTGCAAATGCATAACTTTCTGCCCGAAAGAATCCAATCTTGAGCTCAGTTCAGTTGCTTCTTGTTCCTTCTTTGCAATACGACAAAACCTGCTGTTGATGTCGAGTAGTAACTTTCTTTTGAGAACACTACACATTTCCAGTTCATTCTTTGCTTTATCATTGTGCTCTCGCAGCATACATATCGAAGAATCAGATTCGCGGATCCCACGCTGAAGGAGACCATTTTCTGCATGCAGCCCAGTAATTCTCGCCGACAAAATCCCCATATGGCAGAGGTGTAACACAGAAACAGCATAATCTTTTCCAATTATCTCTAACCAATTCTCCTCCAACCAAGCTCTTGCCAACTCTGCAAACTGCTGAAGTTTTGACTTCATCCATTCAATAGCAGACGAAACAAACTCAAGGTTCTCCGATAGCGAATTCTTCAGGTGTATGATGCCATCTTCCAGTTCAAGAGCTACCGCATTTGCTTCAAGTAGGCTTGATCCAAATTTATTTTCCATATCCAGGTAAGTTAGTTCCTTCACATCCAGCAGCATCTTCAAACTACTGACCTCACTTAGCAAGTCATCCTTTTCAATAGTAAATGAAGATTCCTTTTGCTTGTACTTCTCTGCTTGATGTTTTGCATTTTCATTCAATTCCAGCAGTGCCTTGACTGTAGAGTCTGCATCAGCTATAGTTGCCTGTGCTTCTTGAAACTTGGCTAAAAGAATTGATGCCTCAATTGATTTCTGTAGTGCAAGACATTTTGCCTCTGCGAGCTCAAATTCAAGTGCCTTCACTGTAGAGTCTGCATCAGCTATAGTTGCATGTGCCTCTTGAAACTTCGCAAAAAGAACCTGTGCCTCTTGAAACTTGGCAAAAAGAATTGATGCCTCAGTTGATTTCTGTTGTGCAAGACATTTTGCCTCTGAGAGCTCAAATTCAAGTGCCTGAAAGAATTATCACATTTGAAAACAAGAAATAATGATCGACCAACTCAACAAACTGAATTTTTAAACATAACTATTTATCCTCGAATACATGCTCTCTGTTGCTTGTATGCCAAAATAAATTAACAAATGCATTGATCCAACCACATCGAATTCCATCATGTCTTGCAGGGCCAATACAGTGGTGAATTGATCCAACCACATGAAATTTCACAGAGTTCACTATTTATCATTCGCCAGAAGATGGTTAGTGTTAGGAATATGCAACTTGTATTCCCATGAGGCCATAGGCCGATATATATACATGTACAGGCGTGTAACATATGCAGAAAACCCCTTATACAACGGGATAAATACAAAAGGG